>NW_026623100.1:25097226-25429726 GCF_023065955.2 Ursus arctos
CTTGAGGATTCTCTCTCTCCCTCTGCCTCTCCCCACCCCCCTCCGTGTGGACAAGCACTCTCTCAAAGAAATAAATCTAAAAAAGAATACTCTAGCCCCTTCTCCTTAAGGAGTACAGGAAGAAAAATGGCGAAAGGTTGAGTTAGGTCATGGGTCCTTGAGTATTCACTATACAGTCTTCCCTCTTCTGTTTATGTTGAAAACTTGCATAATAAAAATTTCTTAAATAATACAAGGTCTATAGGATAAACTAAAAACTCAAGAATTTTAAGCATAATTGATTACCCGAATAATCAATTATTATATATAATTGTATGTATGTAATGAAGCCTAACAAGTCCTTCAGAAATCTGCAGCTATATACAAAATTATTCATCTTCTGTACTAGAACTTTAAGTGTGGCTACCTAATCTCCCCATACATGTTAAATTCTGACAGACCAGGAGTACCTTTTATTTCACCACCTGTCCAAGACTAGTGTCAAGTGTATTCAGTTTGACACAATCAATCTGGTTCCTATACACAGTTGTTCCTCATTGCAATTCAAAAAAAGCATCATCCACATTTGCACACACAGTAAAATAAAACGTTAAGTGACTAGGAGTTAAGAAGTTTTAAATCCTAATCATGTTAGTTTTTACAGGAATTTTTTTAAAAATCAGGAAAAATATGAAAATAGAAAATATGGTAACAGCATTAGAAAACGAATTCTTACCAAAATCATCTTCAACTCCATCATAAAGCTCAGTAGATCAGGAGAGTGCTGCATTCTCTAGATCAAAACATTTCTAATTAATTTCATTTGTACAATGAATACTCCATACACTGAAATTGAACTAAAATACAGGTCTATGTGAACGTGAAAAGAATTTCAGATATATCTACACCTTAGAAGTTTAAGAACTGAAGTACTAGTCACCATCCCTACTATAGGTACCAATTTCATTCTGAAAGAGTAATTAAAGCCCTCAAATCTATTTTGGTGAGCTATACTGAATTATACTTAAAATCTCTTAAAATCTCACACTTCTTTGTTTCTTCAGCACTAACAACTGATCAAGTTTAGCAAATCTACCAAACCACACCATTATTTTAAAAAAAAAAAAAAAGAGGGGGGGCACCTGGGTGGCTCAGTCGTTAAGCGTCTGCCTTCAGCCCAGGGCATGATCCCAGAGTCCTGAGATCGAGTCCCACATCAGGCTCCTCCACTGGGAGCCTGCTTCTTCCTCTCCCACTCCCCCTGCTTGTGTTCCCTCTCTCGCTGGCTGCCTCTCTATCAAATAAATACATAAAATCTTTAAAAAAAAAAAAAAAGTGGTATGGGGTATAGAGGAAAGAAGAACGTAAAATTCAAAAATCAGGCAAATCTATGCAATTAAAAAATCTAAAGTAATGAATTATTAATTGACACTGTATTTATTTTTTCCCCTTGACCTTAAAAACTACATATAATTGTTAATTTTGTCTTTTCACAGCTAACCTATATTAATTCAAAAGTCAATATTTAAGATAAAACCATTGTAATAAAAAGGCAAAAAGGAAATAACTTCTACAATTAAATATATTTAAGAGTTATAATTCCATTTCCTAGAAATCTTTGATTCTTAAAATAACTATAGAATAAAGGAAAGCAAAGAAAATACTCAAGTGTAACATTTTTTATTAGATGAAACTCCACATCACTTCTCTGCTTGAAATCAAGATACTGTATTTTTGTTACTTTTTGTGATACACTGCACTACCAGCACACAGTTCTGAATAAAGCCAATCCGTGAATTGGTTCCCTCTTTAAGAGGAGAAAAATAATAACCTAAGATATTTCAACAATGCATGACACATATGAAATCACATCTTAACATAGCTTTGGGTGGGTAAGTCTGTAAAAACAAATCGTTGACTTTCCGATCTCCTATACAGTATTTTCCCCCTCAGCTTACTAGTAATGAGCAATAAATTATATCGGATTTTTGTGCACTACAGACTAGGGGCTAAATCTAGCCCAATACCAGTTTCTGTAAATAAAGCTATATTGAAATGTAGCCACACCCATTCATTTACCTCTTTATGGCTGCTTTGGCTCTACAAGTGAAGTAGTTGTGACAGAGATTTTAGCGACCACCAAAGCCTGAAAAATTTACTAGCTGGCCATTCAGAGAAAAAGACTGCTGATTCCCCTGACCCATATTTACTAAAGTTAAAATCAATACAAGGAAAGAACAGTAATTTTAGAATACAACAAAGACTAACTCTGGGTTTTATATGACCAACTGGAGGGCAGGAAAGAGATTAATAAGCAATTGGGACTTTTTCTAGGAACCCTCTTGGTGAACTGGTAGAGAAAAACAGTTATAGACATTATTATCCTTAGTCTTTATTAACAAGTTTTTTCCAGGCTATTTAAATATCTCAATAGATTCGTTTCTTAAACTCTAGTATACAATATAAATAGTCACATTGGATGAGGAGGAGGCAGGAGAGAAAACAGAGAAATAATTTAAACATCTCCTTAAAAACTGCAGTAATTATGCTGCCAGCAATGACAGTCTACATTCTACAAATCAAATAGTTTATCTCCTACATTTCTTTGTGGTTCAGTAATGCTTTATGTGAGTGACTGTCATTGTCAGTTATCATAGATAATAACCTGCTTTTAAGATAGAAAAAATATAGGAAATAGGAAATCGGGAAAAACACACAAATGAAGAAAGCATCAAAAGAAATGCAGTTCTACTAACATTTATTTTTCTACAAGAGGCATTCTATTACTTTTGGTTTCTTTAGCAACAGTGATTTTAAGTTTTTCTAATTTTTAAAGGAATTTTCAGGTAGAACTTAAACCTTAGGACTAACTACATTGGAGCTGAGGGTGAAATGGGTGAAGGTGATCAATAATACAAACTTCCAGGGGCGCCTGGGTGGCTCAGTCAGTTAAGCATCTGCCTTCCACTCAGGTCATGAGCCCAGGGTCCTGGGATCGAGCCCCGAGTCAGGCCCCCTGTTCAGTGGGGAGCCTGCGTTCCTTCTCCCTCTGCTCCTCTCCCCTGCTCTCTCTCTCTCAAATAAAGAAATAAAATCTTTAAAATAATAACCTTCCAGTTATAAAAAAAAAAAAAAAGATTAATCCTGCCTATTATCTCACCTGTGCTGTATTTACATCTACGTTAATTAAGTACATATATATGATCCTAAGTGATCTCCACCACCCTTTTTCTATTACTAATCTAGAACTACATTCCCATTTTCACCACAGATACTCTACAATTCCGAAGTGGGTCCTGGATTTCTTCATACTGCCACTATTCAGTCTTGGCAGAAAAATCGCTCAAAAAGTGATGTATATGGATAAGGGTGAATGCATTAGAAGACCCTAAAGTCTCCAGGATGGAAATGAGTTTCAGAACAAATGCTGCCCAGAAATGTGCTGAGGATTCCAAGACAGAAACCATTTTATGTAATGCATGGATCTTTAAAATATTTGAGAGATGAAACCTATAAAATTCAGCAACTACTAAACCAGTTTGTTACAACATTCTGCAAGTAGTCCTCTAAAAAAGAGTTAATTTAGAATTTCTTATCCTTGCTTAAAACAAACCTTTTAAAGGACTTACCTGTTGTACTATTTGATGGTATCCATTAAGTATTGCTCTCAGTTGCCAACTACATAATAACCTAAAATTTTAATGGAACAAAATGGTTTGTTCATTGTTCAGAATTAAAAGGAAAAACTTATTTGTATGCTAACACAAACATGCACGTACAAAGAAAAGAATGACATAAATATAATTCTGACAAGTTAATAAAATTTTTACCACTGATACTGTTGAGCGTCTTGTCTTCAAACTGTCGGTAATAATTTTATTTCAAAATATAAATAACTGCAATCAGTAAATGACATGCAAACAGTAAATCTTTTTTTAACATATCCAAAGCAGAATTTTCTACTGAACTAGATTCTTCTCTAAGGTAGGTTAAATAAACCATTTTGATCATAATATACAGAGCTTGTATTTCAGAAAGCATATGTAGCAATATAATCAAATTTAAGATTAATGTGAAAGATACTTTTAACTGTGTAAGTAGTCGTTAGTGTTCATCTATCCACTAGCTCACCTCAGCTGTGCTCTCAATATTGCTTAAGTAATTCTAAGAACTGCTTTTTCTTACCCAGAAGTAGGAAGCCCCTCTGATTCCCCAGTTATAGCCTTTCAGACCACCATGACCCTCTTCCATTTTGCTATGTAAACCCCATTTCCACCCCTATTTTCTCTCTTAATGGCAAAGTTCATTCAACTGCCCATGGGAAAACTCCCTCTCCATATGTACTTTCCATCCCTTGCCAACAACTTGGTCGTATCAGTTCATTAATCATCACTTTATTGTGATATTCTTATTTTCTGCTAGTTCTTTCAATGAAATATATTAACTTGCTCAAGCAAATCTCAAAAAAACAAGATCACTGTAACTCTTCCTTGACTGCACACCCTTCTCTACCACTCCTTTTCTTCAAAATACAGTTGATCCTTAAACAACACTGGTTGAACTGCACAGGTCCACTTACACACAGTTTAATAAAGATACACACAGTACTGCAAACACATTTCCTCTTATGATTTTCTTAGTAAGATTCTCTTTTCTCTAGCGTGGTTTAAGAACAGTCTAGAATATATACAACGTACAGAATACAAGTGTTAAACAGTTTGTTCATGTTATTGGTAAGGTTTCTGGTCAACAGCATGCTATTAAATTTTTGCAGAATCAAAAGTTACATGCAAATTTTCAAGTGCATGAGGGGTTGGTGCCCCTGACCCCTGGGCTCTTCAAGGGTCAACTGCAGTTTATACTGTTTACGTTTCCTTTCTACTCACCACTCCAAAACCCAGTACAATCTGGCTTCTGCCACTGCGTGAAACCTAATTTAACCTGATCCCTCTGCAATACTCAGCAATACAAACCATTTCTTTGTTAAGCCTCTATTCGGTTTCAGTGACAACTATCCAGATTTTCCTCTTGCTTCTTTGGTCAATCCTTAGTCTTCTTCCAAGTTCCTCTTTATTTATCAGTTCTTTACATGTTGGTATACTCTCAAGTCCTTTAAATGTTGGCTTTCTCTTTTCTCCCCACACTTGCAGGCACTGGAAAGTACCCATACTCACAGCCCCAAATCGCACGCCTACTGTGACTTCTATGTCTCACACTTCAGTTCACACCAATACATTAAACATCTCCTCTTGATATTTCACACCTAATACATCTTAAAATGATGGCTCCTACTTCTCCACTGTGACCTGTTCTCTAGCTTAGTTATCTAGATGAACCAGGAACTTAGAAAACAATCTTCACTCCTCTTTCCTTCTTTTCTCCTACTTCTAATCAGTCACAAAATCCTGTCAATTCTACTCATAAATGTCTCTGGATTCTTCCTCCACTCTTTTCCCAGAGATGTTTAAGAGCAGAAAAAGAGGTTCTAGATGCTACCTAATTTCCAGTCTCATCTCTTGACATTCCTTGATGAGCTGTCTGTATCAACAGATACCTTACACAATTGCTATTTATTTAAACTTTAAAAGGAAAAAAGAATTAGAGAATTAATGTGTTACCTCTGAAAAGTACTTCAGCACAAGGGAAAATAATTTGCAAATGTACATGGATTTGGAAAAACTGGAAATGTTTCTGGTTGACTAATAAGCACTTTAGGCAAAACTCTAATGGTTAGAATAAGCTTTTACCAGATTAACTGACTGCCCATCCCACCAAGATGCCTGTATATAACAAAACACTACATCACCTTGCATTCTTCATTTGTAAATCTTCAGGCAACACTACTCTAAGATGAAAATCACATCCCTGTGGAAGATATTGAAAAAGTTCACTCAAATTTTCATCTTTCACAGTGTTAAGAAAAAGTTAAACAAAATCACAGAGAAAAGGCAATGTTTTCCTTTATTTTCTAAAAGGTATCAACTTTATCCAAACCTTTACATTTGTTAAAATATATGCCACAGAATTTTGCTTTTGAAGGAAAATAATGTAAAAGTGTCAGAAACTTTGTAATCACTGGGAAACCAAAACAAAGATAAGACTTTATTTTTTAAAGAGAATCAATTCACATAACACAAATATTAAGATACTGTTGGTGCAAACAAAGAAATTTAAATATTTCTTATAAACTTGTGAAAAAAGAAATTCAATTGCTTTGACTATGGAAGAAAAACATCACAGTGTAAAATAAGAATATGTAATACATTACAGACTTCATATTTTCAATGTCCTCATTTTAATAAAATGAAAATATATTTAGTTCCACAATCTGAACATACAGACATGAAATAAGTATTTTCAAAAAATAGAATATTTAATTCTCCCATATTCGTGGGCCTTTAATAAAAACACCAATATTTATTTTAATTTAAATATTTACTAGCTATACATTTGAATATACCAAATTTTACTCGAGTCTAAGAAAAGAACTGTTCTGAGAAATATATTCAGTTTCACTTTCTTGACAAAGTGAATGGGTAAGCAGCTTAAACTTTATATCTTAAATAGGATAATACACATGATCTGAGCAAAGGTAAGCAGAAAAAGACAAACAAATATAATCTTTTACTCCAACAATATAAAATGAAAAAGAGTAATAAAATTCTCGAAAAATAATCACCATGAGAATTTTAGCACAGGCTCCCTCAAAGCAGATTCAAAACTAAAGGAACACAATTAAATGTACCCCATAACCTTTACTTTCATGATAATATTACAGTTCTGACTTTCATTACATTTAAATGTCCTTTAAAAAAATGAAACAAAATGTACTACTGACCTTTTCAAAAGGTCAAGTAACAATAATTCACTATTTCATTAAAGCACTAGAAGGTATTATGTAGTAACTTTAAGCTAACTTTATAGACATCCCACACATAGGTGTAAGAACAATCTGGAATTCAGAATGTACATGAAAAATAGCAAAACTACTCTACTGATCTGTTATCTGAAAGAATAAAATTCCAAAGTCCCTTATTTGCAAAATCCAGCCATTTTAAAAGGTCAAATGCTATGTTACATGCCATAATATTTTTGATTCAAGAAAATGTCCAAAATTAGCTTTTCTAGTTAAAGAATATAAAAAATATAATTGCTCTCAAGAAGCAAGTCCTCCAGGTTGTAGGGAACAAAGTACTGACAGTTGCCTAAATCTGAATTTCTCCATATATCCTCCCAAATAGATCAGTATTAAGAACATCTAATAAAACAGGGGCAACTGAGTGGCTCAGCCAGTTACGTGTTCAACTTTTGGTTTGAGCTCAGGTCTTGATCTCAGGGTTATGAGATCAAGCCCCACACTGGGCTCCACACTCAGCACAGAGTCAGCTTGAGATTCTCTCCCTTTCCCTCTGCACCCCCCCCCAACTCTCTCTTTAAAATAAATAAAATAAAAAACAAAAACAAAAATCACCCTAAACACAAAAGTCAAGAAGCTCACCTTGGAAAAGAAATACACAAGTAGAAGATGATAAAAAGGCAGGTAGAGACATCCTGTGGAAACTGGGTGTTAGGAGGAAAAAGTAAGAGTGGGAAACTGAGGCTCTTCTAAAACAAAATAAAGACATTCAACTCCACCCTCAGCACTACTTAAAAAATTATCCATTAAATAACTGCACTTTGCTTCACCTCCAGAAGAAAAGTATTCTTAAACTAGGACTATTTTATAAAATAGTGCCAACAACCATATCCACAAAGATACTGTTTTCATCAATGCCAAGCTACTATGAGTCAAAATCAGAATAAAAGAAAACATTTCAAGTGATGATGATTCCCCATACAAACAAAAAACACAAGGCATAAACAAATTACAATACTGAATTATATTATTAGTAGTAAGCATTTGTACGCAGACTCAAAAATTCAAAAAACTATGAACAGAAATTAAGGGGAAAAAATTTAGTTCAAAAAAAAGGTATTAGAAGAACAAATAAGTGCTCAAGGAAGAATAAAGTAAAATAAAAATTATGTAAGAGGCAGGGCGCCTGGATAGCTCAGGTGTTAAAGCACAGGCTCTTGATCTCAGGGCTGTGAGTTTGAGCCCCAAGTTGGGGGGAGACAATATTTAAAATAAAATGGTTAAAAGTGGCAAACGTTATGTGTACTTTATCCCAATAAAAATTTTTAAGATTTATTTTAGAAAGAGAAAGAAGGTGAGCAGGGGGAGGGGCAGAAGGAGTGAAAGACAGAGTCCTAAGAAGAGTCTGTGCTAAGTACGGAACCCAATGCAGGGCTCGATCCCATGACCCTGAGATCATGACCTGAGCCAAAACCAAGAGTTGGATACTTAAAAGACTGTGCCAGCCAGGTGCCACCCCCAATAAAAAAATTTTTTTAATTTCTTAAGGGCAAAGAAAAAGCTAGAAAATTACCAAATGAGAAAAAATAAATAAAAACCATCAGAGAAAAGCAGTTGAAGTGGAAAAAGGTAAAGAAAATCTAATATACAAAGAATTGGAGACCTTGGAAAGGAAAACAAAAGAGCAGAAAAGAATATTTTAAATTATAATCTAAGTATACTTTCTGGAAATTCACATAATGAGAAGAACAACTGAACATGTGAGAAATGAGTCCTAATGACCCACTCTGAAATGTACCTTAATATGAAGACTTTAAAGTCCATAGCTTATGAGACCAAATAATATATGGGAAATAGAATAAAAGTAGCATCACACTTCTCAAAGCAAGATTTTTAAAAGCGACTATGGAATAGAAACAGAGAGGAATTCTGCTTCTAGCTATGATGGAATAACAGTGGTAGGATTTACCTTCCCACATTAACTAAAAACTGGACAAAATATATGAAACAATGATGTTCAGACATCAAATAGGCAACAAAAAACAGTGATTGGAAAGAAGGGAAACAAATGAGAAAATCTTTATAATTATCCTGTCTTACTACCTGGAGAATTTTCAAGCTTCACAGCAAAGATGGAGAACCAAATGGAGAATGGAGCCTGACATTTTTCCCTGACAAGGGCGTGAGTTAGGGGAGGCAAAGACATGTATAATTCACAATGTACAGCACCAAAGAAGAAGGCCATATATGAAGAAGAGACAACTGTCCAGAGAATAAACCTAGACAAGACCAGTGTATTGCTGCGAAAGTGTCATCAGCTAAGTATGATTGCTTCATGTATGTGAGAAAACCACCCAAAGCCAGGGAATCATGAGAATGGAACATGAAAAACAATCTCAGAGCTCACACAAGGCTGGGAGTAGTCATCTTTCCTCTCAGAAAGAGTAGAAAACCTTGTACTATAAAAGTTATCATTAAAGTGAATACTCTGGGAGTGCCTGTGTGGCTCAGTCAATTAACAATCTGCTTTCAGCTAGGGTCATGATCTCAGGGCCCTGGATCGAGCCCCACATCGGGGCTCCCTGCTCAGTGGGGAACCTGCTTCTCCTCTCCCTCTGCAGCTCCCCCTGCTTATGCGCTCATGTTCTCTGTCAAACAAATGAATAAAATCTTAAAAAAAAAAAAAAAAGAGAGAGAGAATACTCTGAAGAATACTGCCTAAGTGGTAGAGCCAAATTAATCTAGGCTAAAATCTGTTTTGATTCTGCCTAACAAAGCTTAGAAGCAAACTATGAAAAGCTTAAACTGTTTCCAAATAATTTAACTACAGCTTAGAATAAATCAAGAATATTTAAGAGAATAAAATTATCTAGCACACAATAATTGGAATGCACAGTATCTGGCATCCAATCAAAATATCTCAGGCATGCAAAGAAACAGGAAAATAAGATTCATAATGAAGAGGGGAAGAAAAAAATCAAGAGAAATACAAAAATGGCAGATGATAGAATTGCTTTAAAAAATTTCAACAGTGATAACTACATATGTTCAAGAAGGTAGAGAAAAGCATGAGTATGCTAAATAGAACATGAAAGATAAAGACAGACCCAAATGAAAGTGATGAAAAATACAATGTCTGAGATGCTAGGGAGTATTAACAGCAGATTAAGTCTTGCAAAAGAAGATATTAGGGTACCTGAAGGCACAGAACATTCAAAATAAAAACAGAGAAAGACACTGAAACAAACAATGAAAAAGAACAGAAGCATTAGTGAATTATGGAACAATTTTTAAATGGCCTACTATATATGTATTTTGAGTCCCCAAAACAAAAGAAGGAGAAGAAGGAACAAAAAAATTTTTGAAGAAATAATAGCTGAAGTTTTCCCCAAATTAAATGAAAATATATACTCACAAATCCAAAAAGCTCCACAAACCCTATGGAGGAAAATCATGAAGAAAACTACACCAAGGTACATTATAATATAATTGACAAAAACCAATGATAAAAAGAAAAATCTTAAAAGCAGTCAAAGAAAAACAACACACCACTTACAGAGGAACAAAAACAAAGAAACAGTTTTCTCATAGGAAATAATGCAAGAGAATTAAGCAACATCTGTAAAGTATGAAAAGAAAAAAAAATAAATCTAGAGTTTTATACCTAGTATAAGTATCTTTCAAAAGGTCAATATGTCAGACATAAAATCACTGAAAAAATTTATCAGTACAAGACATGCACTACAAGAAATGTTAGAGGAATAACTTGAGGGAGAAAGTAAATGAAACAGAAGAGAAATCTAGATATACAACAAAAAGTATCAGAAACAGTAAATACACAGGTAAATACAAAAGTCCTTTTTTCTTATTTTCTAAAATGTCTTTAAAAGGATAACAGTGTTGGGGCGCCTGGGTGGCACAGCGGTTAAGCATCTGCCTTCGGTTCAGGGCGTGATCCCGGAGTTATGGGATCGAGCCCCACATCAGGCTCCTCCGCTGGGAGCCTGCTTCTTCCTCTCCCACTCCCCCTGCTTGTGTTCCCTCTCTCGCTGGTTGTCTCTATCTCTGATGAATAAATAAATAAAATCTTTAAAAAAAAAAAAAGATAACAGTGCCAAAACTGGACAGTTTGAACAAATAAATAAGTACTGGATTACAACCCAAAGTGTAAGATAAATATCTATGAGTCCATACTGATATAAATGATTGATTTAATAAATGAAGGAGTTAAGGAATAAACTAACCAGAGAAGGGAAAGACCCAATATTCTGAAAACTATGTAATAATGAAAGAAATTGAAGACCAGGGAATAAAAAGAAAAAGACATTCCATCCTCAACAACTGGAAGAACAGATATTGTTAAAATGTCTATATATAGAATATGCAATAGGAAAAAAGACAGTCTCTTCAACAAATGGTATTGGGGAAACTGGACAGCTACACGCAAAAGAACAAAACTGGACTACTTCCATACACAAAAATAAACTCAAAGTGGATTAAAGACCTAAATGTGAAATGAAACCATAAAATCCTAGAAGAGAACACAGACAGTAATTTCTCTGACATCACCCACAGCAACATTTTTCTAAATAGGTCTCCTGAGTCAAGGGAAATAAAAATAAACTGTTGGGACTACATCAAAATAAAGACTGTGCACAGCAAAGGAAGCAATCAACAGAACTAAAAGGCAATCTACTAAATGAGAGAAGATATTTGCAAATGACATACCTGATAAAGGATTAGTATCCAAAACATAAAGAACTTATACAACTGAATACACATCAAAAAAAAAAAAACAAAAACCCAAATAATCCAATTAGAAAATGGGCAGAAGACATGAACAAACATTTCTCCAAGACATACAGATGGCTAAGACACATGAAAAGATAGACGCTCAACATCACTAATCATCAGGGAACTACAAACCAAAACTACAAAGAGATTATCACTTCATACCTGTCAGAGTGGCTATAATCAACAACACAAGAAACAACAAGTTTTGGCAAGGACGTGGAAAAAAAGGAACACTCCTTCCACTGCTGGTGGAAATGCAAACTGGCGCAACCATTCTGGAAGACACTCTGGAGGTTCCTCAAAAAAGTTTAAAATAGAACTACCCTATGATCCAGTAATTACACTACTAAGTATATACCTAAAAATTACAAAAACACTAATTAAAAGGATACATGCACCCTTATGTTTATTATAGCATTATTTATAATAGCTAATTTCAGAAGCAGCTCAAGTGTCCACTGACGGATGAATGGATAAAAATGGTACATATATACAATGGAATATTACACAGCCATAAAAAAAGAATGAAATCTTGGGATCTCCAGCAACCTGAATGGAACCAGTGAGTACAATGCTAAGTGAACTAAGTCATTTAAGAAAGACAAATACCAATGATTTCACTCACATATGGAATTCAAGAAATTAAAACAAATGAGCAAAGAAAAAAAAATAGAGACAAACCAAGAAAACAGACTCTTAACTGCGGAGAACTGATAGTTACCTGAGGGGAAGTGGTGGGGGAGGAGGGATGGATGAAATAGTGATGGGGATTAAAGAGTACAGTTATCATGATGAGAACTGAGTAATGTATAGAATTGCTGAATTACTATATTGTACACCTGAAACTAATAGAACATTGTATATTATCTATATTGGAATTAAATTTAAAAACTTAAGGGAGTTAAACTAACCTTCCTTACAGAAGAATTCCAGGTAAATTATATATTCTACCTTAAAAGAGGGGGAGCATAACCCCTCACTCCTTAAGTGGGAGCAACTCATGGAGATTTCCTTCCAAAGAGTAAGTATGGAAAGGGAAGAAGAGTTAACTCTGCAGTACAGAAACCTGACAAACACTACTTTAGCCAACGTCAACATCAACAGTGGTAAATCACTGATAGTTTGCTCCTTTTATATCAGGTAATGAAATGGTACTTAAACCCTGCAATGTTCCTCTCAAAAACCAATAACCAATAACATAAATCAATGGAACAGGATAGAAAACCAGAAATGAATCCACTATAAAACTGTCCTTAAAAAATAAAAATCTTTTAATAAAGGAAGATAATTGTTTAAAAGAAAATAAAAATGTATTGGGAGGGTTACAAGATAAATAGAAATAAAATATATGTCAGCAACAGCACAAAAGCCAGGGGATAGGAAACAGTACATATACTGTCTTATACTGTGAGTGGTATACTTGAAAACAGATTGTGGTAAATTACATTTGCATATTGTAAACCCTAAAACAAACACTAAAAAAGAGACAAAGTGATATAGCTGATAAACCAATAGTGCATATAAAATATAATCCTAATATTACTTTGAGGTAAACATGACAAGTTTAAGATGCATACTATAAACCCTAAAGCAACTGATTAAGGGGAAAAATAGCTAATAAGCTGATAGAGGAAATAATATGCAAGTATACTGTATAATATATAATGAAAATGCAGAAAAATTGAAAAAAGATAAAAAAAAGAAAAGAAACAAACACAGGACAAATAGAAAACAAGCAGCAAGATATTAGCTTTAAACCCAACCATATCAGTCAACACATTAAATGTAAATGGTCTAAACACCTCCAAGTAAAAAGCAGTGATTGTTAGATTAAAAAAAAAAAATCAAGATCCAGAAGAAATCCCCTTTAAAGACACAAATAGGTATAAAATAAAGAACGGAAAATGAGTAAGCCATGCCAACACTAATCAAGAAAAAAAAGCTTGAGTCACTATACTAATATCAGAAAACAGAGATTCTACAACCAAGATTACCAGAGATAAAAAGGGTCATTTCACAATCATTAAAAAAAAAAAAAAAAAAAAAAAAAAAAAACAGTTCCAGTTCAAGAGTGCTCAACAATCCTAAAGGCTTATGTACCTAACAAAAGAACTTCAAAATATATGAAGCAAAAACTGACAGAACTGAAAGTAGAAATTGAACAATAATTACAGTTGGGGATTTTCAATACCCCCTTGCATTAATAAAGCAAGTAGACAGAAAATCAGTGAGCATATAAAAAACTCAAATAGCATTATGAACCAACTTGACCTGACATTATAGAACAATCACCCAACAGCAGCAGAATGCACATTCTTTTCAAATACAGACATAACATTTACCAAGACAGGCCATATTCTATGCCATAAACTCAGTGCCAATATATTTAATAGAATTTAAATCTTACAAATTATGCTGTAACCAATATGAAACTAAATTATAAATCAGTATCAAAAAGATATCTGGAAAATACTAGAATATTTAGAAAGATATATTGTTGTTCTAAGTAACCCATGGGTCAAAAAAGAAACTAACAAGTATTTTGAACTGAAAAAAAAAATGAAAATGTAACATACCAAAATATGTGTGATAGAGTCAAAGTAGTGTCTGAAGAAAAATTTACAGCACTAACCATCTATATTATAAAACAAGAAAGTTCTCATTATCAATGAGCTGATCTTCCACCTGAAAAAACAAGGAAACTTAACACACACACACACGCACACACACACACACACAAAGCAAAGAGAGACATAGAAAAATAAGAAAAATCAATAAAATCAAAAGTAGGTTCTTTGAAGAGATCAATAAAATATATACTCCTCTATCCAGTTGCACCAGGAAAAACAGACACAAAATACCATCAGGAATGGGAATAAGAGGTTATCTATAAAATATGTCCATAATTTCTTTGATATTTCTACCTTTAAGAGTTGGTGCCTCATTCCCCTCCTTTTGAATATGGACTAGATTTGAGACTTGCTATAAAAAAACAGAATACAGCAGAAGTAAATATGTGTAACTTCAGAGACTAGTACCTTTTCTCCAAAGGTACTGTGCAGCTAGCTTTATGTTTGATCTGTTTTCTCACTCAGGGAAGCCATGTCGTGAGGACCCTATGGAGGTCTATTCAGTACGGAACTGAAGCCTCCAAGTCAAGAGAAGTAGAAAACAGAGGGCTCCATCCAATAGGCATGTGAATGAGCTATCCTGGAAGCAGATCTATCAGCTCTACTCAAGCCTTTAGAGAACTGGCATACTAGCTAACATCTTCATTACAAGTTCATGAGAAACACTGATCCAGAACCATCAACCTAAATAGCTTTCAAACTCCTGTTCTATAGCAAAGGTGAGATAATAAATGTTTGTTGTTCTAAGTCACGAAGACTTGGAATAGGTAGTTATGCAGCAAAAGATAACCAATATAGTGAACATCATTACAGATCCTAAATAAGTTCATTAAAAGGATAAGAGAATATTATGAAGTAATATTTAAGCCAATGAATTCAAAAATCTAGATGAAATGAACAAATTCCTTAAAGGAAACAAACTGCCAAGCTCACTCAAAAGAAAAGGAATAACCCAATTGAGAAAATATCTTCTTTAAATCACAGGGATCATTTTCTCTCTCTCTCTCTCTCTCTCTCTCTCTCTCTCACATGCACACACACACACACACACACAATCAGTAAGTTTCACAGACTATAATTTTTAGAAACAATATTATCTAATCACAAAACTAGAAATAACAAAATTAATAATCAAAAAAGACTTTCATGAGAAAAATTTTTACGACCTCTATTAAGTAACTCCTGAGTGAAAGGGACCTACAAAGTAAAATTATGTAAGTACTAAAAAATGATTATGACAAAACACTACATGTCAGCATATACAGCATACTTTAAAAATAGTGGTAAGGGGAAAATGCAGAGCCTTAAAAACTTGTATCAATAAAAATGTGCTCTCACAACCAAATCTGGGAGAATTTAAGCATCAAAATAAATAAGGAAAGTAATGGTTACAATCCATTAAATTATTTTTAAAACCTATGATTCCCTTCTGATACAAGTGGGGAAAAAGAGAGGGTTACTCCTTACAATAAAATGACAATAAATAAAGAAGAAATAATGGAGTTAGAAAAATCATCATTTGGCAACCACCACAGTATTAACTGGCTCAATCAAGATGCTAAAACTGGTGTGTATACCTGAAAGTTTGATGTCTCAGAGTAGCTCTCTAAAAGTACTTATGAATTACAAATGGAAAATCTGGCACATGCCATCTTAAAGAGGTGATCAGAGGTAACATCAATGTGAACAAATGACTTCATGTGCCCTAAAAAGCACACAACATTCTTTCTGTGTCATCCATCGAAATTACATAATCTGAATTTAATGATGAGGAAGTATCAGTCAAACCCAAACTGAGGGACATTGTTCCTAATATCCAAACCACATTCTTAAAAAACGTCAAGTTCATAAAAAGCAAAGAGCCTAAGGAACTATTCCAGATTAAAGAGATAGGACAACTAAATGCAATGTGATACCTTCCAACTAAATATAATGTGGTATCTTATCTTACATCAGATGACAGGAGGCTGGAAAGGGGTACAAAATATGTAATTGCAACATTAATGAAATCTGAATTTGGCCTCCAGATAATGGCATTATAACATGATTAAATTTCCTGATTTTGGTTAACTGTACTGTGTATATATAGGAGTGTGTCCTTGTTCTCATGAAATATATGCTGAAGTACTTAAGAACAGAGAGGCTCTATGTCTGCAACCTAATCTCAAACTGTTCAGAAAAAGGAGTGTGTGTGTGTGTGTGTGTGTGTGTGTAGTGTGTACATATATACGTATATATAATGTACATATATACATATCTATAATGTACATATGTATGTATATATGTATATATGTTGTACATATACATATATATACATATATATCTCCACCCACATATATATACGCAGAATAAAATCAAATGGGACAAAAGTAAAAAGGTGAATCTGGGTAATCTTCATATATACTTGTTATTTTCTGTAAATCTGAAATTATATACAAGACAAACATTTTTAAAGAAAATCAGCCCTCATCAAACAAAACAATGTTAAATAATGTGTTTAAGAAATCAGAATTGTAGCTACAGCAAGGGTCACATGAAAATTTCATCTAATCTCAATTCTGATGTACACGTTTTCTAAGAGGCTTTAGCAGATAGGCACATGTAAGACAAACCACTTTCCTTAAAATGCCTAAAATTAGGTATAACATGGCTCCTGATAAAAATGTAACTTAATATCTCTTTAATTTTTCTAAACGTTGTCTGAAAATGAATCTTGTTTTCATCTATATAATTCAAGACTGATATTTCCAATTCGGGAAAGAAAAAGTGGATTACCTTTACTCCAGAAAAGATAATGAAATTGAGCCTCTACTTTCTGGGATGGTCACAGTGAATTTAAAGAAAAATGAATAAATCCATATGTACCCTCTAAAACCTTTCCTTAATCACAATGCATTCTGGCTGGTTCTACACTTCATATTCTGAGGGGTGGGTAAAAGTTTCATTCAGTAAGTAAATTTGATAATTCACTCAGTATTTTTGAGAGATTACTATAGGTTTTGAGTAAACTTCAAAACATATGGTAATTCCTAGGATATGGCCCCTATCCTCAAAAAGTGTGTGTGCTGGTGGGGTAGAGGGTGAAACAGGTTAAGTTTGTGCTTTTGAAGGCACAAACGCCCAGTCATAAAATAAGTTACAGGGATGTAAAGTACCGCATGGCAACTATAGTTAATACTGTATTGCACATCTGAAAGATGCTAAGAGACTTATCTTAAAAGTTCTCATCATAAGGAGGGCACATGGGTGGCTCAGTCGGTTAGGTGGCCTACTCTAGATTTTGGCTCAGGTCAGGATCTCAAGGTTCTGGGATCAGGCTCTATCTAGCCCAGCTTGGCACTCAGCAGGGAGTCTGCTTGAGGATTCTTGCTCTCCAGTCCTGCTCCTCCCTGCATTTGCACCCACGTGCTCTCTCAAATAAATAAATCTTAAAAAAAAAAAAAATTCTCATAAGAAAAAAAATTCTATAACTTCATGATGAATCTGATGAACAACTAGACTTACCGTGATCATTTCACGAAATATACATGTATCAAATCATTATGTTGTACACCTGAAACTTATGTTGAGGGCAGTTATACTTAAAAAAAAAAAAAAAAGAGCAAGAAACAGGCTTCTCTTTAAAGTTAAATTAAGTATCAAGCTTTCAAATACCCAATACTCAAACACTTAAATATTTCTGAAAGTTGAAAGTATTCTCTTAATCACTATAATTAAGAGTTAAATTTTACCTCCATCCTACTCTCTTAACGCTGACAATGTTTTGATGAGGATTGTTGAATGGAGTGAGTGTTAATCAAGGTAAGGTGGAGCAATGCAATTACTCATTTTCCTTTCAGAAAATAAAAATAATTCTAAGAATAGAAATTTTTACTCATCACCATATTTTCTTCAAATTTTCTGGTTAATTACTAAATTTTAAATTTATTATGACAAAATTACATAATTTGTGTTTCTATATAACTGAGTTCAAGTAACTGAAAATGTGCATGTCTATAAAAGATTCATACATATTTTTCCAGAAAATACAGTTCTGTTTCAATGTTAAGTTGTTTAAAAATGACCACTTTGTTTCTTTCCTCTTCCAAAATTTCTTACTTCACACAGCAAATCAAATCCCCAGGTTAGTCAGTCACGTGTTATATTTTATAGCTAAAAGGTACTGCTGGTAATCCAACCTATTCATGACCCATATCACAAGCTGCGGGTGGTTAATTTGTGTGTAGTTTCACCAACTTTTCCTCAAGCAAAATGTTAATTTTAAAAGACAAAAAAAAAAAAAAAAAAAAACAACCCGTATGGTGCTGGTGACAGAGGTGGCACGATGTTGAGTATAAGGGTCTGGGAGCAAAAATCAATCCTCAGAATTCTAACCTAGGGTATCTTGTTGCAATGTAGAGAGAGGAGCAAAATGCAGGAGTGGAATCTGATAGCCTCGCTTTCAGGGGCTCTGGCGATCATGGACAAGTAACTTAACCTGTCCACTTTCCCGTGCCCTGATTTACTCAACTATGAAGACTGAGAAAGATTTCTTTTAATTCTGCCTCACAGGGCCGAGGATTAGTGAGATAACGTACTTGGAAAGCACTTTGTAAACTTCAACCCTGTACACGTGTGTTACTATGTGTAATAAACTCCACCAGAGAAACCGCCTGGACTCAGGAAAGGTAATTAATTCTGCTGTCAAGACTCCGTACAAAATATCGCTATGGATGTGCTCAGGTACACACGACTTAGTTGAGAGCCAAAAGGAGACTTTCCTCCAAAATATATTTTTACAGGAAAAACGGCTATAATTTGCACGGGTTCCCTGGTGAACGGCCGGCCACCAACCTTCATGGAGCCTTGAGAGGGGGGTGTTAGAAACGAGGTAAAAATTTGCAAAATAAACATACAAATCAGTTAAAGGTGGGACAGACGCTGAATTAAAACGGAGGCGGAACTCAGGAAGCGGGAGCGAGGGGGCGTGGCCCTCCGCCCCGCCCCCAGCTCCAGTCCTGCACGGAGCTCCTTTCGCGGCGTCCCTGGCCGCGACCCTGGCCCAGGCACGGACGCGGTAGCGAGTGGCAGGTTGCCAACAACCGCAGAAGTCCTCAAACCTCTACTCTCCGAGAAGCCGTTATGCGCCTCTCCTCTCAATCCCCACACGGTTAAGGGCCCCTAACCGCTCCCGTAACTGACTTCCAGGGGCGGAGCTGCGCCGCGAAATGGAGGCCCTCCTAGCAATCGAGCAACAAGCGGGCGGGTACCTGAACCGAAATGAATCCTTCGTACACGGTTTTCGCCCGGTTCTGAGGCAGAAGCAGCGGGCACTGGCGCAACAGGCTCGCTTCCATCTCCGCCATGGTTCGCAGTCCGTGGAGCCGCAAGGGGTTTATCTGCTGGCCGGGCCCCGCACATGCGCAGTCCTGCCTGCGCCGGAGCTCGGAGGGGCGGAAACCTGGTCTTTGGCGGGAAAAAGCCTCGAAGACGCCCCGGAGTGAAATTAAGGTCCGGGGCTAGTCGGGGCACCTGGACTCAGGCCCAGCCAGAGTAGATGTGGCTCGGCAGGAGGCAGCATTGGCCCCAACAGGGCACAGGGAAGATTGTTCTCAGGTTCATAGATCTAACTGAACAAGATCATTCCAGCCTTGATTGTCCCAAGAACCCTTTTGGTAATTTTGTTTGATTTTATTGAAAGACTGATAGAATTTATGTGCAGTTGCATTTCTTCCCGCATAAAATGGGACTGCTGCAACTTTGAGATTGCATTTCTTCCAGCATAAGATTGTTTGCACCATCTGGATGTTGTAGTATCTCTTTTACCCTGAACCTGCCTCCACTCCCCTTCTTCACTGTAATCCATCTGTCCCCTATTGGCCTGTTCTACAGGATTTCCTGTATGCCCTCAGCATACAGAATAATGTATTATTTTGTGCATATTATTATATAATGTCCGATAATCCATTCAATATATGCAACATAATTCTGTGGTTTACCAAGTTTAGTCAGACACTAATGTATGAGATGCACAAATGTGTGTGTGTGTATACATATATATATACACACACATATATCTCCAGACTCAAGTCAACACTATACTCAGTTTTGGTGCACTGCACTCACAAATATCTAAAGGCAAAACATGAGGGAAGATTGCTGATTAACTTGATGAGCCAAAGTTAATTTTTCTTTGACAACCCTTTCTATACATTTTTTAAACTCAGGACTGGCAATTAGCCATTTCCTTTTACTAAGAGTTGATTAAATAAGTAACATTACTATTTACCACAAAATCATTTAATATCCCAATCAGTATCCAAATGCATTACATTTCTGAGCCCTAGTATTTTCAAAACATCATTGTAATACACCAAGGCTATGGAAAGATGAATAAGATGTACTCCCTCCCATCTTTATTGCCTTCACAATAGAATTTGACTTCTTGAAGATTAAAGTTGCACACTTGTTACAGTATTCTGGATACTTAGGGGAAAGCAAGGATATTGCAGCAGTGGTTAGATATAAATTACACTAAAGCAGTGGTTCTTAAAATGTGATCTTAGAACCAGTAGCATCAGTAACACCTGGGAACTTTGTAAAGATGCAAATTTCACTCCTCTATCTCAGATCTAGGGAATCCTAAACTCTGGAAGTGAGGTCTAACCATCTGTGTTTTAACAAGCCTCCCAGGTGATGGTGATGCACACTGAAGTTTGAGAATCTCCTCAGGAATGTGACCTACACACACTCAATTATGCAACTCATTCCTTAAGAATGATACTGTGTTCAACCATCACAATCACGTTAAACTATTTACAGGTGCCCAGGCTAGATCCCTGACTAGTGGTTCTCAAAATGTGGTCCTTGAACCGGCATCATCAGCATCACCTGGGACCATGTCTGCCCAGACCAACTGAATCTCAATTCTAGGAGACAAGCTCAGCAATCTGTTTTAACAAGCATATGCTTAATACCTCTGTGTTTTAACAAAGGGTTCTGATGCATACTAAAGTTTGAAAATCATTACCCTAGACTTAGTGAAATTATATTTTCACACCTAATTCTGTTGTGCAGTTGTTGAAAGTCATTGCACTAATCAAGTGAATAATTGTCAAAGGTTTTATAGTTCTGAGTTACCTAGCCACATTGTAAAGGTTTAGAAGATATTAGTACAAAAATAAACATAGTTTATTAGTGTCAAACCATTATTTAAGAGACCTTCTTAATACAGAGATCATTTTAATTATAAGAGGAGAAACTTTTTAAAAAAAAAAAAAGCTAGAAGATTAGTCACAATCTGGGTCTGATATTAGAAAGCTGAAATTTTCTTGGCTTCTATGATGGTCTCAAGACCACTACTAGAGTCCTAACCATCTGAATAGATAGAAGAGCAATGATAGTTTTCCCAGAGGTCCTTTTGAGCAAGTCTTATGTCACATTTGCCATCCCATATGCAAAGGGTCTGGGAAACACAGGTTTACGGCTAAATATATTGCTTAGAATTGTGTTAGTAAGAATAAAGGAGAGAATGGTTGAGATGGGCTGCTTTCCACTTCTGCAACAGTGCAAAATCTACCTGACTCCCCCAAGAAAAACAAAAAAGATTTTAACTTTATTGACATTGCATTATTAATGAAATGCATACTTTATATGATAAATTTTCATGTATGTGTACTTCTAAAGATTTTCCTGTGTTTTCTATTTTTTCAAGATGATTTTTCCTTCAAAGAGTATTAAAATTAATTTATATTTTGTTGACTAGCTGAAGTGAATATCATCTAAAAAGTATTAAAGATTAGAAATCAGATGAATAAGTAACCTTATAAAAAGCAATAAAGAACCAATTTTACATTTTGGAAGCTTAGTATAATCTACACGGTAATGAAATGTCCTGCAAATAGAATAAGGAAGCCATGAAATTACAAGTATATTTTCATTTGAAAATGTCCTTCACTTCAGCTATGAAAGATAAATAAGTTATGATCGTGGTTGGTGACATTCCTTTAAAGAATCCTTTGTTGGTGGCCATAGGATTGGCTAAAATAGCAATTTTGTTACTGTTTAGTAAAAGAGAGCAAGTAAAGTAACATGAATTATCCATAACATGGAAATAGATGATTTTATAAATTTTTGAGAAATAACTAAATTAACAAAAATAAATTAAAATTTACTCTAGGGGCAACTAGGTGGCTCTGTTAATTAAGTATCTGACTCTTGATTTCAGCTTGGGTGATGATCTCGGTTCCTGGGATGGAGCCCCGCGTTCAGCTCTGTGCTCAGTGGGGACTCTGCTTAAGGATTCTCTCCCTCCCTCCCGTTCTGTGCCTTCCCCTGTGCTCTCTCTCTCTCTCTCAAATAAATAAATCTTTAAAAAAAATAAAATAAAATAAAATCCACTCTAAAATTCGGAAGTTTAGAAGTAATTATATACATATATAGTTATTTCAAAATAAAAACATTTTAAGTATCTTTATCAAAAAATTAGTAGTACCCTTTTTATTCTTTAATATTGTACCTATTTAAAGTTAATGTTAGCAGGTCTATGGGGAAACAGATATAATCATACATTGCTGATTATTATGCACAATTCTCAAAATGTTTCTAAAAAGCAATCTACTTATGTACAACAGAAAACATAAAAATTATTTTCTTTTGAACAAATACCACTTATGGGAGTATATCCCAAGAAGATAATCCAAATATGTTTAAATAGGAGATGGCTTAATGTCCAGTAAGTTAGAAATGGTCAATTTATGTAACATGATAGAATGTCTAAAAGCCATTAAAATGACATGTGAACATGTAATATTGGTACATAAAAAGTATATATGAAATCTCGATTATGTGAAAAGAACAAAACAATGTCAAGAGAAAGAGAAGGAACTTACGTAATTAGTTGATATTTTAAAGATAAAAGATCTTTCATTTTTCCATGGACAGCAAATTACTTAACAGTACCATGAATTTTTTAAAAGACGGCATTAGCAAAGATTTTTATAAATGTAAACGCTATCCAACTTAAAAATCAGCTATTGAGTTGGAGGAAGCACAGTAAAATGAAAAGAAGAGTCAGGAAACTTCAAATGCTTGACTTTGTATAAATCACGTTATGATCTATAGGGTCCTTTGCAATCCTAAAAATGCATTTGTAAGAAATGAACAGGCTCGAAAACAATAATCACAGTTAAATATGGATTATCTGAATAATACATCTGAAAAAAAAACACTTAACTTTGAAAATTTCATGCACATTGTCATTCCACTTAATGAGAATGTGTTTGTGAAATCTAACATGGAATGCTGACATTAGATACTTTCACAATTTTGTCAACAGTTGTAACAAGAAGATAATTTAGACTTGTTCGCTTTTCATTGGACAATAAACACTTTCAGGAAATGATGGAAGAAATTTATGAACCAATTATTACAGCCGGAGATGAAGTTCATGTTCAGTAAGGAGTGAACAGCAACAAAGAACTGAAGCAAACATCTTTACATAAGGGTTTATTATTTTGTTTGATGAATCAAAAGGATTCATCCTTTAGATGTTCGTGTTCAAATTATGAACTAAACACCTTACAAATTCAGATATACATAATCTCCCTTCTGTAGGTACTTACCGTTCAGAAATTATTATGTATCATCAGTTCAAAATTCAAAGCAATTTTATGTACACCTATAGTCATTTCAAAATGACAAAAACATTTTAAGTTTATAAAAAATTAGCAGGACTTAAAATAGCCTTCAAAATCTTAAGTATAAAATTTTTTTAATAAAATAGTTACATTCTTCAAATAGTTCATCTGAGGAGGATTCATTTTAATCTCATTTTCCTTTAGAGGCTAAAATAGGTACGAAGGAAGAGATGTTGTGAAAGGAAAAAGACACAAAGGAACAGAAAATCACATGTCAAAGTTGGCTGGTCCAAGTTTTATAGCTGGAACTCCATATGAAAACTTGACCAACAAAGATAAAAGATGAAATCACACAAATGTTTAGGACTCTTCAGAATACTAGTATTTATTCACTAGACTCATATATTAATATAAATATATATTTATAGTTTTATACTATCATGTTTCATATAAATTACAATAGTTTAAAAGTTATTTTCTATATTTAAAATTTATCCAACTTTCTGAAAAAGAGTATCTTACCTCACTAAAGTGCATGGATTGGTAGAAGTCACAACCTAAATTATGTGCTCTTCCTCAATTGTCCAGAGACTCTAAAAGACAAATGTAAATTCAGAAGAAAATTGAATAGACTTGTTGGATAAGCACTTTCATTCAACAAAGGTAAAGCCTCAGAGGCAATCTGTTCCCAGGAATAGTCTTGGCTTATGCTTTATTTAGTTGATTTTCAACAAACCTAATTTGACTCAAATGCAACTTTATGTACTGTAAAGGACTTCCCAATGAGCAGAATGAAAACTTAATCAAGAAATATTTTCTGCTGCTAGGGCAGGGCCTCCTTATAGTCCCTACCTGCAGAATTTCCTAACTTCTACTGACAAGTAACTGCTTTGTATCTTCTACTCTTCTTTCCAAATGGGTAAGCTTATTGTATTTATCCTGTCCCCGGTCTACCACTGTATTTTGCATCTGTATGTTTGTATGTGGTGGGGAGGTGGTGGTCGTAACCAGAGGAATCAAAATCCAGATTCTAACGGAAAGGATGTATACCACTGGGGAATCTTGGAGTTTAAAATGAATGCAGTGACAGATGAAATGTTGGGTTGTCTAATTTGGGACTGGGGTTGGGGGTATGTTTTAGGTGTGAGAAGAGGAAGGGTATTTGGTGATCAGAAGAGTAAACTGTAGTGGAGACTGTTACGTGCTCATCTAACCCATTTCCTCTGTCTCCTGGGCCTAAAACTAAACTACATTTCTACCCTCTCTTGCAGGTTGATGTGACCAGGTGACTGAATTGTAGCCAATGGAAAGCGGATGGCTCGTAAAACTTCTCTATGTCTGATTCAACATTGTCTTTCCTTGTTCACTGGCTTGAATCAAAGTATTCTAAAGCCCTTAGGAATGGTGGAGGCATGAGGCGAAAAGAGCTGTGTCTGAAATGTCTTCCAATTGACATGTGTGACGGAAAAATAAACTTCCTTATATTAAGGCACTGAAATTGGGGGTTTCATTTGTTACACTAGCATATAGCATGTATTACTCTAATATGGTGGGCATCAAGTTGCTTCGGTATTTAGATTCCATTAGAGCATTTAAAAGAGTGAAATAACAGCTTTATTATAAAAATCAAATATTTACAATATGCCAAAATTATATCCTTTGGATCTATTTAAACTTATAATAAAAAATTTTAGATGTCAATAGAAATACATGTAATTAGAAATTTAATCTGGGGGATATGTGAGTGAAAATATGTAAAGACCACTACTGTAAGACTTCACTATTTTTCTACTTATTATTATTCCACTATTATTTCTCCATTTATTTATATGATAAAGCCCAGGTGCTATTATGCAGATTAAGAATCCACATTTAAACACATTCAACAAATCTGAAACAACTACCATGGGATAAACATTCTATCTATTTATCAAAGGTTTTTGTTTGTTTATTTGTTTTTGCTAAACTTCTGTTTGAAACCCTTTATTAACCTCCTTTCACTCAGGAGTATAATAAAACTGAATACCTTTAAGATTATCTAGTACCATAGCCTAAAAACAAGTTCATACTGAATTTCAGTAACATTTGATTTTACATTAATTTGCTCTTACCTTTTCTTTTTTTTTTTTTTTAAGATTTTATTTATTTATTTATTTATTTATTTATTTATTTATTTGACAGAGAGAGAGAGAGACAGCCAGTGAGAGAGGGAACACAAGTAGGGGAGTGGGAGAGGAAGAAGCAGGCTTCCAGTGGAGCATGGAGCCCGATGCAGGGCTCGATCTCAGGGACCCGGGATCACACTTCAGCCGAAGGCAGACACTTAACGACTGAGCCACCCAGGCGCCCCTGCTCTTACCTTTTCTTGTCCCATCAGGTTAGCTGAGCCTTTTTGGCTTGGTACATCTATTGTCCTGGAAGGGGTATATATAAATTAGATATATTTTTTCAGGGCCACAAAGTGATAGTTACCCCATTCCTGATGGTATTGATGTCTGAGGATAGTAGATCCAGGATCACAAGAAGCAGACCCTGAACCAACTGTTCTTCTCAAATTGCCACAGGGAGGTATTTTCAGCCCCATGGCCTTGGGAGAGCCAAGACGTGAAAACTGTGACTCTGGGAACCCATCAGAGACATACCAGCAGAGCTAAATTCTGACAGAGCAACATTTCTCTCTCAAAGTTCTATATCAGCTTGGGTAGAGGGGTACATCAAAAACAGATGTGTATTGCCTAAAGCAGTGGTTTTCCACTAGGGTCAATGTTGACCCCTCAGGGGATATTTGGCAATACTTGGAACCATTTTGGTTGTCACACCTTGGGTGGGGGGTATTCCTGGCATCTAGTAGTTGGAAGCTGGGACTTTTACTAAACATCCTACAATACATAGGACGGCCTCCTCCAACAAAGATTTTTCCAGACCATAATGTCAAACATGCCAAGATCAAGAATCTCTCCTCCATGGAGATATGCAGCAAGACTTCAGCAGCCAGGCTTGGTTACCAGCTTTGCTTACTGCAATCATCAGACTTTATACTCTTCCTGCTTAGTGTATATATCACCTTAAATTGGCTACATTGTTTGGTGCTAACAAACAATTCCAAAATCTCAGTGGCCGAATACACAAAAAAGCTTATTTCTTGTTCATGCTATATTCCAACACAGATTGAAATGCTTATCATACAGGGACCCAGACTGATAAAGACTCCATCTCAACATATGCTTCCCCAACCACTGCAACAGAGGGAAGGGAAGAACAAATCAAATGCTGGGCCTTAAAGGCTTCTGCAAGGAAGGGAAATGTCATTTCTACTTACATTTCATTGTCCAAGCAAAAAACATGGCTACTTCTTTCTTCAAGGGAGCAGAAAAGTACGTATTCACTATATGTTTAGAAAGAGAACCAGGATATTTTTTAACAGCTCTAATGACTATCACAGCATATTTTCCTGATTACCCTTGTTTTAGACTGGGTAAGCCTCTAGAACTGTGGAAAATTTGAGGGAGGGAACAAAGAGGGAAATACTTCCCTCCCCCCTCCAGTGTGGCATTTAAGGTATAGTCTAGGTAATCAATTGGAAAGAAAGTAAGTGATCGTATTTGTGCTCAGTTTGTAGAGCAGTGCGTTAAGGTCAAAATTTGACACAAACACACACTCTACAAAATAATGGTGGTTAATTTCACCTTGCTGAGGTCAGGAAAGGTTTCCTAGTTGCCTCTAGCTTAGATCTAAAGCAGGAATTAGTTGAAACAAGTGAAACAAATTTTGCTACAAAGAAGTCAAATAAAAGTTACAGAAACATTAAGCAGTTTAGAATGTTTCAAGAAACTGCCTGGCAGTGCTTATTCATAGGTAAAGGATGGGGAATGGCAAGAGGTGATCTAAGCAAGCAGGAAAGATACACATCAGGAGTCTCATATGGTGAAAGTAGACATTTAGGCTTCATCCTAAAGGCAATGCAGAGCTTTCAGAGGGTTTTAATCTGGAAACTACTAAAGAGGATGGATTTAACTTTTAGAATAATTTCTCTGAAACCCCTGAGGAGCATGAATTAGAAAAGGCAAAACTAGAGGCAGTAGGATCAATTCAATGATCGCCGTAGTCCAGAGAAGATACCGAGGAAAAAGCCATGAGAAGTGGTATTAATGTAGATCTGCCTCTCAGCCCTCCTTTGGCTCCTTGTCTTCATCCAGCTACAACAGTTGGGGTGCCTGATTGCTCACTACCGGACCCTCTTCTCCATCTACCCTCTGCCTTTACAGATCTCATCCCTCCTATGAATAGTAAATGTCAGCCATATACTGATGACCTCTAAACTTATCTTTCTCACACCAACCTTCAGGCTTGCATCCCTAACTGCCACATGACATAGCCACTGTATGTAATTGTATCATCCCAAATTGTAGCAAAAATGGATCTCCAGAAAATGACCATTTATAACTCCTAAATCAATAGTTGTCTTAGGCAATAAGCATCAATAGGTGGTTAACCTGTTATGTGAGAAGTTATGGTGAAAAGGATAATCACATGATCCAAAATTATAAACTTCGTAATGGTGGAGTCAGGTCTATCACCACCTGATAACTCTTGAGCCAGAAGCTGGACAGCCTTAATTATGTGCCAACTGCTACATCACAAGATGAATTATAGCACCAAAAATGTTTGATATGTCTACTGGGAAAACAGGGATGGATGATAAGCTAAATGAAGTCAAGATGGAACCATCAGGCAAATCCAGAATGTCAAGCATAGCATAGGATAACTGAACCAGTTTCTTAAGTCAGTGGCATACACACACACACACACACACACACACACACACACACACAAGGAGGGGGGCTTGGCAGGAGGGAAAAGAACTGTTCAAGTGAAAAAGAGACTTAGGAATCATTACATTCAAGAACAATATAGAGCTTTGAATTTTGAATATTGGGTCTCTGGATTAGCGAAGTCTTGGTGATGGTATGAACATCCAAGACGAGGAGCAATGAAGAGAAAATTATTACTCAGTATATAAAATGTTAAAATGCAAGTTCTTGTGAAACCTTTAACGTGAAGATGACCATAGACCAGCGATTCTCAACTAAGGGCAATTTTGACCCACAGGTGACATTTGGCAATATCTACAGGGGAAGGAGTAGAATGCTACTGGAATCTGGTGGGTAGAGGCTAAGAATTCTCCTCAACACCCTACAAAGCACAAGACAGCCATCCTCAACAAAGAATGATCCATCCCAAAATGTTGGTAGTACTGAGGTTAAGAACCCCTGGGGTGCCTGGGTGGCTCAGTTGGTAACGCTTTCAGCTCAGGCCATGATCCCAGAGTGCTGGGCTCAAGCTCTGCCTCAGACTCCCTGCTTAGTGGGTAGTCTGCTTCTCCCTCTCCCTCTGCCCTGCCCCTCACTTTTTTTCTCTCTCTTTCTTTCTCTCTCAAATAAGTAAAAACCTTAAAAAAAAAATGAAGAAACCCCACAGTAGGCAATCAAATGTCTACACAGAGAAGGCAGAGACCAGGGTTAATATGTTTACTTTGATCTTTGCACAGTTCCTGGCACATAGCAAACACAAATATTTGCTAATCTCCTTTATATTGTATAAGCCTTCAGATTCTTAGGAAACTGGGGGTGAGGGGAGAGGCAAAGAGAGAAATATTGTTTGGGGGGCTAAAGCTTAGAAGACAGATCTTAGAAGAATTTATAAATATACCTCATTAGCATAAAGGTGGTGCTAGAAACCTTGGGAGTGAATGAGGACTTCTGCAACAGTGGTCTTCAAACCTCACAGTGGATCATAGCCACTTGGGCAGTTTTGACAAAATCCAGATGCTTGGTCTAAACCCAGAGATTCTGATTTAAATGTCTGGGAGTGGAGGGTATAATAAGCATCATATTTTTAAAAAAAAAAAAACTCCTCATATTATTTTAATGTGTAGCCAACATTGGAAAGCTAAGTTTTGGGATTTTCTTCTTTCTGAACACAAATGAACTGTATTCATTATGATGGGCTTATTCATAAAACATACTGCTTTCAGTGTGGTAACTTGAAAAGTTTTAGCAGTTTTTGTGGGTTTGGCAAAGCAAACAGGGACCAACCATTGGTTGCCTTTGGTCAAATAAGGGCTAGAAAGTCCTTGGCATAACATAGAGGAAAGAATTTAAAGACTTCGTGAGGTAAGAAAGTAAATTAAATGGATCATGTGTCTTATTCCTATATTCTGCCAGCGCCCTGAAGATTCTTTTCCCTTGCCAATAAAACAGAGCAAAAAAGGAAATGCCCAAATATTTAAAAGTGCTTTGCTGGCTTTTATTTTTTATTTTTAATTTTTTCTGAGCTGGGAATGCTTGTGGAAAGAGCTGCAATAAAAATGGTATTCCTGATCTCAGAGGATCTCAGTGAGAAGCCAGCTGAGGCCTGGCCCAGGTGATGAGTATTAACAGTCTGAAGCAAAGTGGGTATTGTTTTAATAGCCAGATGCTACACTCGGGGATCAGGGAATGGCTTCAGTAGCAGAAATCTCTGGCTATGGTTAATTAATCATGGGGTCCCCAGGAATGAAATAGAAAGACAGCCAATTAAGGTGTGTCTTGATTTATTTAACCAAAGCTATTCTAGGTCTGGTGAACAGGGGCCTCACTGGAGCCAATGTGCTAGAGAATTTTGGGTTCACGGACCCACATCATCCAATGAAGGGCAAGCTAGTACCTACGAGGAAAGATCCTGCTGTAACCTTCTGCTTCATCTTCCCTAATGGGGCTGGCCGTTGTTAACCTGAATACTTGCGCATTGAGGAAAAGGAAATACCCAAGCTCAGGAAATATTGGATATTGGCTCAAATTTATCACTGATTCCTGGGGACCTTTAATTCCACTATAGTTAGTTGGTTAGGGTTTGGGATCATTATGGAGCTTAGGTAATCAGTGGAGTTCTGACCTGAATGTTTTTCATGGTAGGCTGCGTGGAATTCCCAAAAACATCTAGGGATCATTTTCTCAGATCCTGAGGGAATAGTTGGAATGGATATTTTAGGAAACTGGCAGAACTCCATGCAGTTTCTCACTTACACCTATTAAAAAAAAGGGGGGGGGCTATCGTTTTGGGAAGAGCCCAGTGGAGGCCATTCTGCACTCTCCTTCCTGCCAAAACAGAGAATGCACCGGAACACTACAGGAGGTTGCTTCCTGAAAGTGAAGATTTGGTGATTAATTTAATAGGCTGGTTTGGCTTTTGCTCTCCCATAAGTCATGAGAATGACAGTAGATTATTGAAAACACAGTCAGTTGAGGCTCCAGTCATGGCTGCTACTTGCGATTTCTTTTCTCCTTACCAGAATAAATTAATGTGTCTTCTAGCACTAAGTGTGCAGTTATGAATCATGCCAAAACATTTTTTATCCATTTTGGTTTACAGGTATTACCAGAAATTTGCCTTCATTGACATAAACACCAATAAATCTTTATTGTTAGGCCTCAGGAATACACCAGCTTTCCAGTTCTATGCTACAGTCTAGTTTGCTGGGGACGTCACCTCTTTGATCTAAGTGGTACATCACTTTGATCTGATACCCACAAAACATCATGCTGTTAGCACAAGCAGATCAGAATGTAGAAATGTTCCTGGTTGTGCTTACAAGTCGTATGTGTGAAATTCTATAAAAATAAAAACCATAAAAATTCTGAGATGACACTGAAGGGTCTGGGTGCTTGAGGATTTATGGCATTCCAAGATACTCCTTTTCAAATGGTTTCCTAAATTTTGGATGCAGCATATTTGTATGTCTTACTCTGACCATTAACAAGATGGTCCAAATTTTATCCATCTTTAACTGGGGTCCATTATAAAAGAAAGCTGAGCACCTGGTCCAGAGTTTCAGTGCAAGTAAATGTCAACTGGTCATTGTGGCCCAGAATCCTTTATTGTGCTTGAATTTTTTGTAGCCAGCTGAGGTACTGAATGGACTTGCTAACTCCAAGTAGGAGATACTAGCGAAGGATCCTCAAGTCTGGAAAAGTCCATGCCCCCTTCAGTAACTTTTTGTTAAAAAATTCCTGCCTTGATATTAGCTCTGGAGGAAAAGGACAATGGGGTTCCATTTGGTTCATGCTGTCAATAATGAACTGTGTGCTAGTCAATGAACCCAGCCATAAAGTTTGTGGTACCAAATAATTTAGTAACCGAACAGGTCCTACATTCCTTTGCCTTCTGCAAACCTTCACACTTGCTTAAAGTCACATCTATAGCCTAGAGGGAGTTTCCTATGAGCAATTGACCGATGATGTAAAAGTCAATTGTACATCCCAGTTTAACTACTGGAGGGAGTGGTGCATCCTGGTTTAAAGATGGCTCCACACAGTATGACTATCCAGATGAAAAAAGACTGTTGGCTCTTAGGACAATGGAGAATAAAAAATCACATTAGTAGGCAGAACTTGGGCTTTACATGTTAGACACTTTCATGGAAGAAGATCTAGCCTGAGGTCAAGATACATACTGATTCCTAGGGAGGGGATAATGGTATAGATTCTTTAGGATTTGGAAGAAACAAGATCTAAGGTAAAAATCAAGCTTATGGAATGGGTAAATCTATGGGGTGGCTCGCTTAAAATAGTCTGAGAGCCCAGAAATGTTTGTGCTTCAAGCAGATACTCAGCGGAAGGCGCATAATGGAGAAGAGGCTCCTTAATAATCAAGTGGACAGGATGACTTTCTGGCTTGGTATCTGATCAATGATCTCATTGACAGAGCCATGTGTGACTAGGAGACCCAAGGAGGGCAATTAGAAGAGAGTAAAGTGAAAATGGGAGAGGACATTGCAAAAGACAGGGCGCATAGAATTTTTGCCAAACGGTTCTGGAGGCCTAGATGAAGCCAGAGATGATGGTTATGTAGCTGCAACATGAAGAGGTACGAGTTTTTCTTTACCATCCTAGATTTCAGAATAGCAAGGCTAAACTGACCCAAATGTGGGGGTTTACTGGGAGGTATAACCAGAAGTACAGCTTGAAGGGTGAGTTGGCTAGAAAGCAGGGGAACAGTTGCAGTCCCTGAGGCAAGTCTCCACCTTCCAACATAGGCAACTTTTCCAAAAAAAAATGTTGACAAAAGAAATAGTTTGACATGAAGGATGTTAAGATTATGATGAAAAGGCACAAGAGGAAGCAGTGTGAGAGCAGGACTGGGAGTCATGATAGAAAGATAAGGCACATTTGACCACCTTTGTTCAGTTCCCTAGCATCCACTGCAGGGCCTGCCTACAAAGCTTCTTCCTTCATTTTTGAAACCGGCCATGCCTGGACGGTAACCGAACACGACAGAATCTAAGGCAACTGTGTGTTCTAGCCACAGCCTGGCTGCAGTGACCTACCACAGGCTCTATGCTGGATAGGCAAACAAGTGACAAGTGATGGGCTGAAAGAGAATTAAAAGATTAAAGAAGCACGTGGGTCAAAAGCAGCGTATTCTTGAAACCCGCCCCTGCTCTGCCATTAGTATTTTCTCGACCATCCTACAATTGCTCCTTTCCATGTCTTTGCCCTACTCTTCTCACTGGAAAAACCTGCTTCCATCTGCCAATTCATATAACTTTTTCAAAACCTTGCTCAAAACTCATCTCCAGAAACTATTTTTTTAATCACCCTAATTACGGCTTAATTTTAATCCACCCTTAATCTACATCTTGATTTTGTGCTATTTGAAGGCTGTGCATTATAGTAATTTGCACCTGTTGATGTTTCTCTGAAAGTGTTTCCACTTATTACGTGTGCATCTGTTCTGTTTCCTTACCCAAACTCAAAAATTGCTAGCAAATACTCAATCTTTTCTTTTATACTTGGACATGGTGGATCTACCAGTGAGCTTATTGATACAAAGGAGATATTTGAAATGTTAACTTTGATTTGGACCATATGGATAGGCTCTGAATTGTTAAATCCAAGATTTTACTAATAAATCTAACTTTTATATTTTTATCAGAGATGAAATGTATGTTTGAATTTTAACTTTGTGTGTTTGTTTTTTGGGTTTTTTTTTTTTTGGTTGTTTTTAAAGATTTTATTTATTTGAGCTAGAAAGAGTGAGAGAGAGAACACGAGCAGGGGGCAGAGGGAGAGGAAGAAGCAGACTCCCCGCTGAGCAGGGATTCCCCATGGGGAATCCCAGGACCCAGAGATCATGACCTGAGCTGAAGGCAGATATTTGACCAACTGAGCCACCCAGGCACCCCTGTGTTTCTGTTTTTTGAAAACACAAACCGAATCATACTGCAAAGGCATTTTGCCAGGAGGCAAAAACAGTGAACTTTAAAACCCAGAAGTGTAGAAACCAGTAAAACACACCTTTAGAGTGCTTTATTTCAACATGCAATTCAGTAAGGGAGCATGAAAAATACACAATTAAGATCATACCTTTCAATGAAAAAAATTCATTGAAAGTAAAATAAAATAAATTCAATGAAAAATAAAATAAAAAGGTTATAGGAGTAGTAGTAACCATTTTTTAGAAGAGCTTTCATCCATAATTAAAAATAATACGGAAAAATACTGAAATCGTTACTCAAAGAGGAGAACATAAATTAATGTATGATGTTGTTGAGATAGTTTGCACACCAGAAATTATTTTATATTTTAATACCAACAATGTTAGTTAATACAGTACTAACATTTTTCATGGGGTCCTCTTAGAAACTAAACCCTTGGGTTCAAATAGATTTCGTTTTGATAAATGCTGCTTTATAATGTTACAGAAACGTTTCTCCTGGAAAAAAAAAACTCTTTGTTTACTCCGTTCACAAAAAGTATTGTCAGGGTTTGATAAACACTCTTAAAAAAAAAAAAAAACCTCAAAATAACATGCTATTTGCTTTAAGCTTTTATATCTTATGGGATAGATCAAAGATTCAGAGCCTTACATTTTAAAAGATTTGTTCATTGACAATACATATGGATCTAAAAATGATCTGACATCCATGAAACTGGTCCATTTTAACTAGTTCCAAATATGATCATTTAAGTCTGATCTAGAATAATGGTTTTTTTTTTCTTTTAAAGATTATTTAATATAACTCGATAAACCAGGAAATCAAAAATCAAATTAAACAATTTATGGAGACCAATGAGAATGAAAATACAACAGTCCAAAACCTATGGGATACTGCAAAGGCAGTCCTAAGGGGGAAATACATAGCCATCCAAGCCTCACTCAAAAGAATAGAAAAATCTAAAATGCAGTTTTTATATTCTCATCTCAAGAAGCTGGAACAGCAACAGAGGGACAGGCCTAATCCACGCACGAGGAAGCAGTTGACCAAAATTAGAGCAGAAATCAATCAATCAGAAACCAGAAGTACAGTAGAGCAGATCAACAGGACTAGAAGCTGGTTCTTTGAGAGAATCAATAAAATTGACAGACCACTGGCAAGACTTATCCAAAAGAAAAGAGAAAGGACCCAGATTATTAAAATTATGAATGAAAAAGGAGAGGTCACGACAAACACCATTGAAATTGGAAGGATTATTAGAAATTTTTATCAACAGCTGTATGCCAATAAACTAAGCAATCTGGAAGAGATGGAATCCTTCCTGGAAACCTATAAACTACCAAGATTGAAACAGGAAGAAATTGATTTCTTAAACAGGCCAATTAATTATGAAGAAATTGAGTCAGTGATAAACAACCTTCCAAAGAACAAAACTCCAGGCCCAGACAGTTTTCCTGGGGAATTCTACCAAACATTCAAAGAAGAAATAATACCTATTCTCCTAAAGCTATTTCAAAAAATAGAAACAGAAGGAAAGCTACCAAACTCATTCTATGAGGCCAATATTACCTTGATCCCCAAACCAGGCAAAGACCCCCTCAAAAAGGAGAATTACAGACCGATTTCCCTAATGAATATGGACGCCAAAATCCTCAACAAGATCCTTGCTAATAGAATCCAACAGTACATTAAAAGGATTATCCATCACGATCAAGTGGGATTCATACCTGGGATGCAAGTGTGGTTCAATATTCGCAAATCAATCAGCGTGATACATTATATCAACAAGAAAAGACTCAGGAACCATATGATCCTCTCAATCGATGCCGAAAAAGCATTTGACAAAATACAGCATCCTTTCCTGATTAAAACCCTTCAGAGTGTAGGAATAGAGGGTACATTTCTCAATCTCATAAAAGCCATCTATGAAAAGCCTACTGCAAATATTATTCTCAATGGGGAAAAGCTGGAAGCCTTTACCTTAAGATCAGGAACTCGACAAGGATGCCCACTCTCGCCACTATTATTCAACATAGTACTAGAAGTCCTTGCAACAGCCATCAGACGACAAAAAGGGATCAAAGGTATTCAAATCGGCAAAGAAGAAGTCAAAATGTCTCTCTTCGCAGATGACATGATACTCTATATGGAAAACCCAAAAGAAGCCACTCCCAAACTATTAGAAGTTATAGAGCAGTTCAGTAATGTGGCGGGATACAAAATCAATGCTCAGAAATCAGTTGCATTTCTATACACGAATAATGAGACCGAAGAAAGAGAAATTAGGGAATCCATCCCATTTACAATAGCACCAAAAACCATACGTTACCTTGGAATTAACTTAACCAGAGACGTAAAGGACCTATATTCTAGAAACTATAAATCACTCTTGAAAGACATTGAGGAAGACATAAAAAGATGGAAAGAGATTCCATGCTCATGGATCGGAAGAATTAACATAGTTAAAATGTCCATGCTACCCAGAGCAATCTACACTTTCAATGCTATCCCGATCAAAATACCGAGGACATTTTTCAAAGAACTGGAACAAATAGTCCTTAAATTTGTATGGAAACAGAAAAGGCCCTGAATCTCCAAGGAACTGTTGAAAAGGAAAAACAAAGCTGGGGGCATCACAATGCCGGATTTCGAGCTGTACTACAAAGCTGTGATCACAAAGACAGCATGGTACTGGCACAAAAACAGACACATAGACCAATGGAACAGAATAGAGAGCCCAGAAATGGAGCCTCGGCTCTTTGGGCAACTAATATTTGATAAAGCAGGAAAAAACATCCGGTGGGAAAAAGACAGTCTCTTCAATAAATGGGGCTGGGAAAATTGGACAGCTACATGCAAAAGAATGAAACTTGACCACTATCTCACACCATACACCAAAATAAACTCCAAATGGATGAAAGACCTCGATGTGAGACAGGAATCCATCAAAATTCTAGAGGAGAACATAGGCAGCAACCTCTACGACATCGGCCAAAGCAAACTTTTTCATGACACATCCCCAAAGGCAAGAGAAACAAAAGATAAAATGAATTTATGGGACTTCATCAAGATTAAAAGTTTCTGCACAGCCAAGGAAACAGTCAGAAAAACTAAGAGGCAGCCCACGGAATGGGAGAATATATTTGCAAATGACACTACAGATAAAGGACTGGTATCCAAGATCTACAAAGAACTTCTCAATACACGAGAAACAAATAAACAAATCAAAAAATGGGCAGAAGATATGAACAGACACTTTTCCAATGAAGACATACAAATGGCTAACAGACACATGAAAAAATGTTCAAAATCATTAGCCATCAAGGAAATTCAAATCAAAACCACACTGAGATACCACCTTACGCCAGTTAGAATGGCAAAAATAGACAAGGCAAGAAACAACAATTGTTGGAGAGGATGTGGAGAAAGGGGATCCCTCCTACATTGTTGGTGGGAATGCAAGTTGGTATAGCCGCTCTGGAAAACAGTGTGGAGGTCCCTTAAAAAGTTAAAAATTGAGCTACCCTATGATCCAGCCATTGCACTACTGGGTGTTTACCCCAAAGATACAGACGTAGTAAAGAGAAGGGCCATATGCACCCCAATGTTCATAGCAGCAATGTCCACAATAGCTAAATCGTGGAAGGAGCCGAGATGCCCTTCAACAGATGACTGGGTTAAGAAGTTGTGGTCCATATATACAATGGAATATTACTCAGCTATCAGAAAGAACGAGTTCTCAACATTTGCTGCAACATGGACGGCACTGGAGGAGATAATGCTAAGTGAAATAAGTCAAGCAGAGAAAGACAACTATCATATGATTTCTCTCATCTATGGAACATAAGAACTAGGAAGATCGGTAGGAGAAGAAAGGGATAAAGAAAGGGGGGGTAATCAGAAGGGGGAATGAAACATGAGAGACTATGGACTCTGAGAAACAAACTGAGGGCCTCAGAGGGGAGGGGGGTGGGGGAATGGGATAGACTGGTGATGGGTAGTAAGGAGGGCACGTATTGCATGGTGCACTGGGTGTTATACGCAAATAATGAATCATCGAGCCTTACATTGGAAACCGGGGATGTACTGTATGGTGACTAACATAATAAAATAAAAAATCATTATAAAAAAAATAAAGATTATTTAATATAATTTAAATGGCTACTTACAGATTGTGGACAAATTGTTCAGTTGTGCAGGGTTATACATAGGAAACTCTTCATTAAAGGGAAGATTTGACAAGATAGACAATTCTTCTGATCCCTTTGTTTTGAGGTCTATAAATGAGTGAGAAAACACACCAGGAGAGGAGTCATGAGACCCAGGTTAAGCTATGACCTTTCATATGTAAATATATATATTATATTTTATATATATATATAATGTATATACATATACACATATATGTATGGTGCACACATTCATTTTTATGACATGGCTTGGTGCTTATTATGAAATTTTCTATGATATCAAATTCTAAAATGAGACTACAAAGTGCTGTAATCATAGGCCACGACCAAAAAGCTTAGAAACATTTTTATTATTTGGCTTCTACTAAAATTGACATTTATATCAAATTTTAGCTTTTTTAACGTTTTTAGGACTTAAGTTTTAAGTCTGGAAATTCAGAATGAATTGCTTCAGGTTGCTACTTTAGGTTGTTAGTATAGATTCTGTTTGGTTTTTATTTAACCTTTAAGAAGACATCCCAAAGAACATTTTTAATCTCACCTACTAGCATTAGACACTCTTTAACTGCTGTGTCTTTTATTTTGCAAGAGCAACCGCATATCTATCCCGAAGGTCAATTTCTGTTGCTACATATAATGATTAGGCATGAAATCTGGAGAAATTATTTGTTGAAACACAATCTGATAGCCGTAAATTTTAAAATATAAAGTTTTAGGGAACCAGGCTACATCAGATCATAAATACATGGTGTGTTATTCTAGGTTAGGTAATAAGTCTGATTCCCTCTATAAAAATTGTCCTTATTCCATTATAATCATACTCATGAAATTAATTATAAATTAAGTGTGATTAATTATAAATAAGCAACTTATAAGTAAGTTGTTTAAGGCTGGAAACATGTATATTTCTTTCTATCCCCTAGATCAACTGATTAACTATGTTGTTCGGTAATAGAAATTAAGGAAATAATTATGTAATGAATTTATGAAGGAACATCACAGGTTCCCAAACTATCTGAATAGCACGATAAGAGAAAGTGATTCTCTCTGTCCTCCACAAAACCTGGCTAGGTACTTGTTTACCCAGCAGAGTCCTAGCCCTACTTGCCAGGGAGTTGCCGTTAACATTTCTCAGGGTCCACAAGGAAACTCTACCACTTTGAGAGAGGAAAGAACAGTTACGTTGAGACTACTTAATTTATTTTTAATGTTTCTCCACCAGGTCCATGGTTGTATGAAAAATAAGACTTAACATTCATAACGTTAACACAGCTTACTTAGAATTTTCGCCAGAGACATGGAATAGACTAGTCAGAAAGTTAGTAAAAATTGTTCTTTAACTAGTCTCCTAACTGATCCCTGCTTCCACCCTGGGTCCTGTATTCCCAACGCAGAAGCCTCTAAAATCCTCCTTAAATGGAAATCACATTCTGTCACCATACTCCTCCAATCCCTTCAATAGCTCCCCATTTCCATCTAGTAAAAGCCAAAATCCTCAAAATACTTTACGAGGCCCTACAGGATCTCTCCCATCACCTCCTTTTCCTTTCAAATCCTGTCCTCTGCTACTCTCCTTGTGTGCTGCTCCAGCCACATTAATCTTCTTGCCGTTCCTTGACCACGCCAGCCATGCTCCTGTCCCAGGGCTTTGTACTGGCATGTTTGGAATGCTTGCTCCCTACGTGGCTTCTCCCTCTCTCCTCATCTTCAAGTCTTTGCCCAAATGTCATCTTTTCAGTAAGACCTCTCAGTCAACCCTATTTAAAATTGTAGCCCACCACTACATCCTATATCCCTTAGCCTGATTTTTTCCCTTAGACTATCTTCTAGCAACTGTAAATTTAACTTGTTTATTTCACGTATTGTCTGTCTCCCCCCCTTAAGAATGTGTATAAACTGCATAAACAGGATATTGTTTCTGTTTTATTTTCTTTCATATCTACAGCACTTAGACTACTCCCTGGAACATAAGAGAAACTCAAATAAATATTTGTTGGATGCACAAACAGATACATAAATTTTGCCTTAATTTTATCAGTTTTCAGTTATGTTAGAGTCATGAAACTACTAATGAAAAGATGAATAAATAAGCTACATAATCTGAAATCTGAAAATGATCCGATACAAATAAATACCACATTTTACAAATGAAATGCAATCATAAAAATGAATAGCACATTTTCTTTGTTTTTTAATTTATTCATTTGTCAGAGAGAGATGGCGCGCAAGCAGGGGGAGCGGCAGGCAGAGGGAGAGGGAGAAGCAGGCTCCCCACGGAGCAGGGAACCCGAGGCAGGACTGGATCCCGGGACCCTGGGATCATGACCTGAGCCGAAGGCAGATGCTAAACAGACTCAGCCATCCAGGTGTCCCAAATATCACATTTTCTTATAATTTATATGAGACCTTGAACATATTTGAGGAATATATTCAACAGAACGGATCACCCATTCTGAGCGGGACCTATCGCCTGTGGCGATATGAGAAAGTCAGATCCATCTGCACACTGCCTCAAACTGCATCTGAGATGGAAATTGTGTTGCCTATAAGATGAACGACCTCCAGAGCCAGACTACTGTGAATTAAAAACAAAAAACAAAAACAAATTTTACGTTAGTCATGAAAGATTCTCGCAATTGGGCCTAGTATACTAACTTGGCAAAGTACTAACTAACCATACTGCCTGATAGTTATCCAACACCTCAGAGTCCGCCATTGCATGGACTTATAAACAGGTCCTGGCCACATGCACTTCTATTTACATCAGAAGCCAGAAGCCAGGGAAGCCCTTAGCTTTAGGTGGGGCTCCCATGGAGAGCAATGGGGGAGGAGGACGTTGGGCCACACCAGTCAGATCAAGTTTGGTGACCAGTAGGATGATAGAGGTCAATCTCAGTCTGCCGATTCTTCTGCCTCCCCAGCACCTGGCACACTCTATTCATTCATTCCTTCAATACTTAGTTTCTTTGTTCACAAATGTTTATCGAGAACCTACTTGTATTAAAAACGTACTGCTGGAGGGGGTGCCCAGGTGGCTTAGTCGGTTAAGCATCTGCCTTCGGCTCAGGTCATGATCCCAGGGTCCTGGGATCGAGCCCTGCATTGAGCTTCCTGCTCAGTGGGGAGCCTGCTTCTCCTTCTCCCTCTACCTGCCGCTCCCCCTGCTTGTTTTCTCTCTCTGTCAAATAAATAAATAAAATCTTAAAAAAAACAAAAGTACTGCTGGAGCTAAAGTAGTAAACAAGAACCAACAGAGTCCTTGCCAGGATGGAGTCTGCATCTAACAGATGTAGCATTAATACAGTTACGGTATCTATTGCAAAGGAGAAGCAGACCTTGATAAGAAAGCATACAACCTAGATCTGACCCAGTTTGAGATGCAAGATACAAAGTCTCACAGGAAGTGATTAATTCAAGAGCCGACAGATAGATACGAGTTAATAAGGCAAAAGAGAGGAAGACAATGTATAGAGGGGAGGCAGTCTGAGGCAGGAAGGTAAGTGGCTCCTCCAGGAAATTAAGAGTATAAAGAATAGGAACATAGGAATAAAAGGACTCTAATGTGTGAGGCCGGAGACAGTTCTTTGAATGCCTTGAAGTCAGTGTAAGGAATTTTAATTTAATCGAAGAGTTTGGAAAAGTCTGTGGGATTTTAAGCAGGAGACTGATATGATAAGACATGATTAGAACCTGGTTTTCAGAAAAATAAATTCACCCCAAGTATAGAATTTAACATTGCTTGGTATATAAAATCTCAGCAGCTGCCGTGTTGAAAATAGAAGGGGCAGGGTAAAGTCAGGGATTAGTTAAAAGGACAGTTAGATAACTTCTTTTGTTAACTTCTAACAAGGTCTTTGGATGTCTCCAGTGATAATCTGAAATGAGCTTTCCTAGGGCTATCTTTGAAGTTGCGCTTCTCATACATTAGATAGGGAAAGACCCCAATTGAGAAGCTACTGAAGTAACCTGTGTAAACTACGAGGATGCTTGGACTGGGGGGGAGTGGTGATGGAGATGAAAAGAATGGAAAGATTCTGAAGACGGAAAATAGAATCAGTAAGCCTTGCTGATTAATTGGTTCTGAGGTAGGCTGGGCATAAATGGAAGCATAGTTGAGTTGTTTACTAGGCTCATGAACAGAGAAATAACTGGAAAATTGTGAGTTTGTGTATTGAACATAGAGAGAGTGAGATGCTTGGGTGGCATACAAGTGATATGCAAAACAGTGCTGGGTATAGGGTTTAAAACACAGAGGAAAGACCTGGGCTAGAGATAAAAATGCGAGTGGTTTGCATACAGATGGTGATTGAAGCTATTGGAATGGATAAAGATGGAGTCTAGACAACATAATAAGAAAAGAGGTTGCCTAAAGGAACTCAAAGGTTTCAAGGTTGGATATAGTAGAAATGGTCATCAAAAGATACCAAAAATAAGTTACCAGAGACGTAGGATGAAAACCAGTTAGCATCAGCCTACGTGTTTATGGAGTGAATGTGCATAGGAGAGATCTGGGAACATACTGTTAAATTCCTCCCTTACCAGCAAAACAAAATGTTTCCTCATAGTGCACCGGGATATCACAGATGATGTAGAGGTATCCGTGTCTGCTGGGAGCATCCATTCTTGGCTGTAGAAAGTACGTTATCCCTACCCCCAAATACATGCTCTCATTGCCCTTGTGCTCCGTCTTGGATGTGGCTGGCCCACGTTGGTCTCATATCTAGGGGACAGGCATTAAGAGTAACAAGCTGGCCTTAGTTGGCATGCCATATCACCACCTGGTCAGACTACATGCTTTAGGCATTCCAGCCAGCTTATCAGGAGGAGACCTTGGTCATGGGAAATGACATCCTAGGTTAGATACTATGCTGACAAGGCAGGAAAGACAATCCTTTCCTTAGACATATGTCCTTCACCAGTGGGTGGCATTGTAGGAGGGTAGGGGTCAAAAAAGTAGTAGTCATATACCTAGAGTGCTTAGAGGTAAATGCTGCAAAGAGTACTTCTCAGCTTTTCATGTGCACAAAAATTACCTGGGGTTCTGGTTAAGATGAAGATTCTGATCAGTTCATTTGATTTGCTGCCCAAGAATCTATATTTTCAACAAGCTCCCAGGCTATGGGAATGTGCTACCCACACTTTCAGTAGCAGGGTTTAACTTACATTTGTAGGCTAGCAAGCCACAGGAGAAATTAACCACCTAAGCAGCTAAAGCAGAAACTGATCAAGAGAGACATGGCATGCTGTGTAAAGCCCAGATCTGACCTCTAAGTTCAGGAACAAGTCCTCCACTAGGTGTATGGATAGTGGTGCCCAATTAATGTGCATTGAACCTGCGTACTGAAATAAAGGGCTCCACCATTGTGGGTTTCATGCTCCTTAGGTGCCTCTTCAGGCCCTGGGTCCTCAAATACTTATTCCAGGAGAGTTTGAAGCGTGATGCACTTGTAAACACAGATATAAAGCAAAATTTTCATGGGTCAGCAGCATCTTCAGCTATGATTTTCTTGGGAATGTAAAGAAGATTCCTGGTGGTAAAAGCAACGAAGAAATATTTCTGGTAAGAAAATTGAGTCTATAGGGGGGCCTGGGTGGCGCAGTTGGTTTAGGGTCCGACTCTTGATTTCCACTCAGGTCGTGATCTCAGGGTTGTGAGATTGAGCCCCATGTCAGGCTCCATGCTGAGCACCGAGTCTGCTGAGATTCTCTTTCTCCCTCTCCCTCTGCCACTCCCACTCCTGCTCTCTCTCAAAAAATAAATCAATAAACAAATAAATAAATAAATAAATCTATCTTTAAAAAAACGGAAAATTGAGTCCCCTTAATTTTTGAAAATGAAAATTTATAAGATATATACTATGTTCTTCATGCATGAGGGAACCTAGAAGAGTTGTATTTGGATCAGCAGTTAAATTCTAAGATAAACTAATACTTCTACACCTGTACAACTTTTCCATCTTTAAGTATGCCCAGAGTAAAAGAAACAACTGGAAAAAAAAATATGACGTTAAGAGAGACAGAGTAAAAAGAACTCGAGAATATATAATATAAAGAGAAGCAGATAAGGAAAATTAAAGGAGGATTTTTACAGGGGAAAAACAATTTCATTTTATTGTAAAGACCTAAATGAATAAAAGAAGACTTTGAATGTGAAGATGATTAAAAAGACAAAATCATTAGCTAAAGATATTTACAAGTTTAGACTCTTTCATTTTGATTGTAATTTTAATTAGCTGGACACTGGGGGGGAAGAAAATGAAAGCCTACATCATCTACTTACTCTTTAAATTGCATTCCACCTTAATTTTCTGCTCTTCAGTTCTTAATTTTCTCTATTTTTGTTCTAAGTAATCTGGTTATCAGGCTAAAGTGATTTTCCCCCAGCCAGGTTTAGCATTCAGTATTTGCTTTGTGTCCGTAAACCAAAAGTTCACCCCATTGCTTTAGTTTTTATTCTTTCAATAGCAAAAACTCTCTACAGGTGATTTTTTCCCCCAGTCTTTTGTCTATACAGCAGGGTGCTTTGTACACCCACGACAGTTAGATGGCTAATAACAAAGACTTCCATTTTTAAAATAATTATGCTCTATTTACACAGCTTTCCACAAAATTTACTCATAAAATTTAGAAGGCAGCAAAGCTTTAAAAAAATCTGTAGTTTTACTCTTCATTAAAACCATTTTTTTTCTGTGTGCAGGCAAGTTGCTTGTTTCCGTTTCTCTGATAAAGTAGAAGCCAAAAAATCAGTATTAGTCAAGTCTAGAATTTATGTCTGTGTGAATAAAATTTTTAAAAATAACATTGATATAAAACAAAACACATCTGTTTAGAATAACCTACTTTAGGAAGGGCTTATCTTCAAGATATTATCGGGCTTGTTAGTAGGCTATTTATTTTGCATTTGTTAAAGAAAACAAAATTAGCATAGCTAACCATGTATTATGTGTCTCTCGGTTTGCCCTGTCTTCCAAAAGAAATTCTCTCAAATAATGCGAAGTAACAATGTTGGAGTGCCCTGAGGTCCGTGACTGAAAGGCACTATTTAAGTGGTGACAATTATTATTATTATTCTGCCATGGATAAAGAGTAACAATTGGCTTTAAAAACCCATTGTGGACAATTTCATTTTGCTCCCCCATACCTCAGATACAATCAGTGCACAGAGTTCTCAGCACACGATATACACTCAAACCAGGACAGCACATATACAGTGATGGGGAGTGTAAATGTCATTATCCTAGTAATTAAACACCTAAAAAATAGCACTGCCTGCCAGTCAATAGCCATTCAGGGTGGTATAATTTAAGGAACAGCACAAAAACAAAACACACAAAAAAACCCAACAACAACACCAAAAAAACCCAGCCATACAACACCAGTTGTCTCAAAATTCCAAAATTTGATTTGTATCTTTTAAAGCTTTCCTTACTTTAAAAGACAAATACTCCTTGAGATGAATGATCTTTGAACCTTATTCACTGTCACATTATTTTAATGAGTTCCACACACATTCCAGATGCAGTGTGGAAGAAAAGGATAGAATGAGAGACGGGAACTAAGAAGTTGAAAGAAGAAATTATAGGAGCACGTGAGGGTGAAAATGCAGAAAATGAAATATAAGAGCAAGAGAGCTCAAGTTCTTAATTTTGCCCAAGAATGTGATGGTAATTAACACTATAATCATTAGAAAGTGTTGTCAGGGATTGCTACAGAATCCTCTTACCTGGAAGTCTTTTAAAATAGGATACTTGGGTCTTTGTGGCATGGTACTACTCAATAGAGTGTGGTGACATTGATTAATTGTCCAGTCTAGGATAAACCTCTTTGAAATGCACTATACCTGAAAGGTCTTTTTCCTTAATGCACTATTGGAATGATGTACCAATTTGTTTATAATTTGGATATGCTGCAGCAGCACTGAGATTTTATTCCAGTATTTCTTGTCTTTCCCATTTGCTTAAGACGGATTGCAAAGTGTCTTCCAGACTCTTGCAAAGAAATCAACTGGAGTGTTTTCCAAGTATTTGGATCCCTGAGGCCCTGTCCTTCTTTGGGATCAAATAAACCCAATTTTATGAATCTGTAGATACCTCCTAAGATGAGGGAGGAATGTTTTAGGAGTTAGAGTGCAAAGCCCGGTATTCTCCAATAACATGATATTACTGACACCGGCTGGGACTCCCCAACAGGTGTATTCCCCAAACTGGGTTGGGTGTACATCCTTTGGCTCCATGCCACCCCCACCACTCCTACCACAACACTTAATAGCACTGCTTTGTCATGCTTGCTTAGTTGGGAAGCCCCTCCTTGACTCTTAAGGCTGAAAATAGGGCCATAGGTTTCTCACTTACTCCTAAGTGTTTAGAATTTAGTACGGTTCCTGAAACATGACAAGTGCTCAAATAATACTCATTGAATAAAAGAATAAAGAATAAACTTCTTAAAGGAGAGCTGCTTGGGTAAATTGAGTAAAATTTTTAAAAAGGAAAGGAATTTGTTAACGACACGGGAATTAAAATTTAAAAATTCTTAAAAAGGAATGTTCCTTCCAGCAAAATGAAACAGAGAAACAACAAAAATAACATTAGGAACTAACCACGTTTAAATTCTTACCGTGTCAGAAAGTTCTAAGTGCTTTAAATGAAGTATTTAGTTCGCACAACCTTACATATGAAATAGTACTACTGCTATTACTTTATTTCAGGATAAAGGAAGGTCCAGTGGCTTGCCCAAAGTCACATATCTAGTAAAGACAGAACCAGGACTGAAATCAGCTGGACTCCAGAACCCCAGCTCGAAGCTGTTACTCTGCAGAATGTAGGCGATGATGAAAATGATACCGCAGGAGCCCTGGAGGATGCTAAGAACGGGCTCTTGCTTTCCAGGAGGTTTACAATAATTAGCAATACATGTTTAACTTGCTCACTTTCTTTCTTTGAAATTTAAGAGAAGATGAGAGGGGGCAAGGGGATGGGGGTTGGGGAGAGAGAGAGGAGGGGAGAGGGAGAGGGCAAGGGAGGGAGGGAGGAAAGAAGAGGTGGGAGGGAAGGAGCCTTAGTTCTTAACCAGCAAGTTTGTGACCCATTTTATACATGTTTGATTCTGTTCCCAAAAAACAACACTGAATGGAAAACTCTCAAACCAGCAACCAGCACTAAACCCATAAATTTTTTTCACCATTCTTTGAATATTAAAATATCTGAGAATTATTTTTTACCAGAAAAATAAATCTTTTCTTTGAAAATAACTTGAAATTTTTTCTGCTGTCCAAATATCTAAGATATCCTTTATATGTCTCTCTTTCTCTCTCTATATATATAAATACATATATATAAAAATTTCCTATGCCTTTAATCTCATGCTACCATTTCAATACTACACCATAGTGTTTATGTATAGTCTAAAACTATCCAATGATGTGGCATAAAATAGCCAATTCATTTTTACTGACGATCATAAAACCTTAGAAGAATTTAGGATTATCCAGTCTTTAAACAAAAATAGCAAAGATAATATAAGGTAAAAAGAGAGACGTAACTTTTGACACGTTAGAGTAAAGGGTTCAGGTGCAGGATGAAGCACATATATCAAAGGCATAGAAAATGTCATTACTTTGAAAAGAAATAAAAGAATAACAAGTTTAGAAAATTAACTATCAAATTACATTTTTTTTAAGAGGGGTAGTTAAAATGTTGATGAACAAATATAAGATGATGACTCAGGGGCACTAAAAATACGAAATGTGTGGGCTCTTCTAGATAATACAATAAGGACTGGGAGTTTCACTTTATAACCCACTGTGATTAAACAGCATATTGCTGAAAATGCAGACGTGATAGTGCCATAGTAAAACCAGCCTTTTAAAGATGTTTCTAATTAAATCATGAAAAATCAAAAAGAAAATGTTGAGAGAAGCCATTTTGGAGATTTTATTAATGATGCATTCATGGAGAGGACTTTATTAGGTTTGAACTAGCAAATGTTTAATGCTACTGCACAAAGTGACAGATACGCATTTTTCCCCTAAAAAGTTCTTCCTTTCAGAGCAAAAACTTTCTTGTAATACAAACACCTTTTGATTTAGTTAAATCCTAGTAATAAGAAACTTTGATGTTTGACTTAATAATGCTTTAATTAATCTGTATCTGCATATGACTTAGATGTATTGATTTCCATCTTTTCTCACAGAGCTTTCTACTTCTAAACAAGATTCCTTTTAATATTCAACAGTTTTTCTCAGGAGGTATAGACAGCATTGACTTTACTAGAAACTGATATCAAAGCATCAAGTGTAAATTGTTCTGCTGCAGAAGCTCTTATGAAATGTTTTCTGAAGAAACCCAAGGAAGATCCAATTTAGGATTAATCTATGAAATGTATTCATAATTTCAGAAGGTGACAAGTAAATGTCTTGTTACTCTAAACACTATTACCTCCTCACGCACTGGCTAATGGCTCACTATCCTTTGAAACTCAGCTCAAGACTCACCAGCACAGGGCAACTTCCTAGTTCCTCTCTTCCTTTTTAGACTCCTCTGTGATCTCCTATCAAACTGTGGACGGCCCACTCTTTATAAAACTATAATCCCTTGGGGTGCCTGGGTGCCTCAGTCTGTTGGGCAGCCTACTCTTGATTTTGGCTCAGGTCATAATCTCAGGGTCCTGGGATCAAGCTCCGAGTCGGGCTCCAGGCTCAGTGGGGAGTCTGCTTGAGATTCTCTCTCCCTCTCTCCCTCTGCCCCTCCCCCTGCTCACACTCTTTCCCTCTAAAATAAATAAGTCTTAAAAAAAACACCCCAAAACCCTATAATCCCTTATCTATAATTCTGAACTCTAAAAATCTGTGAAAAAACCAAAGCTTTCATGTTTGGTGCAAATTTATTTGAAGGGAGGACCTGACCTATGGGATTCTCTGTGACAATGGCGATGTGCTTGTTGATTGTAGGGCACTTCCCCCGAGCACACTAGGGCGTTGGCAGGGGGCACGGCAAGTGCACAATACTACTCTTCTAAAATCTGAGGAACTTTGAAACACATCTGGCCCAGGAGGTTTAGGTTAGCGACTGTGGACCTCCATTACTATATCATATTGTAGGTATTGGTTAGTTGTCTGGCAGTCCTGTGACGAAGTATTGTGTTTTACTGCCCTTTGTAGGGTGATCTTGATTTGCCCAGAACTAAGGGATTTTCTGGGATACAGGACTTTCAGTGCTAAAACCGGATGGGTCCCAGGCAAATAGCGAGCTTTGATTTTCAGCCTCTAGCACAGTATAAAGTTCTTACTCTATATTCAAAATATACTTGCTGAATGAATGAATGAATGAATGGTCTTCAAATATTCTCTAGTCAGTAGTAAAAAGCCTGAAAACATTCCATCTAAGGGAAAAACTCACCCACGTCAATTTAGACTGCTCCCTACCAGAATGAGGCCATTAAAGTGTTAACTTTTAAATGTTTTAACATACACTTTTTAATTATTCTTATAATTTTCCCAGCAATCCATTTGGTTAAATCCAAAAACACACATGGCCCAATGTGAATCAAAAGTCCTTGTTGGTATGTGCTGGAAATTACTCATATTTACTTTGATACTTATGGTAACTATAACACCTGTGATGGAAATAGGTGAATATTAAAATGAATTTGTCAGTAAGCTCTTTTTTTTTTTTTGGTCTGGGGCAAATAATAACATATTTCATGCACATCCGAAAGTTGTTTCTATATCATAAAATTATCATGAAATTTTATTCTCTATTTAATACTAGATTTTCCTTCTTATTATAACCTGAAGATGGTATGTTTTAATATCAGGATGGGGTATTCATATAAAGTACTTCTATACTTATAATTGATGGTGGACTTTAAAGACCTTCATAAATTATTTTTCTTCATAATAATACAAACTCACCGTAGATAAAGTCCCACTCTTACTATAGCTGCTCTTTGATTTGGTAAAAATCCCTTGACTCATCAATTTCTCCCTAATCTATTAGCCCCACTCTGACCCGGCCTAGACTACAAGGATCATCCCCTGACCTATTTTCTCTCCAAGCTCTTCAGCCACGACCCTGGTAGCTCGTCCCCTTTGCAACATCACACCCTGGCTGATTTGACAGACCACTTTCTCTGCTGCACATGTGAGGCTGAGAAGGGCCAGAGAGAAACTTCTGGAGCATACCGACTGGCACTGTTACACGTTTATTGTTTCTCATCGTGGGGCCTCGGTACCATCCCCCAATCCTTCAATTGCACCCCGTCAGCTGCCTTTCCCATTTGGACTCAGTGACTTTTAGCCTTACTATATTTTACCATATTTTTAAATTTCCTTACCCAAACGAGCTTGCCTCATACTTCATAGAAAAATTAAGCCTATGAGGTTTGAGACCCCCACTTATTCTCCCTCCACCCCTCCCCACCTCCCGTTTGTCTACACCTACATTCATATCAACTTGCCTTTCTCAAGTCTCAAAGGGTAAAGTCTACTTCTTCTTATTAAAGACCCCTGCTTTCTCCGCTTTAGGTCTCTGTTCTTGCTGTCTACTCCAAGAACGTGTTTTATTTTCTCTTTTCTATAAATACGTTCAAGTGTCTCCCAAGTCTTAAATGAACAAAGCAGTTACAATAGCCACCCCCCCCACACACACACCCCCTCTACTCTCCCCTGCCTGCCTCCACCACTCTCCTTTATTGCTTAATAAGCTGCCTTTGAAGAGGAGTTCCTGCAGTTAGGTTCTGCGGAGACTAGCGCTGGGGGAAAAATTACTAACAACTTTCAGGTAACCAAGTCATGTTTTGGTCCTCATCTTAATATCTTAATGAATCCCCCTACTCTTTTCACCACTACTGATATTTTTTTTGAAACTCTACCCCATTGGTTGACATCTTACTGTTACTTCATTTTCAGCTCTCACCTCTGTCCATTCCTTCTTCATTTCCTTGTGGATTCTTTCTCCTTGCCTGGCACTTATCGTGTGGTGCCCCAGTATGTTCCACTTTTTACTCACTGTTATTTCTTTTCTTTTACACACTGTCCTGTGTGAAGTGTATAGCAATCTGGTTTTCACTCCCACTTCGGATGCTAATGACTTCAAAAATTGTGCCTTCAGCCCTAACCTATTCCCTTCCCATTATATTTACATATCCAACTCCCTTTAGTTGTTTTATAACAACCATATATGTGCTATCTCCTAAACTGAACTCATCATCTCCCATCCCTCCCCCTGGTCCCATCTGTTTCTACTATATCTATAGTGTGCTATTGTGATTTATAATAAGAAATGTATATTCGGTCTTCAACATCGTCCTGGCACAGGCATGGAACTTCTAAAACCATTGGAGGTTCCTAAGCGATAAGAATGATAAAGATGAAAGGAGCAAGGAGACTCTTCGGTTATTCACAGAAAGTCCCTTTCAACCACACCTGAGTTCAGGTGAATGAGGTAATTTTTGCTAAGTCCCTAAGGATGGGAACTGGTTGCTAGGGGAACACAACCAATGATTAGAAGGTTGTAAATTTAGCTTCACCTCCTGACCTCTGGGAGGGGAGAGAGGCTGGATAGTTGAGTTAGTCACAAGGGCCAACGATTCAATCAGCCACGCCTACGTGATAAAATGTTCATAAAGAGACTCTAGCCAAAGAAGTCAGAGCTTCCTGGTAGATGAACACATGGAGATGCTGGGAGGGTGTCATACCTGCAAGAGGGCGAGGAAATGTCATGCCCCTTTCTACATCTATGCATCTCTTCCATCTGCCTGTTCCTGAGTTGTATCCTTTTGCAAGAATGGCTCAGAGAACTCCGGAAGATCGTTTACTGTTTTATGAGCCATTTTTGCAAACTATCAAATCTGAAGAGGAAATCATGGGAACAACTGATTCATAGCCTAAAGGTCAAAAGCACAGGTGACAACCTGAACTTGCAATTGGTGGGTAAAGGTGTTGGTGGTGGGGCAGTCTTGTGCGACTGAGCCCTTCACGTGTGGGATCTGACATTATCTCCAGGTAAAAAGTGTCAAATTTGAGCTAAATTATAGTACACCCAGTTGATGTCCACCGGACAGTCGAATTGCTAGGTGTGGGAAAGTCCCCACACATTTCATAACCAGAAGTATAGGAGAGTAGAGAAAGGAAATACTTTTCCCTTCCGTGTGACAACGGTGATATCAAAACACAATCTGAAATAGTCACTCTTCTGCTTAAACCTTTTCATGGCTCTTCATTATGTAATGGCAAAACTTCCTAGGCTGATAGATCATAAGATCCTCCATGACCTGGCACTCCTCCACCTTTCTGCCTGGCCTCATCTCTAACTTCTCCCGGCTTAATAGTTTCAGACACCGATAGTTTTTCAACAAATATTTTACTCTTATAAACACCATTGTAATGATATATTTGGGCACCTCTTTCTATGTTTTGTTTTAATTTTCTTATATCTTCCACCTAGATAAACACAAAGCAAAATTAGTAGGCCAAAAGTCTGCTTTCATGTCTCTTTTCATATACATATTGCCAACCTATTTTCAGAGAGTTGTACAAATATATGACACCACGAGCAGTTTTACTGCAGCCTCCCCAGCATTACTCTTATTAAAACTTTTCTTTTGCTTTTGTGAACAGGGAACAAAGCAAGCATTTTGTGCTAATTTGCTGAATTTACATACTTGCCCTACTGCCTGTTTTTCCATATATTTGTTTGCTAGCGGTAGTTCTTTGTTTAGCCATCCTATTTTAATTTCCATGAGTTTTTCCCTGTTCTCTGATTGACCCTCCTCTTTTAATAGCATCCTGTTCATATTTTATAAATACAGTATTTTCTGAAATATTCATGAGGTGTTATTAGATTGTTTGGGTTTTTTCTTCATTTATTTCCTTAGCCTGAATTCTCTCTCTCTTTGATGGTTACTTCTGCTCATACTTTGTGATCATTCTCTTCCATATTATAGGCCTCACTCAATGCCAGGTGATATTGTTTAAGCTGTTTGGGTTTAGGAACGTGACAGTAAAACTAAATGACGGTGTGCTTTGTGCACATGAGCACAGTTTATCCACTGGCGTGCTTTGCTCTAGGGTCAGTAGGGTGGAGACCAGCCACCATGCTGGGGAGCCCTAACGCAGAGAAAGAAGGCTTTGCTGTGAGGCAGTGTTATCACACTCCTGAATTCTCCCCGGAGAAGTGGCTCATTTTCTTTAGAAAAGGAGACTCTGATTTTCTTTTCTTTCCTAAGTTGGGCAATCAATGCTTGACTTCTGGGGACTGTGCATGTGTGTGCATGTGCATGGAGCAGGGAGTGGGCTAGGTGGAGAGAAGCAGCAGTAGCTGAATTCTGTGTACACCGTGCCTATGAGCCCTTTCTTTTAGCCCCAGTCCTCACTCCCCGATGTTTCAGGATCCAACTGTGGGCAGGAGGGCAGATCCACTAGCCCACTCCCCATGTTCTAGGCTCCACTCCCGCCTCACCCCGGGCCTAGTCACCACTCCACCACCCACCTGCCATTCTGCAAGAATCAGTTGGAATTTCTTAACCACAATCTCTTTCTTGTCATGGTATTTATCAGAATTTCCCCTTTGGACCTTGCTGTCCAAATCATTTGTTTTCCCTAAAATCAAGACTTTTGTCTTTTAATTCATCTAATAAAGGCTTTCTAAGATGAAGAAAGTAATACATGAAAATTCACATATGATACAAGTATTTCCTTACTGTCTTTTTACTTTGTTTTATTTTGACATAGAATAGAGAAAGTTTTAAATTTTTATCTAGTCATCTCAATCTTTCCTGTATTTCAGTCCATTGCATCTGTATTTGGAGAATTCCACTTATTTCAGGTATTTCCTACTAGTGAATTCTCTGCTCCTTGGATTGTCAGCATTTTATTTTTAATAACAAACATTTCATCCCTCTGAATATAGTTTGGTATATGGCAAATTTTGAAACTTCTGATTTCTTGTAGGTGAAAAATTCTTTCTTCAAACAAAATCTTCATGGAAACTTTACTTGTAAAAATGAGAAAGTGGACGGGCTTGGGTGACTGGATGTTGGGGGCGGGGAGTGCTATTTACTCTGTCCCCTCTCTCTTTTCTGCTTTCTTTCATTTCGGTCTTATATTTGAAAGTGTCCTGAGTTTTTTGAGAAGTAGATTAAAAAACACTGAGATATGATGTAAAGTGAAAGTCAAAATTGATCCTATTCCCAAGTTGCCAGCCAATTACCCCAAAATTAGTCACTGGTAACCCTTTTCTTCCCCCACTGAATTGTGAAACCATTATGATACATTAAATAATTATGCAAAACACACTCTAGTTGGAGGCTCTCTTTTTGTTCCGTTGACCTATCTATTTTTACACCAGAACTCTGTTTTACTTAGTGTAGAATTGTTTTCACGTACAGTAAGGCTGATACCCATTCATTAACTGTTTTCCCCCAAATTAAAAAAAAAAAAAATCCTCTTGCCTATGCATTATTCCAGAGGGTCCTGAGAAAAGTTATATTACCTTTGGGTAGTATAATTTTCAAAATGTTAGCATTCCAACCTGTTAATTATTGTTTGATTCTCTGAGATCTTATCTATGTTCGCTATTGCCTTATCCTACATTGATAGCACCATGTTAAAATATCTTAGCGTACTCGTGTTTCTGTTCATCTCTTTTTGGTTCTGTAACAGATTTTTTCCCATAGGTATTTTATTATTCAGGCTCTGTTATTTGGCACTCAATGTCAGTTCTTATGAGATGGCTGGGCTGGGGTGAGCTAAAATCCATCTGTGGGGCCTGTCTACAGGATGCTCAGAAACAATGCAGTCGGAGGTTGAAGACCGGCAAGGAGATCATTCGATGAGGATGGAATGACACTGCCAAAGGCCCTAGTAGATGCCAAGGCTGTTAGAACAAAAAAGGCCTCAGTGCCAGAGAGTCAAAGAGGAAGCCAGGGATGAAGTAGGGCATGGGGTGGCTTAAGTGGTGGGTGCAAAAGAACAAATAGCCTGGAATGAGAGCTAGCTATGCATTACAGGAGAAAATATAAGGATAGGAAGTTTGAGTAGCTTCAGAAGTGCGAGGTGCTATCAAGATGGTATTAGAAAGATACAAGAGAGAAGCAACCCTGGGCTTGCTCTTCCAAGAAGCAGAATCCTGTTGGAAAAGGAGGGCCCTACTATACTCTCAGTTGAGAGTTGGGTCTTTTTATTTCTTTGTCACAGGGGGGAAAATGGGTAAAAAATAATATGTCCACTTTTAAGAGAATCATGTTATAAATTCTACTTCATTTGAAATTAACACCGCCACCTTCATTTCCACTTGCTTGAGTTTGTTTCATCTAAGTCCCTTCAACTTTATGTTTTGCCTCACTGTATTATTTTGTTTAAACAATATCTTTTGTAATCAGAAAATAGTTGGATTTTTTTAAAAAAAAGAATCCAATTTGGGAATCTTTGCTTTTTAGTTGAATGAAACCACTTACATGGATGGCTGTTCTTGCGATGGTGGGCTGTCCACTGAAGACGTGTGCTCCTCTCCTGTAATGTAGAGAAAGGCTGGTTAGCAGGGGCTGAATCTCGGGGTGTCATAGTGTGAGCAAAGTGAGTATATCCTCTCCACCTTAACTCTTCTCCCATATTGCCCAGGGTGACATTTGAAACTGGAGCTGTCAGAGCCCTTCAGCTAATTTTCTGAAAGACCCAATACAGCAACCCCACATCCTTGATTGCTAATAGGTTCACTAGATTGTTTGGTGAGCAAAAGCCAGACTTTCATTGTGTAAAAGCACCGAAATCTTAGAAATTATTTGTTATAGCAGCTAGTGTTACTCAAACTTACATGATTATTTAGCTTTTTCTATTTTTATGTTTCTTTGCTGTGTATTTCTCAATTGTTTATTGGCAAAGACTCCTTTCTGATACATGCTACATTTTGTATTCTGTTGTATATTTCAATGATTTGTGAAGCAAATATCTTGTTTCAGAATATACTATTTGCCTTAAAACTCAACCTATAGTTATCTTCTTAGCAAAATTGAAATAATGAGTTATGACTTTTTGGAGGAGAGACAAGGAACTTCATGTTTCATACTCCACTCAAACTCATTTCTCTTTTACTGGTTTTGCTAGTTTCATCTGGAGTCACAGTTCCATCATTAAAAACTATGTTATTTTTCTAATTTTTTCTTCTATTTTTGTAACTACTGTGACAATACAAACCATTTCCTGATTACTTTTCTTTTCTCCACTTACTGTTATTTCCTTGGCTGATTTTGGTTTTCATTTCTCATCCCTATCTGACACAACTTACCATTGATTCACTTTCATTGAGAAGAGCATCTTTTTGTAACCTTTCCAAAATTATACGTGACTGATATACTTTCTGTGGCTTTTGGCATCTGAGAATGTCTTCTTGTCATCATTGCACACGAACAACAACTTAATTATAAAATTATTGGAACATTGCCTTTTCCTCTTTTTCTCTGGAAGTTCTATGGAAACTTTCTCAATTGTCTTTTGATATTTGTTTTTGCAGAGGCCAATCTAATTTTAATTATTTCCAAAAGCAAAGGGGTGTGTGTGTGTGTGTTTGTGCGTGTGTATGTTTGTGCATGTGTGTGCATGTTTGTACTGATTGCTTGCAAGTTCCTGCATAAAGCAAGAAATTAAAGCTTTACCAGGCTCTAGGTATTAATCTCTGTTCCTAATTTTTGTCTGCTATGTTTAGCCTTGTTGAAGTCTTGGTTCTCATATTAGATCTTGAAAATTTTTTATATCTTTGATTATTATTTCTGATCTTTTTGCTCTGTTCTTTATAACTATTTAGATTTTAATTCATATTTTCTCTTTTTATATCATCATTTAGACATCTGGGGACATTGCTCAAATTTAGCCTCTATATCATTATTTGGACTCTTTGTAGTCTTTAACCTTATTATTTCTGTTTCTAAGGAAGTTAATATTATATTGTTGAGTGTGTTTTTCATTTTATTCTACTTTCTACTCATCTTGTCCTGCTAATCTCAGGAGGGTGGCTTGCAGTGCCTTGGGGAGCCTGGTAAGTGTGAAAGTTTAGAATCTTCACTTGGCCTTTGCTAGAAAGGATGAAGGAGGTGGAGCGATAGTTTTTTCTGTGGTGTTTACTGGAAAACAGCAGTTATTGTCTAAACATTTCTATCCAGCTAAGCTCTCTCTTTCTGTTTTGTTTTGTTTTGGCAAGACAGAACAGGTTTTTACTGGGCCTCTGTGGTCTGCACCCACTGATGTTTTCTGACATTCTCTACCACCTAGTCTGGAATATGTGAAGCACAAAGTAAAACCAGGTCACTCACCCCTGTGTCCTTCCTTTGGTCCGCAGGTCTCTAGCCAGCCTGCCTTCTTCTCTCCATCTTTTTGTCTTATGTTTGTTTTATTTTTTTTTTAAGAATTTATTTATTTGAGAGAGACAGTGAGAGAGAGCATGAGCAAGGGGGAGAAGCAGACTCCCCAGAGGGAGAAGCAGACTCCCTGCTGAGCAGGGAGCCTGATGCAGGGCTCTATCCCGGGACTCCAGGATCATGACCCGAGCCAAAGGCAGATGCTGAATCGACTGAGCCATCCAGGTGCCCTTTATGTTTGTTTTATATATAAGGCTCACGGTTTTTAGTTGTACTCAGTGGGAAGAACAGGGAAAAGGGCATTTTCTCCACACTCCGGAAGCAGAAGTCTTTAGCTGAAAATTTAAAGATAAATTGGAAACAATGGGAGGCAGTGAAGTCCTGCCCTTTTTCCTATTCTCCAGTCAAATCATCATAAATTCCATTGTCAAAGAATGGTGCCAGTTTCCTGATTTGCTCTACATTTACTAGTCAGAGGCACAAAGAAAGGCAGGTCACCTCTGCAAAATATGGTCAAGCCATACAATCTTAGAACAGTTGATATTTTAATTCTATAGTTAATTTCAGAATCATTTTTACTGCTTTCCCTACATTACAGCATTTGACTCATTTGTCTTTCAAAGGACTAGTAAACCTTGATTTGCTTTAGCAGCTTTGAATGGATTTTTATTGTTTCTTACCACTGCCTTTCAACTCATGTAATTTGAAAACTAAATGCAAACTGTAAAACTCAATCAATCTGGTAGTATTCTTTTAATATCAATTTTTATATAATTAGCCCCCAAACTGTGTTCAATTACCGACAATTAATCTTATGCACTTTGAGGGACAACACTAATTTCACACTTAGCAGCATTTAAAAGGAAGGTGGTGTGAGTCCTATAGGGGAAAAGTACCTCCCTAAGGAGTTACGCTTTATTATCACTGCCTGGAGAATAAAAGTGCTTTCCCATTGTACTCCACTGTGGGGGCCCACATTTTCTGTAACTCTAGACCAGTAGAATTGTGTAACAAACACACAAGCAGAATCACACGTACTTTAATTACAGTTTTCAGTGCGACTGCCAGTTTTTTAAAAAAGATCCTGAATTTTCCATGTTCTTTTGACAATTTTCTTGAGTTAGTATTCTTAATGCTGTATGGTTAATTGCTCCACTGAGACTGATTGTGAGAAGCCAAACAATGGAACCACGATAGGACAAGAAATGAGAACGACAGCTGGTGGAAAGGTAGAAAATTGTGGACAACTCCTTATTACAGAAGAAATGTGCATAAAAATCAAGAAACTCCAAAATGAGAATATATTTAGTCAGTACTTAATACACGTTATAATGTACATGACTCTTATTATATATTCTGGCTCTTAAAAAAATTGTACCAATTTTCAATTGACAAATTATATCTTATTACTGACTCGGATGTACATAAGTACTTTCCCCTAATAGTCAGTGTCTACGGATGATATCAAGTCTGAATCATATTAAAATAATTTTTAAATACCAGTTTAATGTCTCCTAATAACTCAAAGTCAACTATTATGAAAAAGCCAAAGTTTGAACCATCTCCTAGTGTCAAAAAAATTATGAATACATGTCTTATTGTATGCATGGTGTTTAGCAAAAGGTGCACACATATCTGTTTACTTTGGTCTTTCATGACTTTGACCTTTCAGGCGCTTCCTGTTAGTAATTGGGTGATGAGGAGTTGTAGCCAATTTTAATGTTTGTAATTCATACTCAGATATGCAAATTGATGAACACATTATGAATTTTTAAAATTATAGGGACAATTTATAGTGCAAAATGGCATTGCTCCAGGGGCCGAGCAGTGGCCTGGGAACTCAGAGCTGTGCATTTTAATTTCCATTAACTCTCAGTGTGATCACAGGCACAGTACCTTAATCTTCCGGTACCTTGGAATGTTCATCTACGATATATATGTAACCATTTTCTTCCTGTAGTTGAGGTGAGGACTAACCACAAAGCAGAGTGATTAACAACAAAAGAGCACTGTATATACGTACCACATAAAAGACCAATACTAGGCTAAAGATTATAGAGGCTTAATAAACATTGCATTGTGTCAGTTACATAAAGGTAAGACAAAAGGCCCATTGTCGCGAGAAGTACAGAAATCACCATATCTCAATTTACAAGTTTTATTAAAGTTCATGTAACATAAGAAATAAACATTTTGTAATAGCCATCAGACACTTATGTGGACATTGATTATTAAATGAGCTTTATTCTTTATGCTGTGTTTTCTTCAATGCTATATACATCTTCTAAATGTATAACAATGCATTTAAAAATGTTTTCTTAGGTATAGTCTTTAAAGGAAGACTTTTTCCCTCTTTTCCTAACAATGACAAGTTTCCATTAAGCACTTAAACTTTACACCAGGAAAACAAAAATTCAAAGGAATTCAACTTCAAAGTAGGACATTACAAAATCACACTCCAATTCATGGTAATTCACAGCAAAGAGTAAGTCTGTATTTTTAAACTTATCTAGTTGTCCTACCTTTTAAATGATACAGGGTATCCTGGGAGCCACAGAATATGTAAGTGCAACTGGTGAGTTGATGATGGAATTTGAGCCTCTTTACTTTTCCATATATTGAAATATCCATCTTTTTAGCTTAATAAATAGCCCTGCAACATTGGATTTCAGCAGGGAGGCCATTCTCCAGTTGCAGAGCAATACAGTTTTGAGTCCTAGTGTCTTCCTGAGGCTCCCTTGCATTATGAAGCTGATATTTAGAAAGCTCTAGCAAACTAACACCTGCTAAACATAAATCACATGCAGAAATCTCCAACTGGACAAGCTCAGGAAGATATAATAGATCAAATCCATGAAGAACCTCACAATGAATTAAGAAAACCTTAAACTTAATCCTATAACCTGACAGGCCGTCAGCAGACTGACTTATGGAGAACTGTAATGTGGGAATTAGACTGAATGCCAGATGGCTTCTAGAAGTCAAATTAAAAAAAAAGAAAAGAAAAGAATAAACTGCAATCAATGGTAAGCACAGGTAGGAAGCCTGACAAAGAAAACACAGTAACTACATTCTGAAATAACACACAACTAATATTTTACACTATGGTCTCTTTCTTTTGTTCCTCCCAGCCAGCTTGACAGAAAGTAGTAATGTTTGACTAGTTACACACCTAATACCAGATGCCAGTTTGAACAGGTGCAAAAACAAAGGATAGAACATTTCCATTTGGAACATCATCAGCCTTCCTCTTTATATGTAGTCCCTGATATACTTTACAGGAGCTCACCTACTACGTTTCTTATTGTTATTCCCCTGCTTGGGAGAAGTTCTATTTGTCGAATGCATGGCATGTTTCCTCAGCCAATGGAAAGAGTTAAATAGAGGAATGACCAGCTAATTTATCTGAGACCTGGTCTAGTTCCAACAGTTCACTGTGAGAGGATGCAGTGCTGGAATTTTGAGATCATCCCGAGTGAAAATGTGCCTGTTAATCTGTTCCCATTCACCACATAATTGTCAAGTGCCGCGGCATACCTCTACCAGTGAAAGACAAGTGGAAATTGGCACTGCCAATTATCAATGTTAAATGTATGGTCAGTCAGTACTAGTGTCTCAAACAAACCGGCAACTTGTTCCATACAGTCAGTTGGTAAATTGGATGCAGGCAGACAGAGGAACACAATATCCCTTCTCTGTAGGTGGTCTCTGTTTCATTAGGTTTCCAATTGATGTTGCTGCACAGTAATCCAAAAATGTGTGATGGGAACATCACTCTCATTTTTCATTAACACTCCCTCGCAAATGTATTGGAGGCAGGTACAAAACAGATTTTGCCAGGCTTACTTTTATCCTTTTGGAAACTACTGTGTATCCAACATCACTGTGGGGTGCTTAGTTTCTACTTTTTCGAGTCACTGTTTGATATGATCAATTTCCTTAAAGATGTTGTGGAAGTAGTGGAAGAGCTGCTGATCATTAAGAGACAAGGGAGTTAGGAAAATCAGCTTATATATAATAATGAATAGTAATATGGCTACTGAAGTTCGGTAGGACAAGAAAAAAACAGAGATGGTGCTTATTGTCTCAGGAAAGCTACTGGAAACGTGTAAACCATGGACTTTTTTTAGAGATCTTAGAGATCATCCTGACTGTTTTCTTCATTTTCTTTTCATAAGTGAGGGAATTGAAGCTTACACTGGTTCTGGCTTTCCCAAAGCAATTCAATTATTGGCAACAGCTAAGACCGGAATGTAGGTGCTCTAACTTGTGTTCTATTCAATATTCCATGTTCAGCCTATAATATGTGGGTGTGGGTAACTACCAAGAACTACATAATTCATACCTCCTGCTTCCATAAGCCTCCATCGTAGCTTCTATTTATAAAGTTATATCAACACATCATCTAAAATATTCCCCAATTTGTAGTTTTAGGAGAAATCATTCAGCATTATGGTATCAGTAGCAGTGTTCATTTCCTGGTGTAAAGGGTAAAGTGTTACACATTTCTGGTGATTTCCTGAGACAATAGTCATCATCTCTTTTTCCTTGTGTCACCTAACTTCAGTACCCATGGAATTATTGGCTTGAAATCCTGCCCTGAAACCCACCCAGTGATGGAGAGGATGCCACTCTGCCTTGACTGTATCCAGAAGACTTATTCCCAAGATGAGGGTGAACACTTCTCACATGGCCAACCCCCTTTGTCAGACTCCAGAAAAATACCTGCTTCCTGTATTCCTGGCCACTGTGCTCTGTCTATGGGATAAGGCTCTGGTTGAAGTGTGTTTTGGATTAATGAAGGAGACCCAGTGCTCAGGGTTTACCCCACCAGGTGCAGTCTCAGAGCCAACTCTGACTAGATGGGTCCCATGTTTTTCTTTTCTGCTTTCATTGAACCATATCTTTATTCCCTGTGCTCCTGGGAATTTCTTGCTTCAGTAAGTGGGGAATCACTATCCCTCAGCCATAGGTTTTGACATATACCCAGAATATTGAATCACAGCACTTTTTTCCCCTTAAGATTATTCATCTAACTAGTTTAAAGACAATGTAATCATTCCAGAATATGAATATCAAGGAAAAGAATGACTGTATTCAAACTGTTTAAATTGTTTGAGAATATATACATAAACACAGAATACTTTACACATGTCACAGACTTTGCTCAAGTTTTCCACCATGTGTTGTATTTATCTCTTTGCCACAAATGTTAGGAGTGAATTGATGCTACCTACTGTGGTTCATCTTTGCTCTAGTGTAAGAGCATCCAATCCTCATCACCGAAGAGAGTGCTACATAGGTAACAGCAGCAGATAAAATAAAAATAGATGGCAGACTTTAGTTGCATTATTTTGTTATAACTAAAAGCCATGTAATTAACCATATCCTATTTCATATAGTATGAGTAAGTAAGAACATGCTAATCACATAATCTAAACAAATGGTAAGTATACTGAGTGCATCACAGTGCCTCCAGACATACATTAATTTCATTTGTAAAATTCAGCTGTCTTTTGCAGATTTACCAGCAAAAGTAAACAAACAAAAATGATTAGTAAGCTGAGAAACTTAAAAATATATGTAATAGTTACTCGGGTTCTTTGGAAAATTGTTTCCCTGATTCATATCAATACAAATACTATTTTTATGATATGATTAAATGGAATGATCTAATCACAGGTGTTTGTTATTATGCCACTTTGTTTAATGTCATATCTGTATATTTTATTTTATTATTTTATTTTTTTGAAAGATTTTATTTATTTATTTGATAGAGATAGAGGCAGCCAGCGAGAGAGGGAACACAAGCAGGGGGAGTGGGACAGGAAGAAGCAGGCTCATAGCAGAGGAGCCTAATGTGGGGCTCGATCCCATAACGCCGGGATCATGCCCTGAGCCGAAGGCAGACGCTTAACAACTGAGCCACCCCGGCACCCCGATATATGTATATTTTTAAATTCACCTTAATGAGATCATATTAACATCACTGTTTCAGGATAACGTTCAAGTAATTTTACTTTGCTCATATGCCTTTCTTGAGGAAAAGGATCTGTTGAGTTTCAACAGAGTGTACATGGTATGAATGAAACCTTCTGCTCTCATTAGTAGGTTTCTCTAGCAAGACAGTATCTTTCACAAAACCTTTACATACATCCCCAGGTTCAGAGTCACTTGGGTGGTAGTCAGACCTAAAACAGGTGTTTTTATAATTTGGTTTCCAGATGGATTATGATGTAAGAAACACCGAAAACTCCATTGAGAAAATGAATTAGGAATTTAAATATCGAAATAGTAGAATTTGGAGTATGGCTACATTGTCACAAGGAAACCATATAATTTGCCACAAATGATCTATGTCCCTTTGGACAAAACGGCAAAGAAATACACTAAAAAACGGGCAGTTGGAGTATCAGTACCTATAATGCTGCAAATAACAGAAAACCTAACTCAAGACAGCCTAAATGATAGAGAGGATTGATTGCTCAAGCAAGGGAAATAAAGAGGTAAGGCAGACTAGAGAGGTGCTTGATCCAGAGACTAGTCCGTCTCTGTGGGTGACAGTAAGGGTCTCCTCCCAAGGCTGCTCCCGTGTGCTGAGATGATGGTGTGCAGCCTCAGCAGAGTTCCATGCTTCCTCTCCATTGGACAGAAAGTTGCCAAGCAAGTCAATGAGATTCTCCTAGAGCTGGGAGGCTCGGAGTAGGGTTAAATGTCCCTAAAAATATGGATTATGTACGGAAGGAGCAAATACATACCCCCACTTACCCCAATTCTGGTTTCTGAAAGGATGGGGGATGTGGGTAATCAATATTTGTGTATTATAAAGTTAGAATTTTCAAATTAGACTTGACACGTGCCAATGAAATGTATTAGTCCAGTGCCCATCATTTTATTTAGGGAACTTATCAGAAAACTTAAAACCTTAAATCTAAGCATATGCAAGGGCCTCTATTATAAAAATATGTAAATTGAGCCTTACAAAACATGAGGTTTTAGGGAAACGCAGAGTCATATTTTTATTAATTATTTTAAGGAAAAGTATATGAAATTTTTAAAATTTTATTTATTCATCTATTTTTTGCTGGGGTCACTTTAAATTTTCACATCCAATAACCTCTACTGCTTTTTTCTTTCCTTCTTTTTAGGCCATGAAAAATACGGAAAGTTTCTCAAGGACGAACAATCAGAACTGCCTGATTGACAAGGGAGGCTTTGGTTGCAAGAAGACCTGAAACAAGGATTCTAAATCAAAGATTCGGGGGCAATTTGAGTTTGCATTTAAGAGCCTCACCTACAGAAGTAGCTCATGTGTTAGGTTGAACTGATGTATAAACACCCGGCGGAAATACTCTATTACAACCCCTGATGACATTAGCATTGTATACCTCGTCATATACTGGTGGGTGGAAATTTGGTCTACTTAATTCAAATTATGACTCTTCCCCAAAAGCAGAACTTGAAAATTAAATTTATCTACATAATTGATCAACTAAGTCTTTGCTGAATACCGAGCAGTGAGCAATGTGTTATAAAATAAAACATGGAAAACTAAGTCCCTCTTCACAGGCTAAGTAGTTCCCATTTCAAGTAAGAAATTTGATACGATGCCCTGAATAGTTGTTCAACTTACATGGCAAATATCATTACTTTGGCTGGATGATTTTATCAATACAGGTGGAAGCAGTGAGGAATTGTCAGGAAAAGGAAGGAAGGAAGGGAGGAAGAAAGGCACACTGACCACAACCCTCTCATCTCAAAATGAGAGAATTGACTTAATTAATGTGAAGAAAATTAAATCCTTTGGAGTCTGTATTTCTGAGGACCTGCAGTTGGCTTTGCATGTAGTGTTTATTCTCCTTTACAAAATGAGCTTGTGTGTTCAAATCAGTGACAAGGGAAAAGCAAATTTCTCCTTCAGTCAAACAAAGTTCACAGATAGGAAAGAAAGTTGACGGAATCTGTAAGTCCTTTCCTCTTTGTACTTAGGGAAGGCATGCGCATTGCTGTAGTAAGGAAAAAATTAAAGGAAAACATTCTCCTCAAGAATCTCTCTTTGAATTTCCTATGTAGACTTAGAAAACAGTACCACTAGCATTGTTTACTCTGAATAATACTTTTCAGTCACATGCAAGCTATTTTACTTGGGGAATACATTTATTTACCCAATAAATAAATTTTGGTAATTTAGGTAAAAATTTAAAAAGAAAAAAAGAAAACTGACACGTGTACTTCTGAATATTTTTGTTGTAGCTCATATGGTCAAATATTACATAGAGTTTCCCCCAATTTTCATTTTTTTCCTTTGTAAATATCTTTACAAAACCAGGACAGTTTGTGAAAAACTCTTTCATTTATCAATTTCACTAGACAACTCAAGTTCTAATCTGCGTCTAACACCTCAGCATTTTAATTTCTATTCATTTCCTTTTTGATACCTGGGCATTCTTGTTTAATTAGTGGAATGAGTGGTAGAATCTGAGGTCTCAAATTATTTGCCAAAGTCACTGGGTTATCTTCTTAAAGCTGATCAGATGGGCTTTCTTCTACCATCCTATTATAGGAGGTTTTTGTAAACTAGTGTTATAAACGATTATTTTTAGTTAAGAGAAGCCCCGGGAAAGATTAAAAAAATGGATATAAAGACATTCCAGTTCTTGATCTTATCTTTTTCTCATCTCAACCTTTAGAGAGTCTTGCTGGAAGAACACAAGGAAAGGCAGGAAGGCTTCTTACAGATCTTTGAGACCTCCTTCCACTCAAATCCCAGGGGAGCTAGAACGCTATACCTCTGTGGTTCAAAAAGTCTTTGGACCAGAAAAGGGGCCTTTATCTGCCAACATTTCAAACATATTCAATCAAATATTGATCTAGAAAATCAGCTACTTTTTCCTCTAGCAAAGAAATTAAATTAGTACTACCTACTGAAGGCCTCTACATGGTCCTCGGGAAGATAATGATGGTACCCTAGGCTATTCCTAGGATCAAAAGTTTATATGGACACCAAACTGATTTAACATTTTCTGTCATGCATGGAGACAAAAGGGTGAAAGATCTGCTTGCCAATAGTAATGTGCTGGAGATTATCTCATGTGGCGAGTCCTTGCATCAAGAAGCCAGGTTATGGTTTTCAAATCCATCTCATCTCTGAAAATAAAAGAAATGGAATGTGGCCTGTTTCACCTCACTGAAAGGTTTTCATCACCAGAAATATCTGATGGTTCTTATTCAAGTTGGCAGTGGCACATGTTTCTCTGACTCATAAACAGTCTCTCTCTCTCTCTCTCTCTCTCTATTGTGTCCTGTTTCCAAGAAGTACCTGATGTTATGTTATTAAAGAACAGGGGGTTTGTCTGACTATTCTTCCATAAATACGAGGATATCAAAAAATGACAAAAAGCTTCCCCAATTCTAAAACCCCTTGGAATTTCAAGCTTCATTTATGAAATAATGTGTTCAAGTTGGTGTGTGATATAAAAGATAATCTTTAGCCACTACAAACCATAAAACTGTGACAGCCCAATTTTAATTAGAAATTTAAGTTGCAGAGAAGCTTGTCTCTTTCAATAGTACCTATGATTTATTTTCAAGTTACATTTCTACTAAAAAAGGTATTTTCTTGGGCGATGTCTTTGAGTTTACCTTTCCTTGATCAAGGAAACAAGAATGGATTACATACTTCACAAATTACATTTGCTCAAATCAATATTTTCATGAGTTAATAAAACTAGGAAAATAAAACACCACCCTTTCTCCTTTGAACCTCACATGTGGTAGCAGGGGCCATTGGCCTTGTGAACCTATGAATTACAAGGCAATATTATAGAGATGAAGCATGTGAACAGCCACTTAGTAAAAATAATGCTTCTCAGGCTATGGGATTATTATTGTCTGATAGAAAGGTTAGGCACCTTGGGCAAGATGGGGCATGATGTGGAAATCCAGCACTGACTGTGGGTTTTTAAAGGCACTAACCTCAGACCCTTTGTTAGGAAGACTGTTTCAAACATCGTTACCATGGGGTCACTTGGTTAACTGTTTTGACTGAGTTGACTAATGACACAACTTCACTATTTCTCTGAATTGACTTGTTTTCAGCATTATGGCAATGCAATTATGGGAAGAAATCACGTTCTTGAGCAACTACTGTATGTCAGCCACTTTGCTAAGTGAAAAGATTAATTGCAAGTTTAAAAACTAAGAAGATCTGACTTAACAGGATTCATACAGAAAAAAAATATATAAGAAGAGTCAGTTTATGGCAAGTTTACTAAGACACTATGATATGATGTGACTTTTAAAATAACTCAAGAGTTTTAAAATGATTAACAGAAGACCAGGTTATAGATTATGGAGGGAAAAGACATCTGTATATTTGAAACTACTCCCATATTTTAGGCTTCTTCTCTGGGAAGTACAAGTTAAGATGGATATTGAAAATCTGGTGGTGTCTCAAGGAGTTGAATCCATATGGTGAAAAGTCCAGAAATCATGTCTACAAGAAACATTTAAATAAAGTGGGAGGCTCTGCAAAGAGAAGACAGGGGAGATTGTAATAGTGTCTTTAAATAATTAATATGCTGTCACGGAAGATGAATTAGGTAATGTTGTACATTCATATGTGACAGACCTTGGACAAACCAAAGGGTGGAAATTACGAGGTTATCTGGTTTAACATTAATGATGAAACTCAACGATAAAACCTACTTGAAAATGTAACAAGCACCTTTCTGAGGTATGGATTCTGTAGCATTAGAAATGTTTAAATAGTGACTTGAATAAAGCATTTTTTCAGGAATGCTATAGAAAGATTTCTTACATTTATTGAGACATCAGACCAAAATTTTCAGGTCTCTCAAGTCTGAATTTCTATGATTTCTTATTATTGCTAGAAAAGCCTATCTTCTAGAATGCCCAAATGTAAAATTTTTATTCTTTTTGCAGAAATATAGTGAAGGTCTACCACTGTAGAGAATAAGAATAAATACTATTGTCTTTGCTCAAGGTGCTGCAGTCCACTAGAGACAGCAAGTATTTGAAACAGAAATGACTCCGATGGAATCAACACTGTCATGCAGTTACATACGAAGTTCTCTGACAGAACATGTTAGTATTTAATCCTGTTGGAGGTGGTAGTAAGGGCGAAGTAGAAAAGCTTAACAGAGAAGCCAGCAGAGAATTCTCCCTGTTTTTGCTTTCTTTTGAGGATATGGATAAAGATTAAAAAGTGTCAATAACCCAAAGCAGAGACCACATTTTATTACCTTCCACTGAGATATTTCAGTTTACTATGAGAAATATTCATATAAGATTAATAACATGTGGTTCTGCACCCAATATTGAGTCCTATATCCTATATAGAGGATAAAGAGGTGGGGCATAGGCTCTGCTATAAAATTTCATATAAGAGCTATAGGACTTATATACCCATGTTGGGCATAATATGCTTTATAAATATATAAACAAAATTGCATAGATCCTAACACTTATATAGCTTTTGACCCAAAGTATTTTATTTGCTTTCATTAAATATTTATGCCTGGAGATGTACGATTTCCTTTCTCTATCATGGCTTTAATTAAAAAAACACTTTATTAAAATTTAATTAACATACCATACAATTCACACATTTCAAGCGCGTAATTCAACTGTTTCTTGTATATTCACGGTATGTACACCTACTACCATAGTTAATTTTAGAACATTTTCACCACCTCAAACTCCATTCATTCCCTTTAGGTACAATCCCCCATCCTCCCACCTCCCACAGCCCTAAGTGACCTCTAATTTAGTTTATATATTTGTTTATTCTGGATATTTCATGTAAATTGAATCATATAATACGCTGTATTTTATGATTGACTTTTTTCACTTAGCATAAAGTTTTCAAGGTTCATCCATATCATCACATGTGTTATTACTTCATTCCTTTTTACGGCCAAATAATATTCTGTTGTATGGATATACCACATTTTTTATCTATTCATCAGTTGATGGGCACTTGGACTCTTTCTGTCTTTGGCTATTATGAATAATGCTACTATAAACATTTGTGTACAATTTTGGTGTTTTTTTTTTTCATTTATCTCAGATGTATAACTGGAAGTGGAATTACTGAATCGTATGATAATCAAACCTTTAACTGTTTGAGAAACTGCCAGTTGGTTTTTCAAAATGACTGCGCTGTTTTTAAATCCTTGCTGTCTCTAGTAGACTGCAGCACCTTGAGATCAGAGACAATGTATGGTATTTATTTATTCTTATTTTTATTCTCTACAGTGATAGACATTCACTAGCAGTGTATGAGGATACCACTTTCTCCACATCTTCATCAATAGTTGTTACTATCTGACTTTTTACTTCTAGCTATCTTAGTGAGTGTAATGTATCTTGTAGCAATTTTGATTTGCACTTCCCTGATGGCAAAAGATGTCAAGTATATTTTCATGTAATTATTGGCCATTTGTTTATCTTTGTAGATATGTCTACCTAGACATTTTGCCCATTTAAAAAATGTAGTATTTGTTTTTATATTATTAGTTGTAAGAGTTCTTTATATATTCTAGATAAAAGTCTCTTATCAGATACATGATTTGTAAGTATTTTCTCAAATTCTATGGCTTGTTTTTCACTTTCTTTCCAGGGTGCTTTGAAGTACACACATTTTTAACTTTGTTGAAGTCCCACCTATCTATTTTGTCTTTTGTTGCTTGTACTTTTGTGTCATATCTAAGAATCTATTGCGAGATCTAGTGTCATTAAGGTATATCCTATGCTTTCTTCTAAGAATTTTATAGTTTTAGCTCTTATCTTTAGGTCTTTGATCTATTTTGCATTAATGTTTATATATAGTGTAAGGTAAAGGTCCTAGTTCATTCTTTTGGATGTGGCTATCCAGTTGTCCCAGCACCATTTTTTGAAAAGGCCATTCTTTCCCCATTAAATGATCTTGGGACCACTCTCAAAATAAGTTGACTAAAGTCACATGGATTTATTTTTGGACTCTCAATTCTATTCTATTGATCTATGTGTTTATTGTTGTGCCAGTATCACTCTCTCTTGATTACTGTTGCTTTGCTAATGAGTTTTGAAATTTGCAAATGTATGTCCTTCACCTTTGTTCTTTTTTAATACTTTAGAGCTACTCTGAGTTCCATACAATTCCCTAAGAATTTTAGAATCAGCTTGTTAATTTCTACAAAGAAACCCAGTGAGACTCTGATAGGAATTCTATTGAATCCATAGATTAATATTGGGAGTATTGTCATCTTAACAATATTAAGTCTTCCAATCCATGAATATGAAATGTTTTATTTAGGCCTTTAGTTTCCTTCAACAATGCTTTGAGTTTTCAGAGTATAAGTTCTGCATATATTTTATTAAATTTATTTGCAAGTATCTTATTCTTTTTAACACCCTCTGAAATGGAATTGTTTTCTTCATTTCCTTTCATATAGTTTATTGCAGGTGTGTAGAAATACAATTGATTTTTGTAATTGATCTTGTAGCCTGCAACCTTTCTGAGCTCATTTATTAGTTCTAACAATTTTTTAGTAAGTTCCTTAAGATTTCCTACGTACAAAATCATGTCATCCGCAAATAGAAATAGTTTTATTTTCTTCTTCCTGATTTGGATACCTCTATTGTGGCTTTAAAAACAGTCTACAATAGAGAGGGAAAGAGAGGTGCCGTGCTGAAACATGCCTTAGCGGCAAAGCTGGAATTAAGTTCATGATCACCAACAGTTGCATGATACTGCACAGCTTACAAAGGATGTTCAGATAACTCAGATTTCAATTAATCCTCAACATGATTAAACAGGAATCATTCCCATTTTACAAATGACAAAACTGAGGCTCAGAGAAATTAAATGATTTGAAAAAGTTCTAGAATTATCAGAATTGAAGTTCAATTCTGACTTCTGACAGGCTTTATTTATTGTATCACAGGTAAATTTCTGAAAGCCTTTTCTACATATTGGAAATGGAGAATTTTCTGGAGCAGCCCAATGGCTTGTATACAGGGTAGAAAATATTGCTAAACAGGGTAGAAAATACCACTAACTATTTCAGTCAGGGTTCTTTGGATGCATTGAACAGAAAGCTTTTCTGGCTAATCTAAGCAGTAAAGAAAAGAAGGGAATTTATTGGAAGTGTTTAGGGTAGCTCACAAAACTAGATGAAAAGGATGACTATCAAGCCTTGGGAAGTCTGGTCTCTGGATAGGCATTTGGATCTGGTTTACATGAACTAGTGAACAATTTTTCCAGGACTCTGTGATCAAGAGAAGTCAGATGTAGCAATTTTCTATTCTGGTGACACTCCGCTCAAGATTCTAATTCCAAGAGTCTAATCTGATTGACTTATCTTGGTCCATGGGCACATTCATTGGCTTCCAAGTCCCATAAAGACTAAGTTCTGTGGAGGGCAGCAAAGAATTAGGGTGTTATTATCAAGATGAGGTAATGAACATCGTACCAGCCTAGCTCTTCTATTTATTATGCTAATGTGCACAAACCACTTTTCCTGTCTCTAACATAGGTCACAAATCTCTAAGGTAGGGAAAGTAAAAAGTAATCAGTAGGCATGTTTTGGAAATTAATCTTTTAAAGGATTCCTTGAAATTTATGTGGGGGATGTATTCCATGAATATGAACCCTATAATTATGGCATCTTGTCTTATAGTCTCTCCCAAGGTATGTATGTGTGTGTGTGTGTGTGTGTGTATATATATATATATATATATATATATATATGTCAAATAAAGTATATATATTAAAGAGTATATTACATATACATATAAAATATATGTGTATATATTTACATGTATATGTATATGTAAGACATATATATACACACAATAAAAAATGACAATTTATTGTGCAACTACAAAGGAGTACATGAATTTTTCCACTTCTCATTGGAAAAAGAAAGACCCATTGTCAATTTACTTTGATTTTTATTTTTCTCTCTTATCCTCACCTCAGGACACAGGATAGAGCCATGTTATGGGGAAGCCATTATGAGCGCACTCTAGTTCAATAGTTTATCAGCATAAAAATGTGCCTCAGTACAACAAAAGCTTTTCCTATAGATATGACCAATACTGTAAATTGCGTTTATTGCTTCATGCAGAAATGTTCCATGGACTGCTTAATTATAATTTTTTCCCATTAGTTTTGTTTTTCTTCATTATCTTACCCTCACAGTAAGATTCTATAATGCAACTTACAAAAGAAAAGCCACAAGATGCTGGGGATAAAATGAGAAAAATCAAGAGGAGGTAGAAAGAAAGGTAAACAAAATTATGATTATGAATGGTGGCATTGCAAGATTTCTGCACTGTACTTTTATATATAAAGGCACAGAGCAATTTTTTAAAACTGCATTTTAAATGTGATGAAAAGGCAGGTTAATTAGTTATAAGTAAGTGTACATTACACAGTGCAGTTAGGTTGCTCCTAGTGAAATCAATTTATTCCAACATTTCTTAAGAAAGACCTTTGTTTTTCTGGATGGGCACTTCTATTTGTTTATCAGTGAGGATATTTGTGAATTTGGCTGCAGAAGGTGTAGACTGGGTAGTGAGCAAGGTGCAGAGAATGTGGGCTTTAATAAATAGGAATTCCAAAGGATTTTGCAGGTTTAGTTGAGTGGTGACATCTGCTCTCCTCCCTGCTGCCACAGCATGGAATATGATTTTTGCACTGCCATGTCACATTGGCTCATGATAAACAAAGCTATTTATTTTATAAGAAACAATAGCAACATGATATGACAACTTGAGCTGGCCCAGTGCAATTCAATTGTGTTATTTTCTGATAACAGGAGTAGAGCTTGTGTCATCACTGTATATCACTTTCTCTGTGTAAATTTGGTGCGGTTTTTTTTCAAGTCTAAAAGACAAATTCAGCTTTTATTGCTTTTATTATTTTTGATAAGTTACACATAAAAGCTTCTGCTCCTTACATTAAACTTACATTAAAAATTATATAAAGAGACTTGAATTAAGAATGAATATGATTCTAGTCTATAATAAACATTTAGGCTGCTTTCAGATAATAAAGTTGTCTACCACTTGACTTCTTTTTTTTTTTTTTTAGGAGAGGAGAGAGGAGACATGTCTACATCCAAAGAAACAGTAGTTTCCAGCTCTATTCTATCTTGCAAAACTCCTATCAGCTGAGATGCTTCTGTTTTAGGTAATTTAGAATAGTAATTTACTTTTATAAAAAGTACGGAAAGCTTTTGTTTTGTCATGAAAATCACAGAAGAGCACACCTAGATATTCAAATGAAAAAAAGATGATTTAAATTTCACACATTTAGGAAATTATTTTACTGTGAAGTTTGCAGGATAGAAGAGTAGACTTTATCAGAAAGGACTTTCTGTGTTTTAATCTCTTTTGCCACCTGCAGAAAAGTACAAGAAACGTGTATACTAGACTTTGAAAATTTTATAGCCTGCTTTCATTTTCAAATTCTGCTATAAATTCTCCATGCCCTTGTATTGAGAAACACCACATGCCCATAAAAACCAGAGAATATCTGTGTCTTTGATATTAACAGACATTGTATGTTAAGAGCACAAAACAGGTACAGAAATTTGAAGAGCAGAAATAAAACACACAAAGTAAATCCATGTTTTTGCTGATTATTTAACAATTAACAATCCTTTACAATCATCTAAACTAGTCATGGGTGGTAATGAACTTTGTAACTTTATTTTGTCCTTTTAGTAATATACATTTACCCTTTGGAACTTTAATTTTAGGTGTTTTCTTTCTGACATTACTTCTATCCATTCACAATTACTTCCATCCACTCACAATTACTTCCACTGATTTACACTAGGTTGAAACTTTTTACTCTGGCTGCCACACCCTGTCTGATGGGACTATAGTTGTAGGGACAGTGGGTCAGGAAACATAAAACAAGAAGCAAAATCTAAAACAAAACAGCAATAACAATAAAAACCAGTCATGATGGCAACACGTCTTATTCTGAGAGGGGTGCTTGACTATATATATATATACACGTTTTCAAAGATTTTATTTTTAAGTAATCTCTACATCCAACATGGAGCTCAAACTCACAAGAGTCGCATGCTCCTCCAACCGAGCCAGCCAAGCACCCTGGCTGCTTGACTCTATTTAAGTGGAGGAAGTGACAGGACTAAAGGTGAAGGTGGTTCCCATTGCCCATCCTTTGATACAGGTCAACTGGAGATGATTATCAGAACCTGGCTGATGTGTTGGTTCTCACTCGCCTTCCAGGCTCACAAATGACAGGTTAGCCTGTCCTTTGGTCTGCACTCAAATCAGAATAAACTTAATAGTTCATTCAAAGTGTGAAAAGTTGGGGCTACAAAAATTTGCCATGTATGACTCTTCTCCTAGCAGGCCTGCAGAACGTTTGAGGGCAGGGAGGAGGATGGGTGTTCAGAGAGAGAGAGAAAGTCCTTGTAAACATCCCAGTGCAAGGGAGGAGATGCCACATTGGAAGGAACTGAGAGCCTTGAGAAGTACATTTTACTTGCCCCCTCCAGCTTCAGTGAGACAAAGGGGTACCTGTTTGCAACTGTGAAGAAGTGACACTGGTGGAAAAGAGACCAATTGCTCAGATTAAATGAGATGATGTAGATGGTGTTTGTTTTATGGTAGGAAAATAAATCGTCACTCTCATTATAAGGAGGCAGATTACATGATATCTAAGGTTCTTTCTAGCTCTGTGTCTTACAGTTTTATGACTTAGTTCAATGTGTGTGTGTGTGTGTGTGTGTGTGTGTGTGTGTGTGTGCGTGCTTCAAATATACAAGGCTTAAAAAGACCATAATGAAAATCAGATAAAGGTGGAATAGATGTTATTTCTATGTACTACTGTTCTAGTTCCATCTTTGTCCCTACCCAGCTTTATGACCCTTAACCTTTCTATGCCTTTTTCCTCGCCTACCAAATATCAAATGAAAATAATATCTGTTCTGCTCTTGTCACTGGTTACTATAAGGCTCAAAATAAAAATAAAGAGTACTTGAGAGCACTATCTTATATAAACCTCCTGGATCTGCATTCAAGCAAGTCCTCCTCTTACTGCACATACCACTTTCCCGTAGCATGGCATCTGTTACCGGAACTTCTTTTCCCAACGGCATGGGCTAAAATAGTGCTGGAGAACTTCATTCCTTCATTTATGCACTCATTCATTCAACAACTGCTTATTGAGCAACAACTTTTTTGCAAGGCACTGTGACAGGTGATGGGGATGCAGAGAAGAAAAAGTCAGATTCTTGCCCTCAGGAATGTATATCAAAATGAGGCAAAATGTGAAGCTTGACTAATGATAGCATGTGAAAGTTACCGGAAGGAAGGTGGCACCAGCTGCAGTGGGAGCCATGGGAACCAAGTGCCCAGTGTGAATAAGGAAATTTGGGAGATCTTCACAGAGGAGGAAACAACTGAGCCAGCCCCTAAAGGAGGCATAGAAGTGTGGCTGTGGTGAGAGGTGGAAGGGAAATTCAAGGGAGCGGGATGGCCATGTGCTAAGACTTGGAGGTGTGAAAAGGCACAGTCCATTCAAGGAATAGCCCGTATGTACTATGGCTAATAAAGCAGAGGGCATGAAGTGGATTGCTATTGGCAACACTAGAAAGTCAGCCAAAATCTTTGTCCAAGTGTCCCTTTCCTGGCTAGGAATTTGAACTTTATCCACTAGGTGATATATTGCAATTGTTGAATGTTAGGTAGTTATGCGATTGTATTTGCATTTTGGAAAGCTAACTTCAAGGATGTAACTGCTGGAAATAATAAGGGTGAATGATAATATCTCTACATAAAGGTATTCAAGGAATATAGGAATATGTTTTTGTTAAGGTAAAAAAGAGAGCAATATCATCCTAAGGTAGTTGCTTAGATGGTGTTTAAAGGTTGTTTCAGAATGAGAATGAGGACAGTTAAGGACAAAAAAACTGAATGGATCTAGATGATTGTAAAGGGTTTATGAAAAAGAAAGAAAGAAAAAGAAAGGGAGAGAATGTTATCTCATGGGGTCAAGCTGGCTAAGTTTGAATGGATTTATTATAAGTTTTAAAATGAGCTTTAATATCAATAATGCACTAATGCAATACCAGAGTTTCCCTCCACCCCTCTTAAAAGGACACGGTTTCTTAGCTAATTGGTCTGCTCCTAATAAGAGATTGTAACATTTTTTCCCTTACCTTTTAAGTAATCTTTGTAGTGTGGGGGCCAAGGGCAGGATGACCCAAGATGGACCACTTTGGCATAAACATTATTTTGAGTTAAAAGTAATCAAAACCCAGCAAATGCAGGAAAAGCTCTCCTCCTGGTCCTCCACTGCCTAAATTTATGTTGGAAAGGAAAGCCTGTAGAAGAGAGCTATTAACAGAGACTCCCCTTTACCTAAAAGACTTCTCTGCATAATAGGGCAACCTTTGTTTTTCAAAACGTCTCCTTGCACCTTCCTGCTAATGGCCTTCCTCCCCTTTGTACCCTCACAACCCTGTCCCTCTCCTTACCTCATTTAAGCCTCATGTTGCCTCATTGTCTTTGGAAGTTCATGTCTGTGTGGATTCCCCTTATGTATGCCTATTAAATTTGATTTTCTCCTGTGAATCTGTCTCCTGTCAATTTGATTCTAAGTTCAGCTGGAAGGACCTTGTAGGGCAGAGGAAGGTCTTCCTCCCCAACAGTAGAAAACAAAGAATCTGTATCTTTATATTGTGTTTTATGTTGTCATTATAATGTCCTTGATTATGTCAGGGAGCAAGAATTCCTGTCCCCTCAAAGATCCTTCTACCTGGACTAAGAATCAAATTGACAAGAGACAGATTCACAAGAGAAAATCAAACTTAATAGTTTACGTACAGGGAATCCATACAGACACTGGAATTCCAAAGACAGGCAAAATGAGGTATAAATGTCATCCTGAACTAAGGAGAATGGAGTAAGGGGCTGCGATTTCAGATGGAAGAAATGTATTTCGTATGGTGATAAGAAGAGCAGATGTTTGGTAATTAGATGTTTGCCCTACCATACAGATGGGTCACTCAGATAAAATTTATCTCTGGTAATAACACTTATTCTGGGAAAGATCCCAAATTTAGATTCTTCTGTGTGGTTAAGGGAGAGACAAAAGTTTCTCCTGAGCCCGCATGGTCTTGATGTGGGAAACAAAGGCAGAAGAAAAATTATTAAATTTCCTGACTACCTACAGCCCATTAACAAGTCTTTGAAAGAGGCAGAGTGACATTCCTCTAGGGACTCAACTGCCTCAATGTTAATACTTTGTTAAGGGCAAATGGCAATCCTAGACCGAACCGCCCCCCGCCCCAGGATCCTGTAAGTCTACTTTAGTGTATAAAAATTCCTTTAGAAATTTCCTTTATCTCTAAACCCCCCAAGATACATGTTGGCAATCATCCCCCAAGCATATGGCCCACCGATATACATCTGAAGGGTCTCATGACTAAGGATTTACTAGACAGTAACAGATGACATTTTCCCAACAATAGCTAGCCCTCTCAAGGTCCTGAAAACCTTGCTTCCAAAATTCCTTAGAGACTTATGCTATCTCTAACCGCCTCCCAACTTGAAAGTATATAATGGGTCACTCCTCATGACCCCAGTGCTGCTCTTTCTGCCCACGGGTCCTGTCCCTGTGCCTTAATAAAAGCACCTTTTTGCACCAAAGATGTCTCAAGAATTCTTTCTTGGCCCTCGGCTTCAAACGCTAACGTCTTTCCTACATCAGTCTCAAGTGCCTTCGGCTCAGAATAATCCATCCATATGACAAAGTGGCACATTCCGGGAGGGCTGTTCTGAACCCCTTCAATTATTTGAGAGAACCAAATCTCAGTGTTAAACAAGCTAGGTTTTGTTGTGTTTTGATTTTTGCAGTCATGTTACCTCCTAAATTTACTTGTAAAGTCTTTTATTGTCAGTTTGGTTGAATACTAAGTATTGTTTCATAGTCTCTGATCCTATTTAATTCAAACTTTCTGTCATTTTTGACAACTTTTGCTATTTTATCTTCCCCCAATCAAATCCTAAATAAAATCCTGATCTTTAACTGTCTTTGAGATTTTCCATAGAGTCCCTGGAATATTTCAAAGGATTTGTTCTTTCACTTTGTAAAAAGAGATTTTTTTAAAGGATTTTACTTATTTACTTGAGAGATAGAGAGCACAAGCAGGGGGAGCGGCGGGGAGAGGGAGAAGGAGAAGGAGGTTCCCCGCTGAGCAGGGAGCCCAACTAGGGGCTTAGGGGTGCTTAGGGCTCTTAAGGGCTCTTAAGGGCTCTTAGGGGCTCTATCCCAGGACCCTGGAATCATGACCTGCGCTGAAGGCAGCTGCTTAACCCATTGAGCCACGCAGGCGCCCCTGTAAAAAGAGATATTTTTAAAAACAGGTTTATTTTAAGGGGCACCTGAGTGGCTCAGTCTGTGAAGCATGCTGTGGGCTCAGATCATGACCTCAGAGTCCTGGGACTGAGCCCCCTGTCTGGCTCCCTGCTCAGCAGGGAGCCTGCTTCTCCCTCTCCCTCTGCCACTCCCACTGCTTGTGCTCTCTCACTCACTCTCTTTCTCTCAAATAAATAGATGAAATCTTTGAGGAAAAAAAATAGGTTTATTTTATAAGCTTAATTGCATAAAAAACATCATCAAATAAGAAGGATACTCAACCTTCCCTGGACTGTATTAGTATAGATATATGTTGTTACTATATTTCAAAGCTATATAAAATTCATAGAAATTTGTCAGCTGTCCATAATATCTTGATAGGATGTTATCAATCATAACTACAGTTATTACCTTAAAATGTTGTATGCTATAGAAACATTTCTTTGTCAATTGCAGTAATTTTTATAACAATAACTCTCATCCAATTGTTAATGGCAGCCATTTTAAATCTTTGGCTGTTCACAAATAGTTATTGTTTTACTCTAGTGCTTTCCTGAAAGCTCTTGCAATCAGCAACAAACCAGAATACTTTCTCCACATTACTTTCTCTGTCTCTTACGGCCTCAGAGATCCATGGAAAAGATTATGTTAGGTACTCTGTGGTATAGGCTTCTGATGACATTGCTCGAGTAACTCTAAGATCATACCATGGCACTGAGTAAGAATTTCCAGAACACTAGTGGAGAAAAGCTCATGGATTCATGAAACTGCTAAACCAAGAATAAGCAGAACAAGAATTAATTACATGGGACTGAACGAACTGACAAAGAATGATTATAATTTTTATGGCCTTTTGCTTGGAACAGTGCTAGTCCTTTACTGTTCTATTTTCTGGATTTAAGGAATCCCTTTCTCTTTTCTCTTAAGTTATCTATAACCCCCAACAATTTAGATTAGATTTTTTTTTTAGTAAAAAAAAAAAAAAAAAGTTTAAATTTTTCTCCCCACCTTATTCTTCCGGAATTCAGAAACTCTTATTGAACATTCTTATTTTCATGGCTATATAGTTATTTGCATATGTTCAATAAGAATCTATACTCCCTGTAATAGGTCATAGTTGGGAAAATTGGTTGTATTACTAAGGTTTTGACTAGAATGTCCTATTTGGGAATGATGTGCATACAATCAGATATGAGCAGACAGCTCTAAGGAATAAAGGTTGGCTTTAGGGAATCAATGCTTACAAAGCCCTCTTGAAAAAATCGACCTGTTACCTTACTTACAAGTTTCCGTGTATTATAAATGAGTAAGGAAGGTCACTTCCGGGCAGGTCAGGAAACTTAAGCTATTTGGGGGACCCTGAGAAGAGAGGAATTCACCCAGATCTGTAGGTACCGCAGGTGAGATCTGATGGCAAGTTCTTGGTTTGACACACTAGTCTTGAGGGACTTTTAAAAAGCCCAACCTGAAATTCCTTATAAAAGTTCCAACAAAGGAAACTTTAAAAGGCCCATGTGGTCAATTATCATTCTTGCTGCACTTACGTAAATATTTAGGCCAAATTTAATGAGACTAGACTTATTTTGTAAACAAGAATTATTTTACTTTGATTATCTTTGATCAAAATGGGGGTGACTGTAGAGAGACATTCTGTGCTTCCATTGAAAACTATCACCCATTCTTGTGAGTTGTCAGATTTTAGTCTTGTTCATTGAGCTATTTTTCACCTCTTTGGAAACGAGATCCTGCCATCTTGCACATTTTGTCAGTAATTAATGCTTCTGATTTTTTCCCCACTCTTGTGACTTGGCATTGCTGAGAACCACCGTTGCCTTTTTCCTGAATCCTGGTAAACTGAAGTTGGATGACTTGACATAATTTCAAAGATTTTATCACCACAACAGTGTGGGCTGCTCGGAAAGTTCACCAAACACTTGCATCTTCTAATCTCTGCTCCAGAAAATGACCATTATTGTGACATTACCACAGCTACCCTCACTAAAGTCCTAATGTCTAGAAATCTTGAGTAGCTGCCCTCTGGACATAAAAACTGAGTTTATAGTCTGCTCCAAGCGTTAATGTTGTTTTCCTCTCCCTTTGCAGACTTCTTACTTCATAACTTGTAACCCGCAAGTCTCTCCACAGCAATCAACCTAACTTCTTTTTCTGTCAAACTTATAGTAAAATTTTAGAGAGGGAAAATATGGAGACCCACTTGGGCCCCCAGAGTTGGCATAAAGATTACTTTAAAATGAAAATGTTTGTACTAAAAAGATGCAGAAAAGAGTCTTATCTGAATTTCTCTTATGTGACTAACGCAGAGCTTCCAGAAAATAAAACTGCCAATAACCCCCACTCTGAGGGAGCTTCTTGTGAATTCAGCTGGCAAGGAGACAAACTGTCCCTTTCCATTAGCCTCAAAAAGCCCAACGGAACCTTCCATCCTTCTCATTGAAACTTTAAACATCTCCCTCATACCCACTCCTGCTCTGTCAAGTTTGGAATATAAACCTTTTATTTCTGACTGTTGAGTGAAATACTCATTGCTAAGCACCCCTGCACATTTGCAGGGCACACATAAAGAAACCATTTTCTCTCCTGTTAATCTGTCTACTGTCAGTTAATTTGCAGGCCCCCTATCACTAAACTCAGGTTGGAAGAAGAAGTTTTCCTCCCAACAGTGATGGTGGGAGTGGGTGGTGAAATGGCTGGTGGCATGGGGGTGAAAGTATAACTCAGGGCAGGCCGAACATTTAAAATGTATAGAGCTTCAAATGAAAATATGCATGATCTGCAGTGGGGCAGAAGAGAAACATGGCATGAAGGTTAGCTGCTTTCCAGAAATGGTTCCTCATCAGAGCTTTTCATGATTCATTCTTCACAACTCAGGATTGTTCTTCAGTTTCAGTAGTCCCCATGTTTAGAGGGGATCCAGTTCTCACAGGTGAACTTAACCTTAAGTAAACTCACTAGACTGATTTATAACACCTGAGGGTCATGATTAATTTATTATAAGAACCAGATACCTTAGGAATCCAATCCTGAGACTCAAGAGAAAGGAAAACATATATCCCACAAAAAAGTTTGCACATCACGGTCCTAACAGATTTAATCCTAACAGCAAAAAAAAAACCCCTCAAAAAACCCACATGTTTGGTGGTAAAGGCATACAACAGAATACTATTTACCAATAAAAAAATGAACTACTGATACGAACAACATGGACAATCTCAAAAACATGCTAAGCTAAAGAAGCCAGACAAAAGAATTCACACTATATGTTTGCTTTTGCATGCACTACTGGATCAGGAAAAACTAATCTAGGGTGATAGAAATGTAAAAATGCTTGCTTAGAGCGAAGTGTAAACAACTGCCTGGAAAGGTGCTTGCGAGAACACTCTGGACTGATGAAAATGTTCTATGTTTTGACTGGAGAGGTGATCAAGGTATCTATAGCTCATGGAACTATAAATTTAACATCTGGGGCTTCTGTAAAATGTAAATTTTCCCTCGATAAGACGATTATTACAAAGAAATATAATAAGGGGAGGAGACACCACAATGGAGCGAATGTAAGAAAGCTGAGGACCTGGGAAGGTTGATTTGCAACTGAATTCCAAGTTTCAAAGAACAAAACAAAGGAATTGACAAGAGAAAAGGTGGGCAGAGTAGGAAAACAAGACAAAGAAAAGGAAGCACAGATCAAATACTGCAGAATTAGGTGACTAGAAGAATTTGCATATGGTTTATTGTCCTAAAATTCTAAGCATAATAGAGAATAACTGGCCTTTAGGGAGCCAGAAGTGGCTGAGGGTTCCTGGCAGGGTCCATCTGGGGTCCCTGCTGATTTGCTGTTAGTGTCCTAGTGGCCACGTGGAAAATGCCGGTGGCTGTTTGGAGTTATAGTACATTCTGTCTGGAATGTGGTGTCCCAGGAACTGCTGTGCTCTGGCTCCTGGGTGGAGGTGTCTGGTGGGCTCAAGCTTCCAGAGAAGCGTCTGGTGTGACTACGGCAGGCTCAGCCTTGGTTATAGTATAACATGTCACTCTTGAGTCAAAGTCATGACAAATCTGGCCTGGAGATTCTGGAGATTTAAAGGCATTGAATAAACATAATTCACATTCTTATCCAAAATCTGATCGGAACACTCCACACACTTTATATCTGCAATAGTCAGTCAGGAATCCCTTGGGATCTTCTCTATTTCAAGATCCCAATTAAACTGAAACAAGAACAGTTTTTTCTTAGTATTTGGTCATATCCACTCAACTCAGGAAGGCAGAGATTAGTGAAAAATGGAAATTAACAAGGAATGAAACGCCCTCTCATGGGAAAAAAAAAGTGGGAAATTTGTTATTGCAGTACTGGGTTAATGTTTGTGTGGTTCTGATTTCTCTAAATGGATGGTATGATTTTTACTTTCATTTTTATGCCGGAACAGCTCCCATCCTAGATCACCCCTCTACGTACAGCACATGAATCAGTATGATTTAATTCTGACATTTCCTGTCATCTCACTCTGAAATCTTAAGTCATTACTTTTTAAAAAGATCTACTCGACATAGCACTTCTTTTCAAATTCCCTGTAAATCTCATAAAGAACTATATTATTGCCTACTTCAATTTATAAAATGAATTTCATGTTAGCTAGGTTTTCCCTAATATATTTTCACATATATAACTACATATATAATATATACTTTCATAGATTCACATATCATGTCAGAATTTATGATTTGAGTCATTGTGCCCCTAAAATTTGTGATGCTTGAAAAACACTTTTGATAAACAAAATTCATACTGGTGTTGACACATATAGAACATGAATTTCAGTTTAAAAAAACTAATGGTTAAAATTTACAACCTATACAATTCTTAACAGTTTTTATACCTGTACTTCCCTAACTTTCATTAACATTTAATTTCAATTTATTTCACATATGGGCATTTTTTATTTGACTTAAATTATATATTTTGTACGCTTGGTGTTATTTGTAGTGTGATCTAGCTTTCACATTACTCATTTTCACCACTTTAAAATATATGTTATATTTTCTGATGTCGTTACAGGATTGTATATCACGTTTATCTGAAATTTTAACATTACATCTATAGTTCTAAAGGCACATTGCTGAGTTACTCTAATACAATCAAATAATCCATGTAAGAATTTAGTTTTTAATAGACTTACCATATAAAATACATTCAATTTAATTTTCCTTGAATACGTACACATTAAAATATTTTTTATTTGTAATGTATAAACTAAGTGTAATGGGTAATTATAAATTACACAGCCCTTTGAAAGATGCTGAGATACACTTCTGGGGTTTTTGTCACTTACTTGTCATTATTCACATTAAGTAATCATCCTCATCAGGGTTGTCTGGTTGTTTTTTTTCCCCTTTATCAGTAGAAGGGAGTTTCCTACTCAGGACCACATTATGTTTAAGTTTTTATTTACAAATTATCTATTATAAACTTTGAAATCATTAAGAAACCCAATAAAATGAAGTTTTAAATACTGGTCAGATTGAGGATAATTGCCAGCCATAGCCTGTTCTCTGAGAACTGTCTTTTACCATACAGATGAAGATGTTTCAATATGGCCACTACCCTATGGCAATAGTTGGTTGAACAAAGATAGGGATGTCTGGCTAGAGTGAAACCAATCCAGAGGCTCAGCTTGGCCAGACCTATCCTCTTTCTGAGAAATTTAGGATTAAGGTTTGAGAGATGAGCAGAATGGGTCCCTATAACAGAGCATTTGCCTGGAAAGTCATGTTAAACCAGTGCTGGTGGGTTGATGGGGATGGGACAATGCATCTTTTGGCCTTGTGCATGAGGAGTAGAGAAAAGTTGGTCTACACAGAAAGAGAGATAAATTAGAGAAGTCAGTGGTGTGGCAGACACTCATATGGCATGGCACATATAAGTTCCTGATAGATTTCTTTCTTTCTTTCTTTCTTTCTTTTTCTTTCTTTCTTTCTTTCTTTCTTTCTTTCTTTCTTTCTTTCTTTCTTTCTTTTTCTTTCTTTCTTTCTTTCTTTCTTTCTTTCTTTCTTTCTTTCTTTCTTTCTTTCTTTCTTTCTTTCTTTCTTTCTTTTCCTATCTATCTATCTATCTATCTATCTATCTATCTATCTAACTCCTCTAACTTATTCAGTCAAGCAGTACTCTCTACTTTTCTGTTCCATGAGATTACCCAATTTGTTCTTTAATAAATTTGTATTTTTATTTTAGTTTAAGTGGATTCTTTTCCTTGTCATCATGAGATTCCACCCAAGTCACCTGGCTGAATATGGTTCTATTAAACAGAATATAGCAGAATTACCAGTACTGCTCACCAATATTTGGGGTCCTGGGAATAGAAGTACGTGTGAAATAGGAAGAAAGAGGAGGAAGAGAGTTTCAACTTTCTCATGAGTTTCAGGCCAGCTTTAGACAAAATTTCAAAATAGGCAAAACAAGAGGATGATACTTTGCTCCCCCTTTTCTGAGCTCCAATTTCTCAGTATTCTTTTTAATGCCCTAAGTCCTCTACCACATCATTTCTATTTTGGAGAGGATAGAAAAATAAATCTATTTAGTTTCCCAAAGTATTCAATACCTCAAACTATTTACTATTTCTAGTCAACAAAATTGGCATAGTATTAAATGGAAAGCATATGATCCTTAGAATGTGAAATTGCAACTATGTCACATATCTATACCTTACCCTATGGTTCTTGGTCAAGTTCGTTAACTTTTTGAATCTCATTTACCCTATCTCTAAATCAGGAGTCTAACCAATTCACACGTACCATTGTGATTTCAGTCAGCAGGAACCAAAAACTCTGATTCAATCACTTTAAACATTAGGTTAGATGAAGTCATTCATATAACCCAAAATCCTAAGGGTGTGAGGCTACTGATATATTTAAATTGGCAGCTAAATAACATGACTAAGGACTCAAGAACTTTCCATCTTTCTGTCAGCTATTTTCAACAGGGTGACTTAGCAACCTCCTGCTTGTAAGATGTTTTCCTCAGTTCCGGTTTTCTTATCTCCTAAAATGCTGTCTCACATGCAAATCTAACAACATATAGTATTGATATAGGATTCCATATGCGATGAAAGAAAGTGGACTTATTTCCTTCTGTGTGTGTCTTATTTCTTTCTTTATTTTTTCCCACTTAGATCAAAGTAACCTTTTCTGGAAGCCCTTCAACAGACCTCTCCCGTAGCTGGTTGGCCAAAAAGGACTTACATACTCCCTCCAAACTTATCACCAGTAAGGCAGGTGATAAACTATGATTGGTTTAAACTTTTCTTGCTAAATCCCTGAGTTACAATGAAGTGTGAGGCATATCCCAAATCAGGATTTTACTTGCAAGCAACTGCTAATAGTCAACTAACAGTGTCTTTTATCACGTGACATTTATGAGCATCAAACTAGCTAATGCATGTAACGATTCTTTTTAAATTTTAAAGCTCTGAACAACATATACATATGTATATAGTTTCTTTAAGTTATTAAGAGGAAAATAGTTACAATAAACATTTTTAAACTAATTCTCATTAGCTTATAAATAACTATTGGCATTCTTATCTTCTTGAAAATTTGTTGTATTTTTAAAAGATGATGCTTAGTCAGCCAATTGATTCACTAGTGAATAGATTTTCCTGGGTAAAAGAGACTTGAAAGATGTTGGCAGTGTGGAAGAAATTATCAGGAGGCTTCATGAAGAAACACTTTCTGGTTGCCTCCAAAACCCACCTTGAGAGTCAGCTCTCCTACCCTGCGGCTCCTTACCCCTGGTTCTTCCCTTTCTCCAGTTTGGACCTTGGAACTTCCACACAATGCCAACGTTGTCTTGCAAATTTCATTCATATGGTAAAGAACTCTTTGGAGATCTTAGGAATTTTTAACTATCTATTATTTCAAATTCGGATCTGGTGACTTGCCTGATCAAATTTGGCATAGTTTGAAAACTGTGGAAATGTTATCTTGCAGAGTTTGAAGGTTGTGGAGAAAAATTTAGAGCTACTTAGGTATTTTTAGCATTGCCTAGAGGAGCCTCGCTATCTAAAACCTTGATTATTCAGCCTAGTGAGAAAATGAATAATCCTTACAGTTTTAAGATTGGCCCCAAAAGATACGCAGACAGTACTACGATTGGTATGCTCTAGGCCACAATTGTATTTTGTTGAGCTCTAATTGAGCAGAAATTCTCCCGTTGCATTTACTTATAAAGCCTAGTACATTGCCTGTGGCTCTAGCACAGTGGCTTTCACAAAATAAGTTTTCAGTAAGTATTTGTGAACTTAAATAGAAAGAAATTGAATTGAAAATGGTCATAATTTTATAGACCTTCTGCCATTGAATTGATAGCAAAATCCCATTCTTTCAATATCGCCAGAACTCTGTCCTTTGTCATTTCATACCCACTTTTATAGTATCTGAATCTATCACTACCAACAACAAACTTTGTCTGAACTTTGTCTTCTTCCTGAAAACTTCCTGAGTAATTATAGAAGGATTAAGTACTTTTGCACATCCTCTCTAGTCTACAGCAAAGTTCAGATTTCTTCCTCCCAACTACAAAATGCTTTTAATTCTATCTTTATTATGTGTTATGAATTTGTTTGTACATGTATGCAGAGTGATACAATAAGCCTTATCTCCGTGAAAGAAAGATTTTACTATCCAATGAAATCATGTAAAATATCTATGAGCACGTAGGAGAGATATGAGGTAGTGCCTAATATTAGGCTCATAACCCACTCTTTAGGCTTTCATTCCTTTTTTCTAGGTAGTTAATGAATGGCTTAGAAATCCATGTGTCTGCTAAGCAGTAACCCCTTCTGCAAGGTCAACAAGGTTGATAAGGTAGATGTTTTTACTGAATGGATCTGTATCTTACCTTTCAAAAGGCCACCTTCTAACTACCTATGGTGTCCAAGTTGTGTACAATCAATCACTGCAGGGACATTGACCTTTGTCCTCAATGACTTAAACTGAGATACTTTTGCTCCAAAATTTAAAATTTTAGCTGAAATAATTGTATATCATTTGTGAAAGCTGGAAAGACATGGGGAAAAGTGCTTACTCAAAATTAAAATTTTTAAAAAATCAATGACTTTGAAAGAATATTTAAAAGTGAATGTTTCTTAAAAACTCTATAGATTTCAATTCGTTCAAAGAAATACTTTAAATGCATTTTTATTGAGTTTAAATTAGAGATAAACAAAATCAACCTAGATAACTTGTTGGCTCCACCTCTTAGATCTTCTTTCTGACACACTTCAGACTTAAACAGTGCCAGCTTTATGTAAAAGCAAAAAACAAAATAAACCATAAATCTGGGGGAGACATTGAACTTCATAAGCTAGTTTAATTTGAGGTATATTTAGTTTTGATTTGTTCATTTTAGTCCTTTGGCTTGTTGGCCTGTCTAAAGAGTAGATAACGGAGAAGTTGGACCATTTTTAAGAAAACTTTTTTCACCTTATAGTTTCCTGCTGCTGCTGAGAGTGGGAACAGGGTATGAGTGCAAATGAAAGATCTTTTTTGGGCAATGAAAATGTTTTAAAACTGGATTCTGCTGATAGTTATGCAATTCTGTCAACTTACTAAAAAGCATTGAATTGTACACCTAAAAGTATGTTTGTGGTATGTAAATTATAGTTCATTGAAGCTATAAACACACATACACATACATAAAATAATAAATGACCCCCCACAAAGCAAGCACACAAACCTTGCTTCCAGAGAGATGATATGATGTAAACATCTGTTAACAAGCTAGATTTATAGCATACTTGGTTACATACTAGGTATATTAGCTTGCTTTAGTAAGATCAGATTAAGGTTATATAGAAAAACAAAACCTACTTTAATTATATTGACTATTAAATGGTCACTGTTTCAGATTCATTGACAGGCTTCTTTTTCTTCTTGAGTCTTTTTTACAAGATTACAGCAAGAGCCAAGGAAAAGCAAAAACATGATCTTCAAAATAAACTTTCATCAAAGTAAAATGTAACCTCACTTTTTTTTTAACTTAAATTTTGAATTCTCCATGTGTAGGAAAATCCTCTTCTTTTATCCACAAGGAAAAGGTGTAAAATCCAGAATTTAAACAAAAATAAATAAGTAAAAACAAAAAACTTATTTTCTAACAATTTAAATTAGATTCAGGGGCCAATTTTTCATTTTCTTCTTTATTCTGGAGTTATAAAACATAAATAAATAGGGGGAGAAGTTAAGATGGCAGTGGAGTAGCTGTGTCCCTCAAACACAGCTAGATATCAAATCATTCTGAGCCCCCAAGAAATCAATCTGAGGTCTGAGAGGACAAAAACTGCAAGTCTGCAAGTAGAACAGTGACCACCTTTTGGAAGGTAGGAGGTGTGGAGAGTTGACTTGGGGGAGATACAGCTGTGGGTGCCCTGGTGAGGAGGGAGCACTGCTTATGGAAGTCACTACAAAGTATTATAAGCAGCAAAGCACAATACCTGAACTTTTAGAAGTCCACTACCATGGCAGATGTGCCTGGCTTAAAGGTGCTCAGGTGATGAAGCAGGGAGGAGTCCCAGGAGGGACACCCTGGTCTGAGGATCCCCTGGTTCATAAGAAGAAGGGGTGGTGCCTCAGTGTGGCATGGTTCCCAGGCATAGGAGTGGGGACGCTGGCTGAGAGCAGTGAGTCTTGGTACCGGCTTTCTGCCACAAACTGTGAACTGCTGCCCGGTTGTGCCACCACTGCCTGGTGTGCCACTGCTTTCCTGGGACTGGCCAGCAAATGGCAAAAGAACAGCAAGACTCCCCCCTGACCCCCCAATCTGGAACAGCTCAGGTCCCAGCTGCGGGAATCCCTAAAATTTGCAGTTTTGAAACCCAGTCGTGGGCCTGAGATTAAAAAAAAAAACCTCAGACACAGGCAGAGTGAATGCAGGGTTTTGACAGAAACTGGGTATATAAGAGGGGCAGTTGATTGCTGTTCTGTGAGGGCTCAAGGAAGAGTAGGGGGCACGAACTTTCAGCTCTGGGGTTAGAGAGCAGGGCATTGCCATATTCACCCTGATCATCAGCACTGAAAGCCTGCAGGGAGCAAAACAGTGCCACCTAGTAGAGGCTGTGACTGATTACACTAAGCCCTGCCCTCCTGCACCCTGGAGGCACATTTCCACTAGGGCAAGTCCACCTGAGAATCATCACAATAGGCCCCTCCCCCGGAAGACCAGCACAAACAACTGGTGTGCACCAATTCTATGATCGTAGAGTATGTAAAGCTTCAGCCCTAGGGGAAATAGGATCTAGCTTCCTTTTTACTTTTGTTCTTTATTTTTTTATTATTACTTTTTTCTCACGGCCCAGGATTTAATCAAGACAGATTTAAGTAAGATGTCTGAACTAGAACTTAAAACAATGATAATAAGAATACTAACTGGGCTTGAAAAAAATATAGAAGACACTAGAGAATCCTTTACTGCAGAGAAAAAAGAACCAAAATCCAGTCAGGCCAAAATTAAAAATGATATAACTGAGATGCAAACCCAAATGGGTGTCATAAAAATGAGTATGGAAGAAGCAGAGGAGTGACTCAGTGATATAGAAAATAAAATTATGGAAAATAATGAAGCTGAAAAGAAAGGGGAAAGAAAGGTAATGGATCACAAAGGTAGACTTAGGGAACTCAGTGACTTATTAAAACATAATACCATTCATATCATAGGAGTTCCAGAAGATAAAGAGAAAGAAAAAGGGGCAGAAGATTTATTCAAACAAATTATAGCTGAAAACTTCCCTAATCTGGGGAAGGACACAGACATCAAAATCCACGAAGCACAGAAAACTCCCATTAAATTCAACAAAAGCTAGCAAGTGCCAAGGCATATCATAGTCAAATTCACAAAACACACAGGCAAGGAAAGAATCCTGAAAGCAGCAAGGGGAAAAAAAAGTCCTTAATCTACAAGGGGAGACAGATCAGGTTCTCAGCACATCTGTCCACAGAAACTTCACAGGCCAGAAGACAGTGGCAGGATATATTCAATGTGCTGAATAGGAAAAATATGCAACCAAGAATTCTTTATCCAGCAAGGTTGTCATTCAGAATAGAAAGAGAAATAACAAGTTTCCCAGAGAACAAAAACTAAAAGAGTTTGTGACCACTAAGCCAGCCCTGCAAGAAATTTTAAGGGGGTGGAGAAAAAAGACCAAAAGCAACAAAGACTAGGAAGGACCAGAGACTATCACCCAAAACACCAACTTTATAGGTAACACAATGGCACTAAATTCATATCTTTCAATAATCACTCTGAATGTAAATGGACTAAATGCTCCAATCAAAGTACATAGGGTATCAAAATGGATAAAAAACCAAGATCTATCTATATGCTGCCTATAAGAGACATATTTTAGGCCTAAAGACACCTGCAGATTGAAAATGAGGGGATAGAGAACCATCCATCATGCTAATGGATATCAAAGGAGAGCCAGAGTAGCATACTTACATCACACAAAAAAGATTTTAAAACAAAGACTATAACAAGAGATGAAGAAGGGCACTATATCATAATTAAGGGGTCTATCCATCAAGACCTCCCAACTTGGGAGGACCCAAATATATAAATCAATTAATAATAAATGTAAAGATACTCCTTGATAATAATACAATAATAGTAGGGGACTTTAACACACCAATTACAACAATGGACAGATCGTCTAAGCAGAAAATCAACAAGGAAACAATGGCTTTGAATGACACACTGTACTGGATGAACTCAACAGATATATTCAGAATATTTCATCCTAAAGCAGCAGAATACAGATTCTTTTTGAGTACACATGGAACATTCTCCAGAATAGATCCAGAGTATTTGTGACACATTGGGTCACAAATCAGGCCTCAACAAATACAAAAAGATCAAGATCATACCATGCATATTTTCAGACCACAGTGCTATGAAACTTGAAGTCAGTCACAAGGAAAAATTTGGAAAGACCTCAAATATAGAGGTTAAGAACATCCTACTAAAGAATGAATGGGTCAACCAGGAAATTAAAGAAGAAATAAAAAATACATGGAAGAAAATGAAAATGAAAACATGACAGTTGAAAACCTTTGGATATGAACAGCATGGGCTACAGAAGATCAGCTAATGTATAAAACAAACAGAACAGAATGACCAATCTGAAAGAAATGTCAAACTAGGAAAGAATAGGCATTTTTTCTTCTGCCACTGTTGGCTGAGGAGACGTTTATATTTCCTAGTGAGAATTTAGCCACTAATGCCAGAACTGTTTATCCTTTGGCTTCACTTGTCTAGATAATAAGCTATATATAGTCTTCATTCTATAATTCTAAACCTATCATTCTAAATCTATCTTGTTGTGGTTTTATAAAGTTCTGACAGCATGGTAAGGTAGGAAAAGGAGAGAACTTGTGGTTTGAGAAACAACTGTTCTCTTCTGAGCTCTATGTCTCATTAACCATGCCCTTGAGTGGTGTACTTAATTTTCTCATTTGTAAAATGAGGATAATAGTATCTATGGCAATCACTACAGATTATCTTTCTAGGAGAGGCCTAGGGATGGTAAGGGGGTGAAGGGATTTATCTTAAAGCTGAATTTGTAGAGTAAGCACACTGCTTTTACTTAAATTTACTAGAAGTGATGGAAATTATAGGGAAGTCAAAGATTGCTCCCATGCTCAAGTCACTCATTAGCACCACCAAGGGATGTGGGGTTAGTGGGAAAATTTGCGGGGGGGGGGGGGGTTAACCTAAGTATCAAACTCACTTAGTTACTAAGCAAATATTAATGTTCTTCATTGTTACTCTCTTGTGAGTTCAGATTTTACAGAGGTAGATAGTAGAGTAAAAAATCTGATACCTGGAGGAAAAACATCAGGTAAGCTGTATATCTGAGAGGCTAGTGCTCCTAGAAGACCTCTTTCTATCTTGGTGTACAAAAGCAACAGTAAGTAAGGGCATATTGAATCACAAAAGAGAACCAAAAGGTTCCCAATATCAAAATATCTGTTTTCTTTCCCCTTTCTTGTGATTGTGAATTTATGGAAATAACAACACAAGTACACAACCATTTGAAAATTTGAAAAAGATTAGAGAAACTGTGGGAAAGACTAAAGAAAGCAAAGAAGGAAATAACACTCATAGATACTTCCACCAAATAGATACAACCACCATTAACATTTCATTTATTCAGCAATTCCTAGGAATGCCTACTGTATGTCATCTATTCTCTGATGGTAGGCATACAAAAATGACTGATACAACCTATCCTCAAGACAGGGGTAGCGGAAAGGAATTTTGCCAGCCCTGTGCCTTTAACATGTAATGTGAGGATTCAGAATTTATTTTCTTTTCTCTACTGTTTCAAGTCTTTTTATAAAGCTTAGTATTAACATTGTTTATAAGATAAGGGAGTGATGCTGCCTGGTCCCGCTGCTATTCCTGGAGGTATCAGTCGGGAATGTGAAAACACACTGCCCAACCAGGGGCCTCAGGAAGAGTGCGTTGGAGGGTGAAGGTTACTTATAGAGCCCTTTCCCTGCCCTGCAAACCTAGCATTTCTCATCTGAGTTCATCTTTAAAGATGTCACAGAGCTTTTGCAATGTTTTACAGCATTTTCCATTAAAAGTGTGTCATGTAAATCAATCATGGCTTCAATTTTTCTGTCAGACTTCTATAACCTTAAACCAAAGCTTTCAAAATTAATCAAAAAGAGTAAGTCAATTTAATTTTTCATGAGAGAATAACAGTATGAAGTTTGTCTTTGGCTATCTCAATTATAAATATTTATTAATGAATTTTGGTTAATAAATTTTTATAAAGGAGCTTAAGAGGCAAGTGATATTTTTAAAAATCTAGTCTTAATGTTTGCATAAATAGCCTATTGTTTTTTTAACACAATTTTCCCCATTTCTGTGAAAAATACAAAAAAACATTACAAAATTTAGACGTTACCCATCCAACATTCTTGGTATATCAATGATTAAGATTCATTCTTTATTCATCTAACCACCCCCCCCCCACAGTCTACAAATATTTATAGAGCATCTATGCAATGCTGGCCTCTGGCTAGGCATTAGGGATACACAACCAAATCAGAATCAGTTGATCTTCGTCTTCAAACAGCTCACAGTCTCTTTTATGTGAAGAAACACATAAATAAAATCAAATAGTTAAAACATGATCAGTTAGAGAAATGATAACCACGGATATTGTGGGCGAATAAGAGAGGCTGGTACCAACTTGGAGTTTAAGGAAGAAGGCTTTAGGGAAGGTTTCCTGGAGGAAGTGTGCCTGTGGGATTTTAAAGGGGAAGTGGAATGCAGCTACAAGATGGAAGAATTTAGAGGCATTCTAGTCAGAGAAAAACCACAGGAGGCAAAGCAAATAGATGAGACAGTGGAATGAACACAGGAAACATTCGAGTGTTAACCAAATTCAGAGAGATGGAACAGGAGCTGGATTGTCAATTAAAAAATACTTGAGAACATAAATTTGAATAGCTACATAATATTATATCATGTCAGTGAGCCATAATCTATGTACTTGCTTCCCTAATATTCAGTATCTTGATCATTTATATTTTTTCAGTATCATAAAACATTTTTTTTAAAGATTTTATTTATTCATTTGATAGAGAAAGAGAGAGAGAGAGAGAGAGAGAAAGCACAAGCGGGGGGAGAGGCAGAGGGAGAGGGAGAAGCAGACTACCCACTGAACTAGGAGTCCGACTTGGTTCTTGATCCCAGGACCCTGAGATTATGACCTGAGCAGAAGGCAGATGCTTAACCGAGTGAGCCACCCAGGTGTCCCTGTCATAAAACATTTCTGATGAAAATTACTGTGCACAAGTTTTTGTCTACATTGATTATTTACTTAAAAAATATATTAACGGAAGGGCACCTGGCTGGTTCAGTCAGAAGAGCATGTGACTCTTGATCTCGGGGTTGTGAGTTTGAGCCCCACATTAGGTGTAGAGATTACCTAAAAATAAAATCTTTAAAGAAAAGAATATATATATATATATATATATATATATATATATATATATATTAACAGAACACCTTCAATAGCAACTAACAGAAAAGCAAACTCAGGATGGCTTAAATAATAAAGATAATTTATCGTATCCTATGACTGGAAATACAGAGTAGGGAAGGTTTTAGGGTTGGTCTATCCATCAGCTCGATGAAATCACCAAACACCCAGTTTCTCTCTGTCTTTCTGCCCTGTGTCCTCAGCGTCAGCTTCATGTGAAGGCTAGCTCCCGTGGGGTAGCAGCGTGGCTGCTGGCAGTAAACAAAGCTGTGTGATTTCTCAACTTAGTCCAGGGGGAGAGTCGAACAACTGTCACACAAGAGGCTAAGCTTGCTCAGCCACCCCAAGCCAGTTCCAAGGCCACACACAACGCTGTACGCTGATCATCAGCTCAGGCTGGGATATATAAACCAGCATTGGTTTCTGTCTCATCAATTTTCTATGTTCCAATAGATGCACAAATAATATGAATAAATAACTTCCAAATAAGGAAATAAAATGAAATAACAAATATAGATAGGAAAAATACCTTAAAACAAACTGAGGATTTTTCCATTATGGTTTTGTTTGCAAACAAGCCAAATAGTAAAGGAATTATATTTTCTTTGAAGTTTAGTAGAAATTTTCTGAGATTCTCTGGTGCCTATATCATAAAAATAGTTTAAGAAATACTTATTGTGTTAATTAAAATAATACAACAAAACAAAACAAAACGGTATTTTCCTTTCCCAGAGAGACATATACCTATGTAGACCCTTTTCTATGGATTCACAAATATATGTATTTGTACCAAAAAACGGTGCAATACCTTTTTTTAACTTAAAGTATTTTACACGCAATAACATAACAATATATTTTGTTGTCAATTCATAGAGCACTTAACAACAATATATAATTTATTTAGCTATTCCCTTTTGATAGACTTTTAGATTGTCTAAAAATTTAAGTACTTGGAAGAGGCAACTTCAAAGTTTAGTCCTGGTTTTTATATAGCTAAAGAAGATAATTATATATATATACATATACATATGTATATATATATGAGATATATGTGTGTATGTATATATGTGTGTGTATGTATATTTGATATAATAACATGATTTATTTTCTACCTTATTTTCTACCTTGATTAGTTCAATCTGGAACAAACATACTGCTGGATAATATAGCATCCTATAGACTGCCTTGTGGAGAAAAAGAGAACACCCACTCTTATGAAAAAGGGGTAAGATTTTCTAAAAAAGAAATGATGGTATATGTCAGGATTAGGAGAAGAAAATGCTCCCACTGTGGTTTGTAAGCCTGAAGACAGAGAAGCAGATGTCTTTAGAAAGGGAGCAGCATAGTGATGTAAAATCCTCCTTTCATTCTAAACTACTCGTGAAGCTGGCGAGATGCACAAAGGCCTTATGTGAATGATGTTTTCACAGTAATCTCAGAAAGAGAGGGCTGTGTTCCCATGTGGAATAGGAACAGTTTACATGTGACAAAACTAATTCCACAGAAGCAGAATCTTGAAGGAAACTAGGAAACAACTATGCTTTCCTCTCATCTCATCAGAGTTCCCAGAGGTACTAGAAGTTGTTTGGAACACACTTCTAATATGATTACAATTTCAAATGATAGGATGCTTTGCATGATATCTGTGTTATGTTTTCACTTCGTATATTTACAAAAATACTTTCTCAAAAGAGTTTCCTAGAAGAGAGGTTGCTGGGGCAAATCTTATAAACTATGGCAATGGTGGCATGGATCTAAATTTGGCGTTTGAGTCAGCTGCTTGCTTTGAGCACTCTGTGAGAGGCTGACCAACAAAACATCTGCCCTCTATGTGAGTGTGTTCCTTTACAAATGTCCTCCTTTTCAGAGGATTTCCTTTTTTTTTTTTTTCCTGTGACATGCCAGCATTTCATAATCAATGTGTCTAAATAAGTGGAAAGATAGTCCATGGTCATGGACTGGAATTAATACTGTTAAACTGTCCATTCTTTCCAAAGCAGTCCAGATGTTCAATGCAATCCCTATCAAAATTTCAATGGCACTAATCACAGAAATAGAAAAAATAGTCCTAGAACTTGTATGGAACCACAAGATGTCAATCACAGAAGATGCTGAATAGCTAAATCAACCTTGAACAAGTAGAATAAAGTTGAAGGCATCATATTTTATGATCTTAAACTATATTACCTACCTATGGTTATAAAAATCTTATGCTAGTGGCATAAAAACAGACACATAGACCAATGGAACAGAATAGAGAGTCCAGAAATAAATCTACACATATACAGTCAGCTAATTTCTGATAAAGTCTCCAGGAATATATAACGGGGAAAGAATGATCTCTTCAAAATATGGTGGTGGGAAAACTGGATACCCACATGCAAAAGAATGAAATTGGACCCTACCTTACACCACATACAAATAATAACTCAAAATGGATTAAAGACTCAAATGTAAGACTTGAAACTGTATCCTAGAAAAAAACATAGGGTAAAAGCTCCTTAACATTGGTCTTGGCGATGATTTTTTGCAACTGACACCAAAAGCACAGGCAACAAAAACAAAAATAAATAAGTGGGACTACATCAAAATACAAAGTTTCTGCACAGCAAAGGGAATAATCAACAGAATGAAAAGGCAAGCTATGGAATGGGAGAAAATATCTGTATACCAAATATCTGATAAGGGGTTAAGATCCAAAATATATAAGGAACTCATACAACTCAATAGCAAAAGTAAACAAATAAATAACCCAATTAAAAAATGGCAAAGGACCTGAATAGACATTTTTCCAAAGAAGACATACAACTGCCAATAGGTTTATGAAAAGATGCTCAATATCACTGATCATCAGGGAAACTGCAAATCAAAACCACAATGAGATACCACCTCGCACCTGTTAAGATGGCTATTATCAAAAAGTCAAAAGATAACAAGTGTTGATGAAGATGTGGAGCAAGGCACTTTGTGCACTGTTGGTCAGAATGTAAATTGGTGTAGACATTATGGAAAACTATATGGAAGTCCCTCAAAAATTAAAAATAGAATTAGTATATGATCCAGCAATCCCACTCCTGGGTTTATATCCAAAGGAAATAAAATCACTATCTCAAACAGCTGCACTCCCATATTCATAGCATTGTTCAGTGGAGCTAAGATATGGAAATAGCCTAAGTGTCTGTTGATAGATGAATGGTAAGAAAATGTGGTATACACAAACAGTGGTATACTATTCATCTTTAAAAAGAAGGAGTTCTTGTCATTTGAGACAACATAGACGAACCTACGGGTCATTATGCTAAGTGAAATAAGCCAGACACAGAAGGATGGATATCACATAATCTCATTTACATGTCAAATCTAAAAAAAAAAAAGGTCAAACTCATAGTAGCAGAAAGTAGAATGGTGCTTAGCAGAGCTGCTGAGTGGTAGAAAAGCTACTGAATCAGTGGATACAAACTTTCAGTTCTAAGATGAATAAATTCTAAAGACCTAATTCATAGCATAGTGACTATAGTTAGTAATAATGTATTATATACCTGAAGTTTGATAAAAGAGTAGAGCTCAAGTGTTCTTACCACCTCCACACACATACACACACACACATACACAAAGGTAAGTAACTATGGGAGGAGATAGATACGTTATTTAGTTTGATTATGGGAATCATTTCACAATGTATACATATATCAAAACATCACATTGTACACCTTAAATATATACAATTTTTATTTGTCAGAAATTTAAAAAAAAACATAATCAACAGGTCTAACACCAAAGTCCTCGACTTCTCCGTCTCCCACAACCACTGCTTTAAGTAAAGGTGGCAAACAAAATAAACGTCATGATCAAAGATGATCTCTGAATTGGCCAACTATTGCTTGGTTTTTATGTTTGTTCTCAAATTAATGGATTTGCTGATCTTTTAAAGTAGTAACTGCTAACTTAACAGTTTCTAATTTTACTTTAAAACAATGTTTGTTAAGCTTAGTAAAGTGATGATAAAGCTTTTGTTGTTATTTTATTTTCCCTCTCTAGAAATCTCTTGTTTAGTTTATCCATAATATTGCCCTCAGGAGGGGTGGAAATCAAAGACTTAAAGCATGGACTGTGTTTGGATTGTTGTCCTTGTTGCAGATTGGAGCTGTTGCAGTTGGCTCTTGTCTGTTTTGCTTATACAAACAAAGATTATTTTTTAGGTATTTCAGCTGACATTCTTGTATCTCAGTGGTGGGATCCTTTTTTGTTTGTTTTTAAATTTGCTTTACTTTTAACTTAGGTATACTCTGTGTGGAGAGTACAGGAAAGAGAGAAAGAACACTTTGAACTCTAAAGGGAAGAACCAGGTCTATAAGAAACTCTTGCCAAACTTATAGACTAAGGACATAGAGTTTTGCTTCATCCCTTGCATAACTCTGTGTTATAATTGGAATATCTCATGAATATTAAAAATTCCCACTAAATAGTTTTCTGGATATATTATGTGAAAGGCAACCAGAAGTAGCTAAACAGAAATCTAAAATGCTCTGGATCCATGCCAAATGGATGGTACAGAAAACAGAAGATTAAAAGAAGAAGCTTTGGAGAGGCTGGTTACAGAAGAGGAGGGGGAAATTAAATAGCCTCATAGGAAAGATATGGTTTAGATATGTGGAGAGGAAGATGGGGTTGAGAGGTTGTGCATAATTGGGATATGTGGAAATTCAAGGAGCTATGGATAGGCTGGAGGTCCACATAAAGGGCTGGAGCCATAAGTCTGTCCAAGGATGTCAAGGTCAGATTCTCAAAAGCCATAAACGAAGGTCTAAGAAGAATGACTTTGTTCATTTAGCAAATTAAAATATTCTGGCATGAGAAAACACTTCTGTTATTCCCTAAAAATAATGTATTAATAAAGAGATCACATCTTGAGTAATATTTTAGTGTTATTGATATACATATAATTTGTTTAAGTAAATTTTTAGCAACCCTTTTGTTTACTTGTATTTGGGTTTCTAATTACTTTGTGTATTACGAATCATGTCAAAAGTTACTTATTTCCCTTCTTCAAGAAAGGAACCAACATATTCTCTTATTTAACTGCTCTGTGTTATTCTTGCATTTAGGAAGACAATTACCCTCTTAAAACTGCTGAAACCAGCCCTTTTCATTTACCAAAGAAATAGTCTATCATCTTTTACCTCTTCGAAACATTGTTTCGGAAACCCAAACTGGCATCAACATTGATTAACTAGAAATTTATCAAATTTCTCTTATCTGCTACCCGACTAATGATGGTGACAATAAGTGTGTGTGTATAAATATATATACACACACATACATATATATACACACACATATATACATTCATACATATATATACACACACACATATTTCATATATATATATATATATATCAGAAGTACGTCAATCTGCAGAAAAAAAGGAAAGGAACCGAAACCTGAAAATTCAGTGCTTGGATCAAGAAAACTGTATCGCATTTGGAGAGGTGTTAGTACACGGTGTAAAGATTTATAGAGTTATTTTATATTTCCGAGTTGTTATGTTTTCCAATAGCATGGTAATATAATTGAATAAATAGCCCATGAATATGAATATGCTGATTTTTGCAGTATACCTTATCAAACAAAGTATTAAGACCCAAGTTTTATTGAGACATTTGGCACATTGTCCTAATTTTAAACTTGCTTGTTCCTTGCAAAAATAGAACTAGTTGAAGGGTACCAGTATAAACAAATGCTAATAAACTGCTCCCAATTTCTTTGAAAGACTCCAGGTGTATTGAATATTCTGCTTCCTCCTTTAACCCCATGGCACCATATCTTCCCCAATTCATATTCCTGTTTGTGCTTCAAAGACTTGCTGAGGTCATTCTTGTCACTATGTTTATATTGTAGACTTGCTTATTCTATGACAGCATTATGAGTAGTTATCACATTCTAAAATGCCAGATACTGTTTAATTGTAATGGTGCCTCCTTTTTTATCGAAACTATTCATACTTTATTACTGTAAACAACTTTGATCATAATGATGCCATTCAAAAGAGCTGATCAAGCTGAGAAAAATGACACGACAAGTCGTAAAGTCACTCTATATGTAGCTATTAACATTTTATAGGGCATATAAGGAAAAGTGTTTTAAGTTGCAACCATAGACAAATAAGAAAATTAATTTTAAACACAGAACTATCCCTTTGAAGATTAGAAATACGCTACTTAAATAATTATTGCCAACAGACACTTTGAGATTCTAGCAGATGACCTTCAGTACAAAGAACTGCATATGCAGGGTTTTGCATTAGACAGATTCAAATCATCTTACTTTGCCAGGGGAGAAAACAAGAGCTTTCATTCCTAGGAACAAGTAGGAAAGAAACACACTGTAACCTCACTTCAAAGCTATTCTCTGGTTACATACCAGAAGGAACAAGGTTATAGATGAGGGGTTTTAAGAGACACATTCTTATGGCACTTCTAGGATCTAACACTCTCTTCAAATGAAATCAAAGACACTTACTGGGCGCCTACTATGTGTGGCGTGTTGTGAAGTATGGTTGAGAACATGGCCTTTGACATAAGGAAGCTCATAAACCAGTTGAGAGATGAGATAAACACACGCACAATTAAAGACTTAGAATCTGAATTCCACAAATATTTAAATAATAGTGTGACAACAATAGAAGGAATACGAGGTCATGTGTACACATAATGACCAAGAAAACTAGAGAGAAATAATCACTACTGAAATTCGGGAGAGTTAGGTTGGATGTCAGAGAAGGTTTTATGAAAGAATTCTTTAGCCTGGTCTTAAAAGACTGATAATAATAACATCTCACATTTGTTTAGTGTTTTGTTGGGTGTCAGGAAATATCTGAAGCTGTAGGACAAACATGACTCACTTCCTACGGTATCAACTTCACTTAATAGAAAGTAAAATATTTTTATATAAAAAGAAAGAGATTTATTATTGCTATTATTTAAAGCATTAATAATTTTACTAAAATTGTGAACCACTTTCGTCTTGGTAATGTCTAAGTGCTTCACATATATTATTGCTTATAATGAAATTTATTGCTCATAATGGAATTCAAGCTTTGTTTGATTTTCACAGACAGATCAGGGCATGGGAGAGGTTTTGCTCTTTTGCAGACTTCTTCGAGATATATGCTCTCCTGCTCGATGCACCTCCTGCCCAGGAAAGTATGACTTGCCATGGAGTTTTACTGATGTTATTTGCATTAATTCCCACAGCAATCTTGTCATGTTGGGAGTGCAAGTCCTAAAAATGAGCAAAATACAGCTCAATGTTCTTAGTGGTCAGCTGTGGTTTGCTCAGAGAAAGGTGATCATCTGACTCCAAGTACAGTGCTTTTTCTCTCAAATCCAAGGACTTCAGGGGCCAGGTAGGTAGCAACACGATTATAGTGGGTTTGAGTGTGAAACAGTAGGTGGAGACTATGAAGAACTGGAGAGTATCCCTCCAAGGGCATTCAAACAAATAAACATGGTGTCAGACATTAGACAGTGGCTTGGGTGAAGGTCAAGGGGAGCTTTGAGTTTTATTTGGATTGTTTGTTAAAAGTTCACTGATATATAATACATTGCTTAAATAACAGTTAAAAAGAAAACAGAGTTCCTAAAAATAAACAGACAAACAAAATCCCAGGGTGGAAAAACAACAACAACAACAGCAAAACCCTATGGCTTTTAGGCCACCAGGTGGTAATCTCTGCCACTGGCTACCTGTCTGTCTGTGATAGGACATGGATAGGATCAAAGGAGGAGCATAGAACCTGCAGGCAGAACCGCATGAACAAAACTGAGGTACTGACCTGCAAGGTGTGTTAAGGCACCTGATTCACTTCTGTTCTCTGTACAGTCTCTCATACCCCCCTCAGCTGGTCTGCTCTGCTCTTGGAGACATTTGCTCTGATCACTTAAGATAATTTACAATCCACCCTTCTTTTAAAAAGCCTTCCTGGACATGGATCTCACTGGCTGTGTTAAATAATGTGATTTTTATATTGTCTTGCAAGGTTTGCTCTTATTTCACATGACAGTCATGTTTCCCCCAATCATTCACTCTTCTAGTAACCCATTCATTCAATAAGCTCTTATTGGGTCAGGCAGTGTAGTAGGTACTGAAATCCTGGAGATGGAGGAAGACAAGTTTATACTGTAGCTCCGTGTGTGCATACACAGAAGGAGCTCACTAAATACTTGATTGAAAAATACAGGGTTTCTCAACCTTGACACTTTCACATTTGGGGCTGGATAATTCTTTGTTGTGAGGACTGTTTTGTGTATTGGAGGATGTTTAATCGTCTTTGGCCTCTGTACTCACTAAATGCCAGTAGCAGACACCCCCTCCCCACCCCCACCCAACTGTGACATGTAAAAATGTTCCGAGACATGGCCAAATATCCCCTGGGGGGGAGGGCAGATGGTATAAGAAGCCAGTTGAGAACCACTGTGTTAATAACTTTTTAAAGACTACGTAAAAATAGTGTAGTGTCAAACACTTCCTAATGACAAGTTACATTATAACAAAATTCAGATATGGGAAATTAAACCACAAAAGAGATCTTTGTATTAACAAATACATTTTTATCTGAAAAGAAAGGTTGTGTCAAATAAATTTGGGAAAATAGTTTTGGAGATTTAGAATGTTTTTTGAGCATACTTAAAAAAATGAAAATTTCTCAGGGAAGAAATCCTATTTAACCCATTACCTTAAATTTGTTTGTCTAAGAAATTTCTTTTAAAAAACAGTAATTTATAGGCTGCTTATTATTAGCCTATAAATTACTGATCCATTAAAGACACTTTGAAAATTTCCATGTTCTATTTTTAGTACTTAACTATTGCCAGTTGATGTAATATAGGCATTGCTATTCCATTATCTACCCTGGATAAGATATTGCCTTAAGAATATCATCAATGCTAGTCAGGACTCCTGGTAACTAAGAGGGAGAAACAAGGGCATTGTTTAAGGTCAGTGGTCTCAAAATTCAGCGTGTATCAGAATCACCCAGAGGGGCTTGCAAAAACACAGTTTTCTGATTTAGTAGGCTAGGTGGGCCTCAGAATTCAGTTTTGGGGTAATATTGATGTTGTTCCTCCAGAGATTTCACTTTGAGAACCACCAAAAGTATAATGAGAGCATCAGACAAAGTTACAGTTTCTATTTAGAGGAAAAACCTTTCTTGGTCTTTTGATGTGGCTAAACCCTATGACTGCTGTCTATTTCAGAAAGCCAGAGAGTGGGGACCACAGAGAGAGCACAAGCCTTTACATCAGGAATGACATTAAGTAGCCCATGGACAAATGTTGGTGACACTTTTCTATTCCATTGCCATCGCACACTGAATATCTCTCAGTAATTGGAGGCCCACCGCATTTAGATGTGCAAAGCATTGTATAAAGGGCTAAATGAATTATACGTGTCTCAGACAGCTCCACTGCCCTCGATGAATCTATAAGACAGTTGAAAGCCACTTAACAGTACAAAGCAGCATATTGAAAAGGGAAAATAGTAAAACAGAAAATTAAGAAAACAGGGGCAAATGAAAGAACATCATTAATACTTTACATAAATTGTTTCATTTGGTTGATGCACACACAAAAAGCAACCCACAAAGCAGGTATGCATATTCCTGTTTTCCTGATAAGAAAACAGAGACCCAGAGGCCAGGTGATATGCTCCAGGTGGCTGGCTGTGTCAGGCAGCAGGGCAGGTACTCAAACCCACAGGTGTTTAACCCACAGTACAATGCTGTTTCCTCCTTTTTCACAGGAGGAATTTCTGCATTTATTTTTCTTGGGCCATTTCCCCTTCCCCAGTTATATTTTTTACCTATTTTATCAGCCAGGCTTCTTTGTTTTCATTTAGTAAATAAAAATGTGTGAAAACCAGTAGGTTAGCATACTGGAACTAAATATATCTATACTAGAACTTGACTGAACCAACCTCAAGATTCAAATAATAAAGCTTACGAATATAGAGTTAACCTAAAAGAATAAGAAGATAACTCTGGTTTATTCTTTAAAAATATTTTTTTAGTTTAATCTTTCTCTGATATGGTGAATCCAGATAACTTCAGCATACTATATGTTGTCATCCCAAATCATAGAGATGCATGGAAACAATAGGAGGAAAAACCCCAAAACATTATAGATAGCACTAAATGACATAATGAGAAATAATTATAAGAAGAATAAGAATTTTAGAGTTTAAAAAGAAATGGGAGAGAATTAAATTAATATTTTTCCCATGTTAAGAGTTTGCGAAGAGTATGAAGATTCCTCAAAAAATTAAGAATAGAACAAGCAGGTGACCAGCTCTTCCACTTCTGGGTATTTATCCAAAGAACATGAAAATACTAAATCAAAAACACATATGCACCCCTGTGTTCATTACAGCATGATTTACAATAGCCGAGATATGGAAGCAACTCAAGTGTCCATCGATAGATGAATGGATAAAGAAGACGTGGTATATTTATACAATGGAGTACTATTCAGCCATAAAAAGAACAACATCTTGCCATTTGTGGCAACATGGATAAAAATTGTGGGCATTACACTAAGTGAAATCAATCAGATGGAGAGAGACAAATACTGTATGATTTCATTCCTTTGTGGAGTCTAAAATAAAAGTATAACAAACTAATAAACAGAACAAAAACAGACTCATAGATGCAGAAAACAGCATAGTGGTTACCAGAGGGGAGGGGAAGGGCTTGGGAGATGTGCAACATGGGTGAAGGAGCTCAACTCTGTGGTGATGGATGGTACCTACACTGGTGATGATCACTTGGTAAGGTATAAAGATGTCAAATTATAAAGCTGTACACCTGAAACTTACATAATAAAAAAGGTTTGTGGTTGTTTTATTGGAAATAATCAGATAAATTTTTATAGTTAGAAGAGATCAGACAGAATAAAGATGTGCCTGATAAAAAGAAGGCTTTTCCCAGTCAGAAGATTCTTGTATCCTGAGAATTGGGTCCAAAGGAGTTTCACAAAGACTTCTCAAGCACATTGGTTCTCACACATTAAAGTGCATCACAATTACCTGATAGACTTGTTAAAAGTCTTGGTAGAGTTCACCCCCAGAATTTTTGAATCAGTAGGTCCAGGTTGGGCCAAGGATTTGCATTTTAAACAAGTTCTCGGGTCTTGCTGGTGCTGCTAGTCCAGGGATCACATGTTGAGAACTACAACACTAGCAACGCCCGCTCCTGACATCCTCTTCTCCTACATCACTCCCTGATCTCTCCACTTTCCAGAGCAGAAATCCTGTCCGAGTCTGCTCTTCAAATAACCCACACCTTCTAATTTTGCATTCTTCTCTTTCTCTCCATGAGTCAGGCAACCACTTATGTTTTCTAGTCTTTGCCGAAGAATGATAAAGTGAAAAGAGAACTAGATTGGGAATTGGGTGACCAATCTTTGCCCTTGATCTGCCACTCCTTACCTTGGGCATCAGTTTCCTCACACTGAAATTGAGAGATGAAGACTCATTGACCCCTCAGGTGTATTTCAGCCCTAACATTCCATATTGGACTTTCTTGCCCCAGTAGAAACTATTCCTCAGCGGGCATGAGAAAATTCTTAAACATTTCAACAGCATGTGGAGATGTTTGCAGGTGTTTGCTTCCCAGTCCCATGTCTGAGGAGAGCTCCACCTCACCAAGAGACAGTGGCTCCAGTGTGGCTCTGGGAGTCAGAGCCTTTAGTTCCATATTCCACCAACCTTCTCTGAATGTCCACTTCCTCATCTAAAACTGTATGGGTGTGCCCTTGGTAATTTTGCAGTCCCCTTTATCTATATTGCATAGATAAAGACTTATCTAATACTTTAGTACTATCCTCTGCTTCCCTCCCCCCCCCCAAATTAACACTTGCCTATTATATACCCAAGTGGCAAACAATTTGCATTCAGGTGTAAGAAATGACAAAGCCTAATGTGATCTCCTACTAAGAGTATTTCATCAATGAACAATTTCTTAATTAAGAGAATAAATGTGTCATCTTCTCATTTCATATATTAATGGCTGCTTGGGCTGTTGGTACTATTTTTGGATAATTCTTTCTCCCATACCCCTTAAGCAACAGAACATACCTTCCCTGCATATGGGAAATACTAAGTCTGACTATCTAAATAATAGAGCCTGGATGTAGACCACCCATGTCCTTTATTCTCCAATCTACTTCTGATCATTGTGAAAAAGGAGTTAAAATAAACCCATTTCAATTCTTGTTAGGAGCTGTGGGGAAATATCTGTATCACTTTTGTTCCCTTAGAAAGTTAGAAACTTCAGAATGGACTGAGTAAAAAGGGAATCTAAAAAATAAAATGTCACTTTTAATATTGATCATTTTTAATATTGGTCCATGTCAACTTGTGAAATGTGGTTCCCCTTGTCTGGAAAACAAGCCAGAAGGTTCTTACTGTTAGTGGGTCACCCTCATCACAATGATGCAAATGCATTTCTGTTACTATGTACTTGTCTTATTGAATGTGAATAAAGGATTACAACTTCATCCTTCAGGGTAGCAGGAGAACCAGCAGAAGTCCATGGAAAGAGCACTGGCTCGGATGTGAGGAAATCTAGGAACCATGGGTTTAGATTGGTGTTTGGATAAGATGTCTTTTAAAAAATTATCTCAAGATTGCATTTTATCCTTCAACTAAATAGGAACTGATATATTAGAAGTTGAGCTCAGACAAGAGCACGGACCTTTGAGCCCATGGAAGTAACTTTGGAGATTTCCACAGAAGTTAATACAAGAGAGCAGTGAGGTTAAAAACATTCAAGGTGGATATACTAGCACTTGTGTGGGAAAGAAAGAAAGAAAGAAAGAAAGAAAGAAAGAAAGAAAGAAAGAAAGAAGGGAAAAGAAAGAAAGCAGCAAGGCTCATTGACACTGAGAACACAGAAAGTAAAAAGTGCCATAAGGGAGTCAAAGTCAAGATCTTCAAGTAGTTAAAGAAACTCTCCCACTGGCAATGAGGGACAGGTGAGGGGCGCCTGGGTGGCACAGCTAGCGTCTGCCTTCGGCTCAGGGCGTGATGCCGGCATTGTGGGATCGAGCCCCACATTTGGCTCCTCCACTATAAGCCTGCTTCTTCCTCTCCCACTCCCCCTGCTTGTGTTCCCTCTCTCGCTGGCTGTCTCTATCTCTGTCGAATAAATAAATAAAAAATCTTAAAAAAAAAAAATGAGGGACAGGTGAAGTAGAGGCAGAAGAGCTGAAAACACCCATCATGGGATTGGAAAGCTAGTTCCCAGAAGTCACTCACTCCTTTCTTCAAAATGCCCTTCCTACTTGCATTTCCACACAACCTTTTGCTCTTACAATCATATTGGGTCCCAGAGAACTTACATTTTCCTTGGAACAGAGCAAGAGAAGGGAGAGCGGAAGAAACTTGAATGGACTGAGTTTGAATCTTGAATTTGACTAGGAACATACATTTTTAAATTAACAAAAGTAGATGACCGTCAAGTGAAAAGATTAAGAATTTTCCATTAGTAGAATGATGAGTGTGTGTGTGCGCGTGTATGTGCACACGCTTATCTGGTGGAAGAGTTCCAGAGCTAAACTGATTTTAGATCTAGAAAAAAGATGAAGAGAGTTCTGGACATTTCAATTGTGATTTTTACAATTTGACCTAGCAGTACAAATACCTGAGTGTCCTAATTACATACACTTTTTCTTTTTCTTTTAGTTATTTTTCTTTTTAACTGTGACACTTCATTGAAAAAAAATTTTTAACTTCGAGTATAGTTGACGCATAATGTTACATTACTTTCAGGTGTACAGCACAGTGATCAGCTTCTCTATGTTACGCTATGGTCACCACAAGTGTAGCGACCATCTGTCCCCACACAACTCTGTGACAATACCACTGACTCTATTTCCTGTGCTGTGCCTTTTATTCCCATGACTTATTCATTCCATAGCTGGAAGCCTGTATCTCCCACTCCCCTTCATCTATTTTGCCCATCCCCCACCCTCTTCCTCTGGCAACTCTCAGTTTGTTTTCTATATTTATAGGTCCGATTCTGTTTTTTGTTCGTTTATTCATTTGTTTTGCTTTTTTAGATTCCACATATGAGTGAAATCATATGGTGCTTGTCTTTCTCAGTCTGATTTATTTCACTTAAAATAATACCCTCTAGGTCTGCCTGTGTTGTCACTAGTGACCAGATCCCATTCTTTTTTATGGCTGTATATTATTCCTCTGTGTGTATGTGTGTGTGCATGTGTGTGCACGTGTGCCACATTTTCTTTATCCATTCATCCATTGATGGACCCTTGGGTTGCTTCCATATCTTAGCTATATTACATGCCCGTTTTCATTTTTTTCTTTTAATCAATGAATCCTGACAAGTGTTCTCCCTCAAAGTCCCAAAATAGTAGAGACTGAGGTTTTAAAAATGATTTCATTAATAGAATAAGCATGAGGGACAGTACATAGTTATTTTTTTTTTCAACTCCTATGGGTCCAGAACACTCATATGAAATATACTGCAACCAATATTCTATCATTTTTCTCACAGTTTGGGTTCCATCTTCCCTGAAGGGAGTCCCTTGTGTAATCTTTGAACAAATAAGGATGGTTGCTGCTAATCCTTTTATTCAAATCCCAGACAAGACTTAGGAGTAAGTTCTAAACTCAATTTGGCTGACCCAGAACTGCGTATTTGGGAGAAAAAGTTCTGCAAAAGAATTTGCCAAGAAAATGTTCTTGAGAGATCCTTTTTCTTCCAAATACCTAGAAATTTGGGTTGATTTTTGTCACTTGAATACAGGCTTTCTCAACAGCAGCACTATTGACATTAGGGGTTAAATAAATCTTTAGTTAGTTGGGTGTGCATTATAGGATGTATCACACTCCCTACCCCAGATGGGACAGTCAGAAGTGACTCTAGGCATTGGCAATTATCTCCTAGGGGGTCAAACCACTCCCCATTGAGAACCAGTGATTTAACACCTTCAAAATAATTTCTTCAGACAAGATGACTAATTTGATTGACAACAATATTACCAATAGACAGATATCTGCATGCAATATTATATTTTATAACTTTAAGGAAACATGATGCCTATGTTTAATATAAGCGTGATGAATATTTCCTTTTTCACATTTCTCTTGCCATCCAACCAACAAAATGTAATATTTTCTCTATCGTGGATTATTGAGCAATTGAGAGCAAAACAACGATAAAGATAAAAATTATTAGATGACCCATAAACCAATATTAGAATAAATAAGAACTGAAATAACCAGTAATTCTGTTTCTACAGCCAGACCATTTTTGTATTTTATCTCCCTTTTAAGGAGCTATTTTTCATTCATAGCACTGTTGTAAATTATGCACAGCAGACTTCTTCATTTAATAGGTTCAGGTCAGAGAGTGATTGTATTTCAGCAGTTGGTATTCAGGGATTTTGTAATTTATGAGGTTTATTAATTTAGCAGATTATTTGCTTAAGATGCCACTATCCCTTCATAAAGCAGTCACTGTGAGAATTTCTGGTCAGCTTAGTATTTTCAAGAGAAGCTTCAGTATTGAGAACATTCTCATATTCCTGAAAATTATATAAATGCTATAAAATTTAGCCCACAGTACGTGACTAGAAACGATGTAAATGAAATGTTTGTTCCTTCTGTGATAGTGGAAGAGAGGAGGTGGGAGATTGGAAGTTAAGGGCTGAGAGTCAGGGCCTTGTTCCCATGGAAGATTCAAAAGAAAATGAAAATATAAAAACAGCTAAGTTTCCTCATAGGAAGTGCTTACAGAATTAGGGCCCCTAAAGAGGGCACTCCCTGGCATTTCTGGGAAGATCTTGAATTGGTCTACTGCTTCCTCAACCACATTACGAAACAGGCAAGAACAGAAAGAGCAGGGAGGTCCTCTTGCTGATGCCCAATGGGAGAAAAAGTACTCACTAATGTGTGACTGAGAAAGGCAGAGTCATGTTTTTTCTCTGTATTTAGAAATATGAACTGTTGCTCCTAGGGTAGATTTTTGGAAAGACATCCGGTTATGAGAAATAAAACAAAATGGTATTGTTGGCAGTGGCCTACTTGTCCTCCAGACTCCAAATCTGACATCCGGCTCCTCTCAGTGTCCAGATGGATAGCTGGGCAGGGGATGTCTTAGGTACCATCATCTGCGGGGGGGGGGGGCACTTGTCAGGGGACAGACGTGTTAGAGAATGTCCTTCTATGGAGAAGGGGCCTTGCCTAGGTAATTAGAAGTCAATCAGTAGGACTCAAATGAATCAAGAGATTTTTCCTTTAAAATAGGCTCCCCATATTCTACATGGAACCAAGCCCATGACTTCATCATTTCCATCTTTTCCTCACTCACAAGATTCAAGAATCTTTGCAGTGCTGGCTCCCAGCATCTCCTCACCTCCACATGGTTCTCACATCTTTCCCCTCACATAGAATTTCTTCCCATTCATCTCAATCTGCATGTTACCATCCTTGAAGCTCTGGCTCAAGACTCAGCTAGTACTGAATCCTTATATGAACTTCACCCTCCATACCTACCTTGAAATAGTATCATTCATCTCTAAACATTTATTGTCCTTAGTGCCAGAACCAGTCATTTGGCATGGCCATTCACTGTTTGTGTATTTTAATATTTTAGATGTGCATGTTTTACGTTCTTAATCATAGAGTAGCCACCTTAAGTATAGAGACTTTTAACATCTCGGCGTATCCTTTACATATGGGTGGTATTTTGAAAATACTTAAGGAATATTAATTGGGAAAGAGGTGGTTCTTTTTTGTTGCTTATATAATCTGACATTCATGAATTCCTCTCCTTTCTTTGTGACACTCCCTCCCCACCCCGCCCACAGTTCCTAGCATCTTGCTACCTGTACCATGATCCTAACTGGCTCTATATTTCTAATTTCCCCACAACGTCAAAAATCTAATTGTTCCCTTGTAGTTTAATGGGTTAATTAGAGAGATTAATTCCTGTCTATGAGTGACTCAGAGTATTAAAGGCAAGTTAACATGGATTTTTTTGTGCAGAGCATGTGTAGGCATGTGTGTGTGTGTGTGTGTGTGTGTGTGTGTGTGTATTGGGGGAAGGGATAATGGGGCTCTTTCAGCATTCTCAGATGATACCCCCAGTTGCTGCCCATTGTACAGGGATGAGCTGCTTACAGCTATAGTCCTCAGGTAAATGAGGAGATGATACAAGCTAATAAGTAGAACGCAAATGATTTAAATCCACATTTATTGAACATTTAGAAGAATATATGATGTGTGATTATTCTCAATGAGACTTCTTAAAACATTCAGGCTGAAAGTTCACTTTGTTATCCCAGCCTTTGCATGCCAATGCTCTGTTTCTCTTCTATGTGCATTGAATTAAGGTCAAAATCCCTTGCAGACGAGACCTGGAAATCTGCAAGGAAATTCTTTGTTCTTATAAAATTAACCTAAATTCACTACTTCAATGTGATAACATTGAAATTTAATATTAATTCCATACCATGTAGGGCTTTCGTTTCCAACTTTACATAACAGAGAATGATTATACGTACCTTCCCCTGTTCTCTTTTTTCTCTTTCTGTATAGTTATTTTAAATGTTCACTGGTTTTCTCGAAACTTAGCAATCAGATAAAACTGCCTTGATTGATGTTACAGAATCATGGATTTCCCACCAAACCAAAGGAAGCCTTCCTCATTATCTCTGGTCTCTTCAGCTAGGCCAGCTCATCTCCAGGTAAATGTACTTATTCCCGTATCTCCTCCAATCAGCTATCCACTTTTCTCCAGCCAAGCTTGGCTGTAAATTGACAAGATCTCCAGTTGTCTTTGTGATTTCCCTGCAGAGTGCAGCTGGGTCCCTTTCAGTTTAAAAGAAACAGGTGTGGGGGTAACTCTGCTCAACCTTTAAAAAATTGCTGTCATAAAAGACAGAGATGGAGTGGTGACTTAAAATTTTTTTTTTTTTTGAATGGCAGAGGATCGTACTCTTATGGAATAAGAAACATATGGCACATAAAATAGGTTAATAACAAAGCATCAGACTTACTGGCTGCTTCCGTTTATTCCTTCATTTTTTGGGCAAAAAGAAACTTTGATATGCAAGCTTAAAGCTTTCAAAAGTGCCAAATATGATTAGAAAAATTAGAAACAGTGAAGTCAGAATGGAGCATTAGCTTTGATTCCTTCCAAATTTGGTAAACACCAGAAGAGATTTGACGTAATAGAAGGAGTATTGAAGTAGACATTAAACAGCTTGGGGACTAGTTCCCTTGGACATTAACTGGCTGAGAGATCTTTGGCAGGTCATGAAACCCCCCTAGATCTCAGGATTCTCATCTGTAAAAGAAGGAAACTGAACTAGAGAATCTCCAAGTTACATTCTACCTCTAAAATTCAAGGGCTCAACCTGATATTTGGGCCTATTTTATTTTTATTGGTGCATAATAGATGCAGCTTTTTGTTTCTCATCGAGAAAATGAGAGAAATTTAGGAATAAAATATTTACAATTTTAGACTTAGGGCCAGAGATCCTAATAAGAAAGTTGAGTTTGTGGTAATAGGATGGGAAAGCATTTACTTATCAATGTTCTATTCTTTGACATGAGCATATGTAAAGTTAACTCTGTCTTAAACATCCTCTAATCCTCTTATTATTACTACTTAACAAATCAATCTTTTTATTATTGCCCACCTATTGGCAGGTTTACTGGGATTTGGCTCATCTAGGCTGGGCTCTGCTGGTGGCTCTGCTTTAGGTCACTGATCTTTGGGTGAGTTAGGGTGACCTTGCTACCTATGTCTCTTGTGCTTCTTATGCCAAAGAGTTCAGCCAAGGCATTTTCTTCTCATGGTGATGGTAGAAGCTCAAGGGTAACCCCCTTAATTTATAGATGAGAATATTGAAAGTTAGGGAGGCTAAGTAATAATAAAACCCATCTTGAAGTAGGTAAAGGGAAAAAGGAAGGGGGGATAATTCATTAGTTTACATAATTGGAAAATCCAAGTGGACAGTATGGCTTCAAGGCACAGTTGAATTTATTGGTTCAAATGATGTTCTTGTGTCTCCATTTCTCTCCATCTCTTGGCCCTGCTTTCCTCCATATTGGTTTGTTCTCAAGCAAGCTTGTTTCATGTGGCAGCAAGACAGGTGCCAGCACTGGCCTTGAGTGTTCATGGTACAGAAGATAAATATGCTATGTTGTTGTCCATATAACATTTGCAAACCATTTAGATTGACTTAGCTAGAAACAAGAATTTGCAATGGCCCCCCCATGTGTCCCTCAGATAGGGGAAGTGAGCCATTTCATGCCAGCATGGGAGAGGGGGATACAATCCCTAAAGAGAAAATATGCTAACTGGACAAACGTTTACAGATGTCTACTCAAGTGTTTACCTGAAAACCTATGAAGAGACCAAGCCAGGACTGAAACATATATATCCTAAGTCCTTTACCAGTACTCTTCAGAATATCTCGTATGAGCTAGTGGTGTCTTTTCTGTACTGTCTCAACAGTATGGGAAGCAGGAATGCCTAATGAATCAATGTCAATTGCAAGACTTGTGTAGGCAGAAATGACACTAGGACATACCTCACATCTCTGGATTTTGGAAAGACACTTGGGTCACTTGTTTAATCTCTGATAATTTGTCACATCGAGGCTGATCAGACTGCCCAGCCAGCTGACTCTGTGGCCTAATGTCTGAAATAAATGGCTTCTGGGGCTGGTAAGACTGACCTTACTTACTCACATACAATCCCTCTGTGCAACTGAGGAAAAAAAGTCACAACATTTATTATTTTTTTATAACTATAACTTACCCCACTACTATGTTTTATTCCTCTGCTTTGGAACAAAAACCATGGTCTCTATTAAAGACTTTCTAACAGAAGGTGATTAGTCATATATGAGTTTCCTAGGGCTACTTTAACAAAATACCCAAAACTGGGAGACTTTAAAACAACACATGCTTGTTGTCTCAGAGTTCTGGAAGCCAGAAGTCTGAAATTGAGGTGAGGGCAGAGCCATGCTCCCTCTGATGCCTGCTGGGGGAAATCCTTCCTCACCTCTCCCTAACTTCCGGGGGTTTAGCAATCTTCACCCTTCCTTGGCTTGGAGCCCCATCATTCCTGCCCGTTTCCATCCTGACATGGCTTCCTTCCCTAAGTCTCTGTCTTCACAGGGCTGTCTTCTCATAAGGACATCAGTCAGATTTCTCCCATATGAATTCATCTTAACTAATTATATCTGCAGTGACTCTATTTCTAAATAAGATCACGTCCTGAGAATTTGGGGTTAGGATTCCATATATCCTCTTTGGGGAGACACAATTCAACCCATAACGGTCCTTGACAGGATAAAGGGTTAATACTAAAGAAGCCACTGGCTGTTTACCACTCCAGTTCATGGGCCACTTACTCTTCTAGGCCTGCTCTGCTCCCTCTCTATGTCTTCATTCTCTTTTTCCCCTTCCTTCCCTGTTAGTATTTTCAAGGAACTTTCAACCTGAAGAGACAGGCCATGTCTTAGATTCAGCTTCTGAGAATATCTTTCACACCTTTTAATTTATCATACATTACACCAGTCCATGAGGTAAATTAGGCAAAATTCGTTATTCCTTTTCAGTGACTGACGAGAGAGGGAGAGAAAGAGAAATATGAAATGACTAGCCTATGATCACTCAGTTAGATGGTGAAGATGGGATTAGAATTACACTTCCAAGTTCTAATACCTGAAATTCTTTTGCTCCTTTACTGCTTCCATATGCCAGAAAGACCCATGGGTTTGATGGCTTTGAAACTGATCTTCTTTTTCTGCAAGTGCCACCATTTCCCTGGCCTGTTCTCTATCCAGCCATGCCTGTTTTTCACCATACATGGCTGATCCACTCAGCCTCACACTCGTCCTGAGAGCTTCTCTCAGGTACGTGCCCCTGTTTCTGCAAAATGGATTCTTCATTTGGAGGTCCCTTACGTATGGTGAGTCACTTTTTCCTACCTCCCCAAATCTCTGCCTCATCTCAAATTTTCCCATCTCTCTTAATGGCCACACCGGTACCCCAAGCCAGAACCCCAGGTTTTCTTTCCACTCCTCCTTCTATGCACACATCTAATTCATTGCTAGGTCACACTGAATTTGCTCCCCAAATGCTCTCAAATCTGTCTCTTCCTTTCCAACCCAGTTACCAGTGCTTTACTTCAGTCCCTTGTCAGTTCTGCTCAGACTATGGTTTTCCTTCTAGACTCTCCCTGTTCCAATACAACCTCCATACTCACTGCTGCTAGGGGCTTTTATCAAAATGACCAGTCCAAAGTTCTTCAATGGCTGGCAGAGCTGAACTATATAACAAATACTGGTGGACAAGATACAGGAAACATCAGGGGAAATACAGGAGTAAATATGCTAGGAAGGTAGTCACTTCACCAAACCTATACTAAGATAGCCTCCGATTTCTATGTTGCCTGAGAATATTAAATACTCAAAGAAGAGTTTGGGTAAATAAAAATGGTTGGTGAATGGAGGAGAGGGGATATATGGGAAAATCTGTACTATTTCCTTAATTTTTCTTTAAACCTAAAACTTCTTTATTTATTTATTTTATTTTAAAGATTTTATTTATTTATTTGACAGAGATAGAGACAGCCAGCGAGAGAGGAAACACAAGCAGGGGGAGTGGGAGAGGAAGAAGCTGGCTCATAGCGGAAGAGCCTGATGTGGGGCTCGATCCCACAACGCCGGGATCACGCCCTGAGCCGAAGGCAGACGCTTAACCGCTGTGCCACCCAGGCGCCCCTAAACCTAAAACTTCTTTAAAAAATTAAATCTATTACTAAAAAAATAAAATGTATTGGGAATGGATTGTTATCATTACAAATATTTATGAAAATAATATAAATAAAATTAGGCATAATTACTTTTAAGTATTACAGCTGCTCTGCATCCATGTTTAGGGTTAAGAGGACTAAAAGGAAGTCTATTTGCTCAATCATATTAAAACCTAACTTGCTGATATGCTGCCTTGCTCTAAATTGCGAGTTTCATAAGCACTAAAAATTGGCTGACCTACTTCACCATAGTAATTGAAAGGGATTATTACTGACAATTAGCAAGCAAGCAATAGTAATAGATAATTTACTTTCCAAATATTTTGCAAGCAAGCACATTTAAAAAAAAAAAAGGGAAACACATTAGACAGTTGTTTCTTGGCAAATTACAATGCATCTTTTATTTCTTGACAAATAATTCATACTGCAATATTTTTTACAGCCCGTAATTCTAATGTGGCTGTTACATTCATTATGTCTACAGACACTTTGTCAGGATAAGTATTCAGTACAATGCATGGGGACTTGGCCACACAGCCCTCGTTATAGCTGATAGTCCCACGATCATGGCCTGGGTAAAACTCAGGGAAAAGGTTTTTTAGAGCTACATTTTGCCCTTGGAGGAAAATGGGGTCATTTAAAATGTCAATGTTAAAATTCTTCCAGGCTCAGATATTCTATTATATCCCTTCCGAGATGTAAGTTTTTGTTTGTCTGTTTGACCTAGTGACAAATTCGGTAAAGGTCTGGCATATCTGGCTGCATATCTCCTCCATATAATGGAACAAAAATCACTATATTTTTAGCAAAAGCTAAGTAAAATAAGGAGGAGGAGGCTCTAATGATTCAGGATGTATTACTGAACAATATTTCAACTTATTTTTAGGAAAATAGATTTTAAACAAAGTAATCCATGCTCATTATGTTCTATGTCTCATCCATATGCCATTGTTTAGCACTAGATTATTCTCTAAGTGTAAGCTTATAATAACAGTTTCCATGACTTCTTTTTGTGTCACTTTAAAATTAAGTTTAGTGCTAGATGCATACCAGGTACTCAAAAAATGCTCGATTGAACTTAGTCCTCTCTGAGTTTTGCTGCAAATGTACAGCGTGAACAGGTTCCCCGATGTCAATAAATAATTTTCTTTCCTATCCTCAGGAAAATACACTGTTTTCTGTGTAGACAAGATAAAGGGAATTACAGTATTTGCAAATCGAAAACCCTGGAAGCAGTATTTTTGTCCTTCATTCTAATAAAAAGAAAAAGCCTGGACTGTTCTAAGGTTATTGATCCGCGTTAATATGAATCCTTTTTCCTGAAATAGTACTCAAGAACTATTTGTCTCATGCCCAAATGAACGAATTTCTTTCGGTCTACATTCTCCTCCCAGGATCCAATGTGTTCTTTGGTGTTCATCCTTGCTGCAATGACTTAGGTCATAAACTACCACATACAGTATTGTAGTTTTAATTTGTGCATGTTCCCCACCCACAGGTCCAACTGTCTATTTAGTAAGTGTTCAGTAGATATCTAATGAATTAATGACCTGACAGTAATTTGCTTGCTCTCTCAATAGCATTTGGCACTATTGACATTCTGCTCTTCTTCAAATCAAACGATTGTCTTGGCTGATTTTTCTCCTCCCTCCAGCATTCCCTCACAGACTTCTTTAGGGAATTGTCCTGGATTCTCTTCTCTTTCTATCTCCTTGATTAATATCATCCACCATTTTATTTTTATTTAAGATTTTATTTATTTATGAGATAAAGACAGCCAGTGAGAGAGGGAACACAAGCAGGGGGAGTGGGAGAGGAAGAAGCAGGCTCCCAGCAGAGGAGCCTGATGTGGGGCTCGATCCCAGAACGCCGGGATCACGCCCTGAGCCGAAGGCAGACGCTTAACCGCTGTGCCACCCAGGCGCCCCTCATCCACCATTTTAGGTTTAAACACTAACCAAATGTTGAAAACTCCCCAAGTTATATTTCTTTCCCACACCAACATTTAATCTTCTGAGCTCTGGGATTCATTCATTAAAGAAATTTTTTTTCATCTTCTCCATCACAGGGGTAATCGTCAGCTCCGGCTGGCATAATAAGGTATCACAGATTGGGCGGCTTAAGCATATTTATATCTCACATTTCCAGCGGCCAAGGTGGGAAGTCCATGATCAAGGTGGCGGCTGATTCATTTCCCTGATGAGGGCTCTCTTCCGACATGCAGATGGCTACCTTCTCACTGTATCCTTGCATGGCAGAGAGAAAGAGAGGAAGCAAGCCCTCTGGTGTCTCTTCATATAAAGCATTAATCTTACCATGAGGGCCCTGTCCTCATGAACTTACCTAATTACTTCCCTAAAGCCTCATCCCCAAATACCATCACATTGAGAATTAAGGCTTCAACATAGATTTTTGGAGGGAAACAATTCAAATTGGTGAATTTACTAAAAACTACTGAATTGTACACTTTAATGGGTGAATTGTGTGTTTTGTGAATTCTATCTCACTAAGGCTGTTACAATACTTAATTTGTAATTTTGGAGGGTGATAAACACCCTATGTCTTGATAGGAATCTAGGTTGCATGGGTGAACCCATTTGTCAAAATCATATAGTTAAGATTTGTGCATTTCAGAATATATACATTTTACTCAAAAAATAAGTAAGGTGATAAGGACGTGGGGGTAGAGAATGGGCGAAAGTATAGGTAAAACAAAAAGGACAGAATGTTTATAATTACTAAAGACAGATAATTAATTATGCTATTCTGTTTACTTGGTGTACGTTAAACATGTTCCATAACAAAACATTGAAAAGTATCTGTCTATATATAAATATGCAGTTTTAGCCAGCCCTCTTTAAAGCCTTTCCTACCTTAGCCTATAGGGCCCTGAATAAATTACCCCACACTTATCTCTCCCATGGTATCTCCTGCCCCTCTCCCACAGCTCAGCTCTGCCCCCATCACTCTGGCCTTCCTTTACTTCCTTTCTGCTGACTCGGGAATACTCATCCTTGTTTTCTTTTCCTGGCTCTCTCTTCATATTTTGGGCCTCAGCCTAAAAATTACTTCCTTGGAGGCATTCTACTACATCAAACTCTCTCTTATGGCTCCCCTCACCCCCGCCTTTTTTTGATTTTTCATAGAACATATCATAATATGCAATTGTATGTTTGCTTATGTTTTGTTTTCTCTCACTAGGCTTTAAACTCCATGGGGGCAGGGAGGTTTTTCTATTTTGATCTATACTGAATATGTTCTGCTGAGATTTCTGTCTGCCACATATTAGGAAACAATAAATATTTGTACATAGAAGGAAAGAATGAATAAATGAATACATTTGCAGACTGTTCACATCATGTAGATTTTCTAGAACCAGATTAGACTATGGATGAACTAAAATTTCAGAGTGTATTTCCTTGTTGTTTAATGTTTCAGTAAAACTTTCTCCATCAGCAACTTTCTACATAAAGACTCATTTCTCAGTTGTTGTGTTTTTTTAACAGTAATTTGAAACATTTTAGAGAGAAGTTGAAATTTCATGAAAATCTTCAGCTGTATTAACCAAGTATAATTTTTTTCTGATGCTTGAGAGAAGTTATAAAAAATATAACATGGCTATTGTTTTGTAGCTTAAGTAACTCAAGTGAAGAAATATGAACACAGCTGCTGGCATTTAAAATCCATCAATAGGTAAATAAGGCAAGAAAATAAGTAATGAATCCTGCTTTCATTTTTGATTGCCAAGAGTAAAATTAAGACTGTTAAGAAAAAGATTGAACAAAATACTGGAGTTTTGCTAATAAAAAAACCAATCTAGCATATAGATTTAAAATATGATTAAAACAATGAATACAGTAAAAGATGTCTGTTAAATGTCTAACTGCTACATCTTTCAACAGCCAATGAAAATTCTGAACATTTGTCTGGGATGCAGTCAATTTTTAGAAGCATGGAAATTAAATGGTTTACACTTTGGTAAACTATAATCTTTAATTTTCTTAACTAACATATATACACATATCTATCATTATATATAAAACATTTTGATATTTTAAAATATACACATTGACTACATTGAGATATTTCTCTATGTATTGTATATATATTTTATATATAAAACATTTCAATATTTTTAAGTATATGTGTACATATATACAGTATTTTAAAATATATATATAATATATATATTTAAATTATAATATATAATTTTTAAAATTATATTATATATTTATTATATACATTATATGTTATATATTTATTATATATATTATATACACAGTATTTTTAAATATATATATTTGTAATATATATTTAAATTATAATATATAATTTTTTAAATTTATTTATATATTATATATAATAAATATATATTATATATTATATAAATTTTTAGATTATAATATATATAAATATATAAAAATATAAATATATATATATATGAAGTGGCTACACTACTCCAGGTCTTAAACTTTAATGTATACATGACTCACCAGGGAATCTTATAAAATGTAGATTTTATTTATTTATTTATTTATTTATTTATTTATTTAGTTTCAGAAGTAGAATTTAGTGATTCATCACTTACATATAACCCCCAGTGCTCATCACAACAAGTGCCTTCCTTAATCCCCATCACCCATCTAGCCCGTTCCCTACCCACCTCCCTTCTAGCAACCCTCACTGTGTTCTCTATAGTTAAGAGTCCCTTTTATGGTTTGCCTCCCTCTCTTTTTCTTTCTTTCCCCTATGTTCATCTGTTTTGTTTCTAAAAGTCCACATATGAGTGAAATCATATGGTATTTATCTTTCTCTGACTAACTTATTTTGCTTATTTGCTTAGCATAATACACCCTAGCTCCATCCATGTCATTGCAAATGGCAAGATTTCATTCTTTTTTATGGCTGAGTATTATTCCATTTTATATATACCACATTTTCTTTATCCATTTATCAGTTGATGGAAATTTCATCTCTTTACAGAGTTAGCCTATTATTGATAATGCTGCTATAAACATCAGGGTGCATGTGTCCTTTCAAATCAGCAGTTTTTATCCTTTGGGTAAATACCTAGTAGTGCAATTGCTGGGTCATAGGGTAAATCTATTTTTAACTTATTGAGAAAACTTCATACTGTTTTCCAGAGTGGCTGCACTAGTTTGCATTCCCACAGTGTAAGAGGGTTCCTCTTTCTCCACATCCTCACCAACATCTGTTGTTTCCTGAGTTGTTAATTTTAGCCATTCTCACAGGTGTGAGGTGGTATGTCATTGTGGTTTTGATTTTTTTCAACTATTCTTCAACAAAGCACAAAAGAATAAAATGCAGATTCTGATTTAGTAGATCTTGGATAGAGCCTGGAAGTCTGCATTTCTAGGAAGTTCCCAGGTAATGCCAATGCTGCTGGTCTTGAGCAATAGTGCTCCATACATTGCCAAAGTTTGTTAGTAGCACAAAGAAGTTCCATTACTAAAACATAAGCAGAAAGTACTTTGGGGATCATTTAACACTGTCTTGCCTCCAGGAGATGAACATCTATCTTGTAGAGCAGACGGTTCTTCTCTTTTTAAAGATCGTTAAGGACATACCGAACTACATATTTTGTATTCCATCATGCTGTTTAATCTCCCTGGACCTTGAGGAGCAAATCTTCTGGTAAAGGTTGCAAGTATATAGGCACAGACACGATTTTAAGCCAATATAAGGTATAGATGACCAAAAGCCAACTGCCATTCTTGGATGTTATAAAAATACGAATTAAGAAATGCTTCATGAGTGTTTTACATGGAAAGTCTGATAGAGAATCAGAGTAAGGGAAAAACCTAGCAATCATGGACATGGTCCTTTCAGGCAGTGGTTTTAAGCTAGTTTAGCCTCAACAAATAGGAGTAAAAGTTCAGGAAGGTGTGGGGGCGCCTGGGTGGCACAGCGGTTAAGCGTCTGCCTTCGGCTCAGGGCGTGATCCCGGCGTTCTGGGATCGAGCCCCACATCAGGCTCCTCTGCTATGAGCCTGATTCTTCCTCTCCCACTCCCCCTGCTTGTGTTCCCTCTCTCGCTGGCTGTCTCTGTCTCTGTCAAATAAATAAATAAAATCTTAAAAAAAAAAAAAAGTTCAGGAAGGTGAGATGAATAAGGTGGGTCAGGTGAAGAACGAGTGGGATAACCTGGTTACAGGAAAGGGTTTGTTAGAAGATTATAAGAAAAAAGAAGATTATAAGAAATGAGATATAGTTAAAATTAAAAGGTAAAATTGGAGTTCGGCAATGGGGAGCTTTAAAGATTAAGAGTCATGGATTTTCCTACTCTTCCAAAAGCAGTGGAAGTCACTGAAGGTGTTTCGTAAGTGAATGACTAGGAGAAAGAACAGCTGGGTAGGCTGGTAGAAGCAAGAGGGAGCTGGGGACCGAGAGCCTATCAGCCTCACCCTACCAGCTGAGACGGTGCTGGCATAGACATGAACGGGCAGGGAGGAGAGGTGGGTTTGGAGGAGGTGCACTCAGACAAAAAATATTTTTAATTAGTCCAACATACACATTTCCAGCATCAAGTTCAATTAATTACTTTTGTTCGATTTCTGTGAAAATGGGAGATAATTACACTGTTTGGATAAACCCAACTCTCAAAAACTTTAAATGCTAGAAAATAATGTTACTCTTTACTAGTGTTTTTTTTTTAACCTTTCAAAATGTTTCAGGTGCTTTGTTAACAAGTGCAAACATACGTATACAAATGCACAGATAACATGTGCACATACTATCTTCTCTCAACTTGTTCTTCTACTCTACTTCTCCTCTTTAATTGCTCTGGGTACAGAAGAATCTAAACTTATTGCTTACCCTTTTTCACTGTCAGTTTGCTCCTTAAAAATATTTCAGTCCAGCTTCTGCTTTGCCACCTGACTGGAATTTCTCTGAAGAATCATCTCTTCATTTTCAAATGGAATAGCCTAAGAGTTTTTTTTTATTATAAAAAATTTCAAACGTACAGGCAACTAACAAAACGATGAACTCTATCTCTGTCCCTTATATTCAGTAAGTATCAAGATTTTGCCAGATTCGTTTCATTTATGCTTTTTCTTTTTTCTTTGCTGAGTTATTTAAAAACAAATCCCAAACATCATGTCATTTCACTGCTACACATTTTGGTACATTTTTCTAAATAAATGGGGACATTTTTTTCTATCATTAGAACATCATTATCACACCCAACAAAATTAACAATTACTCCTTAAGGTAACCTAATACCCAGTACGATAATCAAATTTCCCCCAATTATCTCAAAAATGTCTTTTTAGAATTGTCTTGCTTGAATCTGGACCCAAACAAGGGCCACACGTGACATTTTCTTGATATGCTCCTGAAGCCTCTGATGGTCAAAAGCATTCCCCCCCTCTTCTGTTCTCCCCCCACCCCCCGGCCTATGATTTGTTGAAGAAACTGGGTCAATTGATTTGAAGAATATTTCACAGTCTGGATTTGTCTGTTTGCTTTCCTGTGACGTCATTAGGTTGTGCTATTTCCCTTTGTATTGGCTGAGCATGGAGTTCACCCTTAGATGCTTATTTACAACTGAGTTCTGCCTTTTACAGCAAAGATAATTTACAGGTGGGGCCGTGTGGTTCACATCAGTCTTAAGTCCCACTTTTAGTGCTGCTAAGATTGATCGATGAGTTTAAGTGTCGACCTCCTGATCTCTCCACCAACTTTACACCTAATGGTTCATCCATTGATGGGTTTTGCCCAAATCACTTACTTTATTTTGAAAATAGCAATTTTTTTCCAATTCTATCATCCGCTGCCAGTTTATGGAATTTGCTTATAAAAAGGGACATTTCTCCCCTCATCAGTAGGACTATTGGACTAGCTTGCAAAGCAGTTTATACAAGAAAAGCAGAGTAAATGCTTCTTTCCTTTCAGTTGTCAGTCTTCAGAGTAAGGTGTTGGTGCTTAGTTACCTTCGGTGGTGTTCAAAAGATGTTGCCCTCATCCCTTACCTTGGAGTTCTCTTTCTTTCCCCACATCTCTCTCTTTTAAAAGATCATTTTGAATTCATAAGAGCAGCATTTAAAGGTTTCAACCAATTGCATTAAGTATCTTTTTTGATCCTCGAATGGTCTCATCTTTGGCCAAATGGAGGTCCTCCTTGTTGACCATTGGGCCCATTTGACACATCATGGGATTTGAAGGAGACCTTGGTTTCCAATCCACCAAGATATCCCAGCCCATATTGTATAATTGCTGCCCTGATCCGGAATTAGTTTTTTTTCAATGAAGTCCTGGTTCCTTTTAGTGGAGACTACTATTTAAATGCCACAGACTGGCTCTAGGTGTGCTCATTTTTCTTAGCTTGTCATTGCTACTAGGACTTTTCAGTGGACAAAGCTAAGATGAACTCATTTTGAGGAAAAAAACTCAATTAGGTTAAATGAACTAATGTTGCTCTTCCAATTCAAATATAAATACACATAAGAAAATAAAATAAAAATGATAGGATTTTAACTTAACTTCTTTGATTTTGTATTTGTGTCTCTTTTCTTTTATACTGAAAATCTTGGGTCCGAACAGGAGTAACATAATTACTTATTTGCATTACCCTATCACATACATAAAATAATTTCAAAGTAACAATACTAATATTACCATTAATAGACTACTAAATAAAGATAAGCATTTCTCTGCAGCTTTAATTGCCATAGGATACATTTCATGAAGAACAGACATTCTTTTTTTTTTTTTTTTTTTTAAAGATTTTATTTATTTATTTGACAGAGATAGAGATAGCCAGCGAGAGAGGGAACACAAGCAGGGGGAGTGGGAGAGGAAGAAGCAGGCTCATAGCGGAGGAGCCTGATGTGGGGCTCGATCCCATAGCGCCGGGATCACGCCCTGAGCCGAAGGCAGAGGCTTAACCGCTGTGCCACCCAGGTGCCCCAGAACAGACATTCTTCTAAAGTGACTTGAAATAACTATTTTTTGTGTGTGGTTTTGTCATCAGTTGGTATGCATTTAGTATAAATAATTTTGTTTTCTATTATTTCAGGATTTATCTTTTCAATTAATTTTTTGAGAGGGCAAAACATTTGTTCCCCAAATCAAAATTATATAACATAAAATATTTAGAAAGTCTTCTCTTCATCCCAACTTCCTTTACCATATTTCCCCCTCATTTCTAGATAAACATTTTCTTTAAGTAACATTTGATTTTTCCTTCCTGGATTTATTTTTGCTAGAGTAGCAGGATAGTTTCAACAATGACAATCTCAACATATCTTTTTATTTTTGTTGGTAGATACTATGCTTCTGCACCTTACTAAATTTTATCTTTATGTTCTGTACATTCTTACTGAAATTTGTCCTAGTTTTGTGTTGAAATTTTTTCTTACTACTCAGATCATTTTTTTTTTTAAAGATTTATTTATTCTACTTCAGAGAGGGAGAGACAGAGAGTGAGCACAAGCGGGAGGGGCAGAGGGAGAGGGAGAAAGAATCCCAGGCAGACTCTGCAATGAGCCTGATGCGGGGCTAAATCCCACGACGCCCAGATCACAACCTGAGCCGAAACCAAGTCAGGCACTTAACCAACTGCACCACCTTGGTGGCCCCCACCCAGGTCATTTTTTATATTCTTTTTCTTCTAAAGTGCAAGAAACCTTTAAAAATGTAGCATATGTAATGAATACTATCCCTAACTGAATAGAATAGAACCTAATACCTATTTTCTGAGGTTTTACTAATTACAATAACCAATTACTCTTTTATTTTATTTTATTTTATTTTATTTTATTTTATTTTATTATTTTTTAAAGATTTTATTTATTTGTCAAAGAAAGAGAAAGAGAGTGCACACAAGCAGGTGGGAGTGGCAGGCAGAGAGAGAAGCAGACTCCCCGCTAAGCAAGGAGCTGGATGCAGGACTCGATCCCAGGACCCTGGGATCATGACCCCAACCGAAGGCAGATATTTAACCAACTGAGCCACCCAGGTGTCCTCCAATCACTCTTTTAGATAAGGCAATGTAGCAACGAAAAAACCCCAACAAAATCCTTGTCACTGGGGAGCTCACATTTTAGTTGGGTAGGCAATGAACAAGTGCCTAAATAAATATATAAAACAAATACATAATATGACAGATGTAGCAGTTTCCTAGGGCTGTCATAACAAAGTACCACAAATTAAGTGACTTAAAATAACAGATATATATATACTCTCACAGTTCTAAAGACTAAAAGCCCAAAACCAAGGTCTTGACCAGGCCATGCATTCTCTAAAGTCTCTAGAGAAGGATCCTTCCTTGACTTGTCTAGCTTCTGGTAGCCCCAGTTAGTCCTGGGCTGGTAACAACATGACTCCAAGTTCTGCCTCCATCTTCACCTGGTGTGTCTCTCTATGTCTTCACATGGCCATCTTCATATAAGGACACCAGTCATCATGGATTAGGAGCCCACTATGCTCCAGTATGACCTCTTAACTAATTACTTCAGCAATAACACTATTTCCAGTTAAGTTCACATTCCGAGGTCCTGGGAATTAGGACTTCAAAATGTCTTTCAGCGGGACAATTAAACCCATAACATCAGGTTGATAAGTATTCCAAAGAAAAACAAGGCAGATCAAGTGACACAGAGTTAATGGAGTCTTGTACTAACTATGATGGCTCTATTGGAGGAAGATGAGATATGATTAGATCTTGGACATATTTTTTAAGGTACATTTTTCATAGATAGGATGTGTTATTAAGATTACTCCAAGTTTCTTGGTCTGAGCAAGTGGAAGGAATAGAGGTACCATTTGCTGAGGCAAGAATAAAGACGCGGAAGTTTTAAGAGTAATTAAAATTTGGTTTTTTGATTAATCTGGAGGTGGCTGTTGGACACACAAATGGGGATAATACAAATCTGCAGCCCAGGGAAGGGGCCTGGACTGGAAACGCTAATTTGGAAGTTATCAGTGGTAGATGATACCAAAAGCCATGAGACGGGATCACATAGAGAATGAGTACAGATTGTGCTTTGGCTCTGAGTCATACCAAAGTTTCAATTTTGAAAAAATAAAGAGGCCCAAGAAACAAACCTAGTTGTGTCTTGTGAGATAGGAAAAGTACCGAAGCACCATTCTCCCGAGTCTCAAGTGACTGAGTATTTCAAGAAAAATTCTCTAGGTCTGTGACGCTGGTAGAGCAAATAAAAATGAGGATAGGAATGAAGCATTGGATACAGCAATGTGAAAATCATTTGTGACCTTGACAAGACTAGTAGGACAAAAACCTGACGGGTAGGTTCACAAGGAAATGGAGAAAACAATAACTGGGCAGAGGATGGATGAGTCTCATGAGGAGAAATTTTGCTAAGGAAGGAGGCAGTGAAAGAGGAAGGTAGATGCAATGACATTTGGATTCAAAGAATCACTATTTTGATGGCCGGTAAAGAGGGAAAAATTGATGACACAGGAGGCAGAGAGGACAATTGCAGGTGCAAGTGAGGGGGTTTGAGGGGACGGGATCTATTGAGTACTGGCCTTGGCTGGATAGGCGCTATGACTCATATTACAGTTCATCTCTAGTCACAGCAGGGAAACCAGAATATAAATGTGGATTTAGATGTAGGTAAGTTTGCTGTTTTGGTGGTGGACGCATATGAATTGCTTCTATTTTCTCAGAGAAATAAGAAACAGAATCATCAACTGAAAGTGAGTCTTCCAAATTAAGGCCAAGATGAAGACTTCACAATACACAATTACTCACTTTATAATAGCACAATGAAGATTTATTTTCATCACTTATCACTTATTTTCTATACTCATTATGCACAAATCTATATTACAATATTTTCAAAGACTCTTTGGGATTTTTCACTATGAAAGTTTATTTCTAAATTTCTTTAAGGAAACAAGGAAGGCATTGTAATGGGGATGATTTACTTTATCATATAAAATTTAAATGTTGCTTTTTGGGATTTAAAAAGGAAAATGTTCATTATGGATATGATAGGCTATAAGCCAAACTTTTATAAAACTTTGATAATGTCTGCAACCATAAAAGTGATCTATTTCAAAATAAAAGAGCCTCGCTCATTTCTACTCATCTGCGTAGAAATTACTAAAGTAATTGAATAAAGCAGGGGGAAAAGGAAGAAACAATGGGAAACATTTTGTTTCATTTACGAAATTAGTTATTAGAAATAATCAATGAAAATTATTTATTTAAAATCTCCTTTAAGGTAAGACCTGTAAGAGATCCTGTTGGTGGAGAGCAACTCACATTATATCCAAAAGAGATAGTATTAGTTTTTTTATTTTCTTTGATAAGAATACAATCTAAAATATATCAAAATAAAACTCTTGGCAGAAGCATATAAGCTTCAATGCTCTTATATAAAGCATTTGCTTAAAATTTTTCATAGGACAGTCTATGTTTAAAATTAATTTTTAAAAATTTTCACCCCATCTTTATTGACATTTGTAGGTCAAATCTTTGTTGATGACCTCCTGTGTCCATACAAAGTGTGTGTGTGTGTGTGTGCACGCACATGTGTGAGTGCGTGTTCAAAATGAAATTAGAGAATAGAAAGTAAAAAGTTAATTATTTTGGGGAAAATACGGTTTTAGCTTTGTTTGAAGAGATCATAAATAGAAAAAATGATGCACAGATGTTATATAAAGGAGTATGACTTAAAAGATATAAGAGCAAGTCAGCCTAGAAAAGTGAGCTGAGAAGTGCCTGCCACAGGGGTAAGGACTGTTGAATGTCGATAGAGGAGGTATGTAGAAGTTAGTTGTAATAAAATCTTGGGTATAGCTTTCTCAGCAGCATTTAAAATGTCTGACCATTCACTCTTTAGTGTTTTCCTCTACTTAGATTTTATAGTATTCTTATTCCCCAAATTTGATGCTTCCTCTCTTTCCACTCTTTCTTTGGCTTCTTTTGCCTGCTCTCCTCCCACTCAGGAAATAACCAGACTCAGTTATTGATTCTCTTCTTTGGCAACAACAATTGATAAGTGGCACTGCTATATGAATCATGGTTCTAAATACATATTGTTGAATCCTCACAATACCCCATAAGGTAGGGACTATTATTACTGTCATCTGACAATGAGGAAACTGAAATCAAATTACTTTCCCAGATAATTTAGCCAACACTATCTCAATGTTTTTCTATTTTTTATTTTTAAAATGTAACACTTTTTAAATACAGAAGTAATTCAAGAGTAGCCATACTAATTAAGGTGTTAAGGTTTTCCAGAGAGACAGAACCAATAGGAGATCGATCGATCTATCTATCCATCTGTCAACACACACACACACACACACGCACATACGTATACGTATGTACACATATATACACACATTTGTGTATGTATAAAATATGTGTTATACAGACATATATTTCATATATACACATTTATGTGTCTGTGTATATATGTGTAAGTTTATTATAGAAAATTGGATTATGCAGTTGTGGAGGCTAAGCCCCAAAATCTGCAGTCAACAAGTTAGAGACCCAGGACAGCTGATGGTACCGTTCCAGTTCAAGGCTGAAGGCCTAAGAAACAGGAGAGCCCAGGGTATAAGTTCAAGTCTGACTCTGACTTTGAAGTCAGAAGACTAATGTCCCAGCTCTAAGACAGGCAGAAAGAGCACGCTCTCCTTTACTCAGCATTTTTGTTCTATTCGGACCTTCAGAGGACTGGACGAGGCCTACCCTCTTTAGGGAGGGCAATCTGATTTACCCAGTCTTACTGATTCAAATGTGAACATTATCCACAAACACCCTCACAGTACACCCAGAATAATTTTAACCAAATATCTGGGTACCCCTTGGCCCGGTCAAGTTGACACGGAAAATGAACCATCACGTTAGAAAATATTTAAAAACAATACAAAAACATGAATTGGTAATTCCTCTTCTCCTATCATTTTTGCCATCAGTCACGTGCTCCTATTCCACTGATGTGCATTCTGCATTTCAAATAGGCCAAAGGTTGACCCAAATTGGGAGCTTTACCCAAGCTGTTTTCTCGCCCGGAACAATTATTCTTCCTTTGCATCACTTAAATTTTAACTCAAAAATCTCTCACAAGTGACACACCTTGTTCACTTAATCTAAAGTAACACTCAATGTGACCTCCTATCTTAATCTGAGAAACCCTCACTACTCTTTATTTTGCTATCCTGGTCTAGTTTTTTAATAGAACTTACTATCTCAAATTAGCTTATTTATTACCTTTTTTTTAAATTTATTTTTCTCTTCAACTAGGATATAAATACCACAAAAATGACTGGGCCTATTTTGTTCATTACTTTATCTCCAAACCCAGACAAATCCTTGGCACAGAGTAAATGTTTACTATATAGTGAATGAATGAATGAATGAATGATAACTCCCAGTGTCTTCAGACTCACACCCTCCAATGTCACATCCCAAGGAAAGAGAGCTTTTTTCTTCCAAACAATTCTAGAACCGAACAATGGAGAGTAAGTCTAGTGGCTGCATTTAGGTCATTCAACCATCTTGAACCAATTGTTGTGACCAAGAGGAGGATAATTTTCCTAAAACATAGCACGATCCACATCATTTCCCACTCAACAGCCTTTAATATTTTCCCTCTGCTTTCTGAATAGCTTATGGATTTAGGCTGGTGTTCAAGGCCCTAGATATCAACAATTGATATCTTATCATCTCTAACCGTGTCCCTCAAATACTCTAAATTTCAGCCAACTGAATCAGTCACAAAGTTCTAAACTTTCAGCTTTCCTACTCTTTTGCATTTGTTATTTCTGCTTCTTAAAATAAGGACACTCTATTTCCATCTCTGTTTCATTGTAGATTAAGTCCCAGTGCTACCTCTTCCACTAAGGCTTCCCTGAACAACCTGAGCCAAGAGGGTTTATGTTTCTCATCTGGATTCTGATGGACCTTGATTTACGCTCCTTTATTAGAATTTAGACACATGCATTTTTATGTTAAAGGTATTTTAACATGTGGATTCCTTTTCATTATAAGAGTGTAAGCAAACTGAGAGAGTGAGGCAGACTGGTGTAGTTGAAATAACACAGACTTTGACATGGCGGAAACAGTTCTGAAAAAATCCAAAGCATCCTAAAAATGGGGAGTAACAAAACATAATGTTTCTAATAAGTTGCCTGTCATCTGTTAGGATGCCTGATAAATGTTAGTTTTCTTCCTTTACTCCATTTTTATCTTCATACTTTTATAATGTTTATTGTCACAGATGCATGACAAATATTTGCAGAATAAATCACATGAAAAAATTTTTAATTCCAGTCTTTCACATAGGTTTCATTCCTACATTTAAATTTCAATGTGGGTGACCTCTCATTATCTCAGACTCACCACAACCCACCCAACAACTCCGTGTTGTCCTTGCTTCCCCTCTCCATTTCCCTACTTTTGTCATTGCCAAGATTACTCTCCTTTTCTCAATACATGTGAGTCACTTTATCTTCTTCATCATCTCGATCTTTTTTTTTACCCCAGTACCACCATTCTAGTCCAGTCCCTTAACAGAACTGTGTGGAATCACTATACGGAACCCCATGAAATATTAGTATAGGCCCAAGCATTAGTACTACTTAAAGGATGGATGGATGGATGCTGAATGTATGGTTGAATAAACAATAGATCCGATCCCTGATCTTGTGCATTAATTTCCAAAACCAAATTTGATATAGGGTATTTCTCGCTATTTCAAAAAATGCAAGGACTATTCCAAAACAAAAATAATTTACTTAAATTTGGAAGTATGTATCATTAAGCCCTTTTAAGATTAAGTTCGCCAGTGAGTGTGGTTTGAAATGTGAATAGTTTAAAGTAAACAATGTTAGAATATTTTTCATTCCAACTAAGTTAGGGATTGCCTCTTGAAGAAGCTCATCATCAGGTGCTGGCAATCTGTTAAGGGATGTGAAGATGGACATAAACAGTGAGTCCAAGATTTCAAAGGGGATGAGAACATAAACTTCATATTAAGAAATCAGTATGGAGTATACCTGAATCAGAACTCAGCACCTGAATCCAAATTTTTTAAAAAATCATTTATTCCAAATGGCTTGACTCCAAATTGTTCCCACAGCCTCTGCATTTTAAAACTGACTCAGCCACAGTTTGGAGATCTCTCACATCTGATATTCTAATAAACGACTCTAGGCCACATTCGCTAAATTTGCTTTCTTCTTGTTTGGGAGACAGCCTCCAAGATGGCCCTCAATGATCCCTGCCTGCCAGTTTTCACACTCTTGAGTAGTCCTCTCCCATATTAATACAGATTTGTGTGACTGATAGACTTCCCCAGAAGTGATGATGTGTTACTTTCTTGGTCTCTCTTTCTTTCTCAATCCACACCTATGACCTCATAAAGAGTTCTCCATAACCAGTTGACTAAGGAAGAAAAAGGTTGGGATTGGTTTACATCCCACTGATTCTGCATAATATCCAGATAATACACAGAAGTGAATGGCCACAGCACCCTTGCTTCCCTCTGGGATGGCCCTCAAGTAAAGTGGTAAAGAGAAATTCTTTCAGTGGCGGAGGAGTATACCTGATTGTACATTTTGGCTGGAAAGAGATGGCCAGAGGTATAGATATACATTGATTCATGGGCTGTGGCTAATGGTTTGGCTAGATGTCCAGAAAGTTGGATGGAGCATGATTAGAAAATTGGTGAGGAGGAGGTCTGGGGAAGAGGTATGTGAATAAAGTGTGAAGATATTTACATCCTATGTGGATGCTCACCAAAAGGTGGCTTCAGTAGATTGAATTCTAATAATCAGGTGGATAAGATGCCCATAAAATGTGGATGTCAATTAACCTCCTTCCCCAGCCATCCTGCCATTGCCCAACGGATTCATGAACAAAGCAGCGAGGATGAAGGTTTTATGTGAGCTCAACAAGGCCTTTCACTCATCAAGGCCAATTTGGCTATAAGTATTCCTCAGTACTTGGCCAACCAACAGCAAAAACCAACAAGAAATCCTGACATGGCACCTCCTGGAGGGATTAGTCAGTTACCTGGCGTAAAGTTGATCATATTAAACTGCTTCCATAATGGAAGTGGCAGCACTTATTCCTAGCAGCAGGACAGTTACTCTGGATGTGGACTTACCTCCCCTACCTGCACATCTTTAGGCAAAATTACCGGAATGCCTTACCTACAATCATGGGATTCCTCAAAGCATCTCTTCTGACCAAGGAAGTGATTTCACAGCAAAGGAAATGTGGGAATGAAACCATGCTGATGGAATTACCATATTGCCATCATCCTAAAGCACCTAGCTTGATAGAATGGTGGAATAGCCTTTTGAAACTCAGTTACGGTGTCAGTTGGGTGGTAACATCTTGTGGATTTGAAGGAATATCCTCCAGGTTGTGGTAAAATGTTCAAAATATCCTATTTCTCTCATAGTCAGAATTCGCAGGTCTAGGAATCAAGAGGTAAAAATGAAAGTGGCTTCTCTCACTCTTACCCCTAGTGATCCTGGAGAAAGTTTTGCTTCCTGTTTCTACAGATTTAGGTTTTGCTGCTCTAGAAGTCTTATTTTCAGAGAGAGAACAGCTTCAACTGGGGACACAATAATGATTCCATCCAATGGGAAGTTGAGATTGCCACTTAGCCACTTTTGAGTTTGCATGTTGGTGAATCAACAGGCGAAGAAGCGACAGGTTGAGTTAAGAGATCCTATCAGTGGAAATTGGGATGCCACTACACAATGGAAATAGGGAGCAATATGTCTGGAATGCACATCTTCTGCAGGAATTCCTATGTCCTATGATTAAAATAAGTGGAAAAATGCCACAATCCAATTCAGGCAGGACTCAACAGCCCACATCCTTCAGGAATAAAGGTTTGGCTTCCCCTCACCAGATAGGGAACTATGTTCAGCGGAGCTGTGTGCTGAGAGCAAAGGATTATGGACTAGGTTGAGAAAGAAGATGGTTATAAATACTAACCATGACCAAGTGACCAGTTGCGGAAATGAGAATCGTAACAGTTATAAGTATTTCTTGCTTATTTTGATATGAATATGTTTATGTATATATATATATGTATATATATATAGAGAGAGAGAGAGAAAGAGACCAAATATGTTTTTTACTTTCCCTCTTTATCCCCTTATCATCTACATAAGATGTGTTAATGGTAGTTAACTTGATATCTCAATATTTAAGTTACAGTATAACAAAGGATAAGTATGAATTTGCTAGAATAGCTAACATTTTTTCTAGTAAAGGACCAGAGAGTAAATAATTTAGACTCTTCTGGGCTTTGTAGGCCATAGACAGTCTCCGCTGGATCTTTTTTTAAACAACTCTTCATTAAAAATATTATAAAATATATAAATGATGCTATTTAATATTTTATTTAAACATATTATAAAATTATTATAAAAATATTTTTAAAAATTTCTTAGCTCTTTGGCTGTACAAAATCAGATTGAGAGATAAATTTAGCCAATACACCATAGTTTCCTGACTAGACTAGAAAAAGAATGAACATTTTCCACAGACAAAAGTAAGAATTTTGTATTGTCTTCCAGGGAAAGGGTGATCATGTTTCCATTGTATGAAGAATAGGTGCATCCTGTTAGGCATAAGTTCGTTATTGTTTGTATTTGAAAATAAGTATAGTTTGAGTGCCAAGGTGACAAATAATAGACTGTGGTGATTTTGTAATGCGTCAACTTGGCTGGAGTGAACTACATTTCCCAGAATTCCTTTCCCATTGTGTTGCCAGTTGGAATTGGCTGCAAGTTCTTGTGCAAGATTTGGAGGGCAGAAGCCAAGCCACAGCCATTGTTGTAGAAGTTCACATGTGTTGTTGCTTGTCTCTGGGCTTACGATGGCATGGAGCAGTAGCCAGACCTGCAACGGCTCCACCTTCTCTTGGATTCTTCTTTAGCTTCTCCAGCTCTTGAGCCAGGTGATGAAGAATGCCAGCTTCTCCTATAAACACTCATATCATCAATATCAGAGCAACAGGAACTGCCAGCTTGTGCTTGTGGGTTCCAGCTTATTCTTGTACTCTTCTACTTTACATCCTCTCTTCCTGACTCTGCCTTCCCAGCAGACTTCAAATTCTAGCATCAGTTGCAAAGGCAACAGCCTTACAGACTACCCAAATAGCTCCCACAATTGTGTAAAGTCAAATTCCTTTTAAAATTATGTGTATACATATGCGTATGTGTGTGTGTATTTGTGTATATATATGTGTATATATAAATATATAATCTCCAAATGACTTTGCTTCTCAGACTGGTAAACCCTCTTATCTGACTTTAGTACTTTAGTAGCCTATCTTTAAGAGCTATCACACCATTCCCATCTCAACCTAAAACAACTAACAAGTAGTAAGCCTTTGTTGCTCAGAATCCTGAGTTTGGTATGTTTTCCTTACCCTGAGTGCTCAGTGAAAATCTGCATCTACTGTTAAGGAAATTCCATTGTTTAGAACTCCACAAAGACTTTCCAGGAAACAAATTTTGCATAGTGATAGTTTATTGTACCAAATTACTTCCTTATTATCTTTCTCACATGCAAAGGGATCCCAATTATAGAATGCATAGATTTCTATATACTACTCTATTAACATAACCATAACACAAATTTATTTTAATACGAACAAGTATATATAATCTATAATCTTATTTGGCTCTGTTCTTTTATTTTTTTCTATCCTTATAATCCCATGCTTTTACTAAACATTTCCTATCAAGCTTACTATGTGTCCTGCAGTCAGTTTATTACAGTACGAAGCCAATTACTTTCAGAATACAGACTTACAGCCTCTTTTGTAGTCCTACCTCTTCCTATGGATCATACTTGATGGAATCTCCCCCAGATCCAAATTCCTTTGTCTCAGGATTCCTGGTCCTGAGATGTTACTGGTTCCCATTAGAAGAGTATGTGAATAAATTACCAAGTGGTGGCAGGAGTGAAGGAGAACACAGCCAAGGGAAAGAAGATGGATCAGAGGCAAAAATGAAGACTTAAGGAAGACACAATAGCAACAAAAATAATTTCCTAACACAGGGTTCGCATTTATTCTGTGCTAGAGAGTGTGCTATGTTTTTTAAAAAACATTTTCGGTTTATCAGAAAATATTTACTGAATAAGTTCTTTTTTTTAAATCTTTTATGATGAAGCATTTTATACAAGTATAATATAATAAAGAAATTTTAAAGAAAAATAATAGAAGGAACACTCATGTTTTCACCACCCAGTTTAAGAAACAGAACATTTTCAGTAGCTCTAAGGTCTCCTCTTTCCCCCTCTTGATACATCATCCTGATTTCCGTCATGCCCAGATGTAGCTGCAGAGCTGCATTCTGTTTTGCTCATTTCCTTGCTCTTCCTCATAGTTTGGCCTCATGTATACGTATCCGGAAACAGTATATTTAGTTTTGCTGGTTTCTGTACTTCATATAGGTAAAATCAAATTGCATATATTCTAAGATTTCTTTTTTACACTCAACCTTATATTTGTGAAATGAATCCATGTTCTGCATGTGTGTGTGTGTAAATAATTGTGGTTAATTCATTTTCACTGTAGTGGATTCTATGGCTGTACCACACCTTACCCATTCACCTCTCAACAGACACATGCATTATTTACTATTCTGATTTTTCCACTAATAGTAACTAATTCTATTTTGAACATGGTTGAACATATCCCGACCGACACAAGTGAGTGATTTTCTTTTGCCTGGGAGTATTATTGCTGGGTTTGGTTCTGCTCTACAAGTTAATTCTATATTGTTTCCCAAAGCAGTTGCACCAATATATATATCCATCAACATCATTCAAAAAGCTCCCTTTTCTCCATATCCTTGCCAGTTGTTAGCGTTGGCAGACTTTTCAAATTTTGCCAATATGGTGGGTGTCACATTGAGCTTTAGTTTGCATTTTCCTAGTAATTAAAAGGGTTGAACATTTTTCATATATTTATTTGTTTTTCATCTTAAAATCGTATTTTTGTTGTTGTTTTCTACTACTGGATTTTTTCCTTTCCTGTCTTAAAGAATTTTTAGTACTTGCTTATATATTCTAGAAACGAAACCCTTGTCTATTATGTGCAGCAAATACTTCTTCCATTTTGTGGCTAATCATTTAGGTTTCTTTATGCTAAGTAATGAAAGTTCTTAATTTTAATATGCTTAAAATGTATCAATCTTTCTTTTATAGCTTGTACTTACCTGTCTTATTTAAGATAATATTACCTACTTTGAGCTCTTAAAAAGTTCTATATTTTCCAATAAGTTTTATCATTACATTTCACATTGAATTATTTAATTCACTTACATAGTAGAGACACATTTCATTTTTCTATCTGACATTAAAAAAGACTACATTTCCAGCCAGCCTTATAATTTGGTGGAGCCATGAGAATGTATTCTGAGCCCTAAAATTTCCTGTATAATCCTCAGTGCTCACTTTCATTCCCTATCTGCCAGCAGATATAGAAGAATCAGAAAACTAAACCAAAGAGAGGGCAGAGCCACTTGTTGGAAGGACACTGGGTCTGTGAATGATAATGAGCATCAGGGCATCAACATATCTCTTCCCACAAATAGTCATTGGAATGTGACACAAATAAGAAGTAAACCTCGTTAGGGTTAATCCACTGTAATCTGGGAAGTTAAGGAAGATAGCACACCCAACTAATAAGAACTGGGAATTCATTTTTTGTATGGTCAGAGGGAAGTGTATGATTCATTGCCTCCGTTTGAACAAACAATAGTCTGAGCTCCATGTAATTGAACCAGTCCACCATTCCCTCATTCACCTGCATTGTCACCTCTGTCATATGTCAAATTTCCAAATATGTGTGGAAATGTGCCTGAGGGATTCTATTTTATCCCAGGTATCTATCTCTGCATTAGTACTGCATGGCTTTAATCTCTATAGCATTAGGATAAATTTCGTGATGTGATAGGACAAAAATTCCCACTTCTACTTTGTGGAGAATTTCTATGCTTTTCTTGAACCTTCATTATTCCACATATAACTCAGAACCAGCCTCATAAATTTATGAAAAACTTTGTGAGAATTTTGTTGGAATCTTTGAAAACAATCGATTAACTAGGGGAGAACCTAGATCCTCAGAATATTTAGGTTTCTTATCCATTAGTTTAGTACTTGGTATTTTTCAGTATGGTTTGATAATTCTATCCAGAAAGGCATGAACTCCAAATGCTAGATTGTATTTGTGGTAGGCAGAATAATACCCCCTTTCTCAAAGGTCAACGTCCTAATCCCCAGAATCTACAAGTATGTTAATTTACATGATAAAATGGACTTTGTAGATGTGATTAGGGGTAAGAATTTTGAAATGGGGAGATTAACCTGGAGATTATCCTGAGTATGATCAAATCACATAAATCTTCAAAAGCAGAGAACCCTGTTCTTGGATGTGGTCAGAGGGGGGTGGTACTATAGATAAAGTTTGTTCAGAAAGATGCTTTGAAAATGAAGAGGGGGGCGCCTGGGTGGCACAGTTGTTAAGCATCTGCCTTCGGCTCAGGGCGTGATCCCGGCATTCTGGGATCGAGCCCCACATCAGGCTTCTCCGCTGGGAGCCTGCTTTCTCCTCTCCCACTCCCCCTGCTTGTGTTCCCTCTCTCGCTGGCTGTCTCTGTCAAATAAATAAATAAAATCTTAAAAAAAAAAGAAAGAAAGAAAATAAAGAGGGACAAGAGCCAAGGAATATGGGTGGCCTCTACAGATGGGAATGTCAAGGAAACAAATTCTCCCCTTAGAGACTCTGGAAAGGAAGGCAGCTCTGCTGACACTGAGATTTTGGCCCAGTAAGACTTGTGTCAGACTTCTAACTTACAGAACTCTGAGATGATAAATGTGTGTTTTTTAGAGCCATTATATTTGTGGAAATTTTCTATGGTGGAAATAGAAAACTAGTACAGTATTATTATCACTCTGTGTTGGTAGAGTTTATTCAACTTTACCTGTATATTAATAATTTGTATAGCTAATGATTCTTCCTGAATGTCAGACCATCTTCCAGGGATTGTTTCCTTCTTTCTGAAGGTAGTTCACTGAAGGTCTGCTTATGGAATACTTATTTTTTTTGTTTGCCTTTATTTCATCTTTGTTTTTGAAAAAGTTCCACTGAGTATATAATTCAAGGTTGACAGTTATTTTCTCTCAGCACTTTGAAGATATTCATTTCATGGTCTTATTGAAAAAATCAGGTATCTGGCTATATGATTCTCTTTTATTAGGTATTCTGTGTTCTCTCTCTGGCTACATTTAAACTTTCTGTCTGTGGTTTTCTTCAGCTTCACTGTAATACATCAAAATGTATTGTTTTTATTTAACTTTTTTGGGTGTTTGCTTTGTTTCTCGAGTATGAAGATCCATGTCTTTCACATTCCTTATCTCTTCTAAGGTTTTGTCTTCCCAATTGTCTCTATTACCTTCTTTTGCAACTCTATGTGTCAACCTTTCTCACTCTCTTAATCCAATCTTGATATTTTCTGTTTCTATGTCTTTCTGAACTTCAGTCTTGATAATTCATTGACTCCGGTGGTTGTTTGAAAGTGGATACAGTTAAACAGAGACAACCACCTGTGTGGTCAGGATTTGAGTTAAGAGGCCATAACATGAAGATTAAGAATTGGAAATTCTAGGACTCTAGATCAAGTAGAAGAGGAGATGCCGTGTGGAAAACATTAACTAAGTATAAAGAACGGAAGGACAGGTGTGTAGAAACTTTCAAGACAACATTTAGAAAATTATTTCTGAAAGGAGAATAATGGAAATCCTATGATAAAGAATTGATTTCGCTCTCCTACCTTGGCAGGTGAGTAGAGAGAATGTACCTTGTGTGTATTTTTCTCTGCTTGGAGCCAGAGAATAGACAGCATGAAAAAAAAAAAAAATAAGAGGGAATGTCGTGATCTATGTATGAACTAAGCCACAAAATTCAAAGGCTAAATATGTTAAACAGGAAAGGAGTGACAAACCTAAAATATGCAGGATGGAAAAGAGCAGCTACAAAGTGTTGAAGTAGAGACACTGCTGTGACTGTAAGCACAAGCATTTTCTTTATATTACCAAAGTAGTGTACATTTCTTTGTAAAAAATCAAAATATCACATCTAAAGCTCAAACCCCTTGTACTATCCTCCCCAAATCAGAACACTCTTCTCCTAAAGGAAGCACTGTCTAAATCCTCTATTTATGTAAAAAGATACCCCAACAAAGCATATAGACCAGTTGTGTGTGTAGTGAGTGTGTCATTTATGTCTGTGTCTTAAATAAGGTTGGAAAATTTATAGGTGGATGTGGGATACTAGAAAACCAGAATGAAACTGACAATATTCTAATCAGGAAGTAGCCAGGCCCTAACAAGGGACGGACAGAGCAAAGGAGGCTGCTGAAGTTGATAAATGAGTGTATGTGAAAGAAGAAAGATTTGAAAGTAAAGATAATGCCAGAGATTTGGGCTTAAATACCAGGCTAGCAGCTGGTGATTCCCTTGGTGTTTAGGAAGTAGGGCAGTTGGGAAATTTTTCAATGAAACAAAGACATTTGTCTGAGGCACACTGATTTCAAGTGGAAATGACCTCAGATCTGATTAAAATCTTTCATCAAATGATAATTTTCTATGACTTGAAATGTACTTATTTGACTATCTATTTAACAACTGATCTCCTCTATGGAATATTGATGGATATTTACTTCTATTCCAGTAATTATTATTTTCTGAATCCTAAATTCTTTAAAAAGAATTTTTCTTAAAAAAATTTTTTTTTCTTTTAAGGAACATTCTTTAAAAAATAAATTCTTTGTTAGGGCAGAACTGTGTGACCTCAGTCAAGTCACTTACCTTCTTTTGTTTTTTTTTAGATTTTATTTATTTATTCGACAGAGATAGAGACAGCCAGCGAGAGAGGGAACACAAGCAGGGGGAGTGGGAGAGGAAGAAGCAGGCTCATAGCAGAGGAGCCTGATGTGGGGCTCGATCCCAGAACGCTGGGATCACGCCCTGAGCCAAAGGCAGACACTTAACCGCTGTGCCACCCAGGCGCCCCACTTACCTTCTTTTGACCTGAAAATGCCCACGTTTAAATAAGGGGATTTAGACTTTCTTTTCTATCATTATTGCAGACTAGGTATTGTAACTTACCATTCTACTGAAAACAACTGTGAATGTTGAATAATTTTTTCTACCTCCTTAAATGCATTGATAGGATGACTACGAGTCAAATAAAAAAGTAAGTGAAGTCAGGGTCCCAGAAGTATTCTTTTGTAAGAGGGTAGGGGTAAGTGAGGAACGAGCCTGACTCATCCTTCCCTGAATGCCCCACCCAACACCCAACCCCACACAGAATGCAGGGAAAATTGCCTGCCTTAAATCATGGTGCTTAATGAAAAAGGAAAAAAAAATTCTCCCTTGAAAATTGTGAAACAAATGCATACCCTCAGGGCTTATATGTCAATTTACATTGGCTAGGTTCTCCAAAAATCCTTACATGGATAATACTGTGGTTTCAAGTAGTTCTGGCCTGGTTGTGCCCCCCCCAAAATGTGACAGAAGCAAATGCAGATGCTTTTTGGAGGAATTTACCTCCATCGCAGGTTTTAAAGAATTCTGATAGTGTTCTACATAAGATAACAAACAGCAGAAAAAGACTATAGAGAATGTAGATGTATTAATTATCAATTATAGATTACAAGAGAACCATATTTAATATGTTTCAGAAATAAAAGGAAAATGAGCAGGGAAAAAGAAAATACAAAAAGGGAACAAACATTTTTGGCAAAAAACCAAATAGAACCTCTAGAAATGAACATTAAATAAAAATTCATATACATATATATATGTACATATATATATGTATATATACATATACATATATATATATGTATGTATACACACACACAATAAAAACAATGTAGAGTTAAAATTTCCCAAAATAATAGCATTACCATGGAACAGTGACTAGAATCAAGCACTCTAAGTCTTTGAATTATTCAGGAGAAGGAGAGAAATATTGACTAACTTTAGACAATAAAACTTTATGTATATAAATTAAATGTATGTAAATATATGTAAATTTAACTTTCTAAAGTAAGAACTACAAAATGGAAATAGAAAATGAAAATCCAAGTAAGGGGGAAATAAAATGAGAAAAAAAAATTGGTCTAAAGAAAGCCAAGAAAGACATATAAGACATAAAGATAATATAGACATATAGTTACGTCTTATAGCTACATAAGATCACATAAATAAGTCTACGTGCATAAGCAACTGAAACTAATGTAAATATGTTGAATGTAAAATTTTTAAATGTTGATGCTCATTTAAAAAAAAAGTCACCCACCGACTACTTTAGAAAAGAATAGCAATTTAACCCTAAAGCAAGCAGAATACTAAAAATTAGAAAGGTAATCAATGAGAATAAAAAGAGTAAAACAATAAATGAAACCAAAAGGTGGTGCTTTGAAAAAAGATCAATACAATTGATAAGCCTCTAAGCCAGCCTAACTGAGGAAAAAGAGAAGATACAAATTATCAATATCCAATGAAAGAAAGGTCATCATACTGATCCTTTGGGCATTAAAAGGATAGTAAAGGAATACTACAAACAACCCTATGCCCAAATTTGATGACTTAAATGAAACGGATCAATTCCTTCAAAGACACAGACTACCAAATTTAACACACACACACACACACACACACACAAATAGATCATCTGAATAAGCCTATACCTATTCAAAAAAACCTGAATCAATAGTTCATAACCTTCCCCCTCCAAAATAACAACAAACAAACAAACAAAACAAAACAAAAACAAAAATGTATCAGGCCCAGATGGTTGCACTGGTGAATCATACCAAACATTTAAAGATGAAATTATACCAATTCTCCACAATCTCCTCTAGAAACAGAAGCAGAGAAAACGCTTCTAAACTCATTTTAGAAAACACTTAGGTTAGAAAATACCTCTAAACTCTGAGGCCAGAATTAACCTAAACCAGACAAAGACAGTACAAGAAAGGAAAACTATGAACCAATATCTCTCATGAACATGGATGCAAAAATCCTCAATCTTAGCAAATCCATTTCAACTATGTATAAAAAGGAATCACACACCATGACCAAGTAGGATTTGTTCCAGATTCAAAATCAGTCAGTGTACTTCACCACATCAACTGGCTAAAGACAAAACAAAAACATGATGATATCAATTGAATCAGAAAAAGCATTTAAAATAATCCAATACCCATGCATGATAATGTCTCTCAGTAAACTAGAAATAGAGGAGAATTTTCTTAACTCGATAAATAACATCTACAAAAAAACCCTACAACTAACATTCTACTTAATGGTGATAAACTAGAGGCTTTTTTTTTTTTTAAGATTTTATTTATTTATTTGACAGAGATAGAGACAGCCAGCGAGAGAGGGAACACAAGCAGGGGGAGTGGGAGAGGAAGACGCAGGCTCCCAGCGGAGGAGCCCAATGTGGGACTCGATCCTGGAACACCGGGATCACGCCCTGAGCCGAAGGCAGACGCTTAACGACTGCGCGACCCAGGCGCCCCTAAACTAGAGCCTTTAACCCTAATTTGGGAATCAGTCAAGGGCATCCTGTCTCTCACCACTCCTATTTAACATTTTAATAGAAGACCTAGCTGGTTTAATTGTTTGAAAAAAGGAAATAAAAAGTATACAAATTGGAAGGAAGAAATAAATGTCTTTATTTGCAGAATAATGATTATATATATAGAAAATCCCAAAAATTTATTTAAAAAAGGCAAAAAACAACAAAACAAAAGGCTCAAGGACCTAACAAGTGAGTATGCAAATGTTGCAAGATATAGATTAATATTCAAAAGTCAGCGCTAAAAAAGAAAGTCAATGCTTTCCCATATGCCAGCAATGAACAACTAGAATTCGAAATTTTTTAAAAAACCCTTTTACAATAGCACCCACCCCAAAAAAAGAAAATGCTTAGGTATAAATCTAAAAATATGCACAAGATCTACCTGTGGAAAGTTGCAAAACTCTAATGGAAGAAACTAAAGAAGATTTAAATAAATGGAGAGATATCCTGTGTTTATGGATTGGAAAATTCAGTATTGTTGTCTTCCCAACTTGATCTTCAACAACTTCAAATCAAAATCCCAGCAAGCCTGTCCTACACTGTTGGTGGGAATGCAAGTTGGTACAGCCACTTTGGAAAACAGTGTGGAGGTCCCTTAAAAAGTTAAAAATTGAGCTACCCTATGATCCAGCAGTTGCTCTACTGGGTATTTACCCCAAAGATACAGACGTAGTGAAGAGAAGGGCCATATGCACCCCAATGTTCATAGCAGCATTGTCCACAATAGCTAAATTGTGGAAGGAGCCGAGATGCCCTTCAACAGATGACTGGATTAAGAAGATGTGGTCCATATATACAATGGAATATTACTCAGCCATCAAAAAGAACGATTACCCAACATTTGCAGCAACATGGACAGGACTGGAGGAGATTATGCTAAGTGAAATAAGTCAAGCAGAGAAAGACAATTATCATATGGTTTCATTCATTTATGGAACATAAGAAATAGCAGGAAGATCAGTAGGAGAAGGAAGGGAAGAATGAAGGGGGGGCAGACAGAAGGGGGAATGAACCATGAGAGACTGTGGACTCTGGGAAACAAACTGAGGGCTTCAGAGGGGAGCTGGGTGGGGTACTGGGATAGGCCGGTGATGGGTAGTAAGGAGGGCACGTATTGCATGGTGTACTGGGTGTTATATGCAAATAAAGAATCATGGAACATTACATCAAAAACTAAGGATATACTGTATGGTGACTAACATAACATAATAAAAAATTATTCTAAAAAACCACAAAAAACCCCACAAAATCCCAGCAAGCTATTTCATAGATATTAACAATTTATTCTGAAGTTTACATGAAGAGGCAAAAGATCTAAAATAGCCGACAGAGAACAAGAACACAATTCAATCTCAATACTTTCTAACAAGCTACAGTAATGAAGACAGCATGGTATTGTTGAAATAATAGGCACACAGATCAACTGAAAAGAACAGTGAGCCCATAAATAGACCCATAGACATACAGGCACTGATCTTTGACAAAAGAGCAAAGGTAATTGTATGTATTAGTTTACTGTTGCTGTTGTAACAAATTACCACAAATTTCATGGCTTACATGGCATAAATTTATTATGTCATGATTCTGGAGTTTTGATGTCTGACATGGATCTCACTGGGCTAAGATGAAGTTGCCTGCAGACTGAGTTCCTTACAGGAGTTATAGGAAAGAACCCATTTCCTTACCTGTTTCAGCTTCTAGAGGCACTACATTCCTTGGCTCATGGATCAATTTCATCTTTAAAGGCAGTCAAGTCTTTCTCATGTTGTACCAGTCTCCTTCTCTGACTCTGATTCTTTTATCCCTCTTCCACTCTTAAGGACCCTCATGATTACTCTGGGTCCACCTCTATAATCCTAGATGATCTTCCCATCTCAAGACCATCTGAATAGCGATTTTAATTCCATCTGTAACTTTAATTCCCCCGTGCCACGTAGCCTAACACATTGACAATTTCTGGGGATTAAGACATGAACATCTTTCATGGGGGTGGTGGAGCATTATTCTGCCTATCACTGCAATTCAGTGGAGAAAGAATAGTCTCTTCAACAAATGGTGCTGGAACAATGCATGTCCATATGCAAAACAGTGAATCTAGCACAGATTTTTACAGCCTTCACAAGAATAAACCTGAATGGATTATGGGTCTAAATGTGAAATAAAAACTATAAAACTTCTTAAAGAACATGTAAAAGAAAGTCTACTGTGACCTTGGGTTTGGTGATGGGTTTTTAGATAAAATGCCAATAGCATGAGTCACAAGAAAAAAGATGGATAAGCTGGAATTTATTAAAATGAAAAACTTCTGCACTGCATAGGACACTGTCAAGAAAATAAAAAACAAGCCACAAGCTGAGGAAAAATATTTGAAAACATATCTGATAAAGGGCTTATACCCAAAATACTCAAAGAGCTCTTAAACTTGACAAAAAGAAAATAACCCAATTTAAAAATGGGCAAAAGATCTGAGCAGACACTTCACCATAAAAGATATATAGAGAGCAAATAAGCAAATGAAATATGCTCAACATTATCTATCAATCAAGAATTACAGATTAAAACTGCAGGAAGGTATTCCTATACATTTATTAAAAGAGCAAAACAAATAAACAAAATAACCTAAACCTAACAATATCAATTTCTGTTGAAGATAAGCAACAGGAACTCTCATTCTTTGTTGGTAGGAAACCAAAATAATACAGACACTTTGGAAGATTGCTTGACAGTTCCTTAGAAAGCTAAACATAATCTTACCATACAGTTTAATAATTAATAATAAAAATACTTCTATTTATTTACCAAACTGATCTGAAAACATACCTACACAAAAACCTGCTTATAAATGATTGTAACAGCTTTATTTAAAACAGTCAAAACTAGAAACAAACCAGATGTCCATCAATAGGTGAAATGACATACAAACTGTGGTATATCCACATGTGGACTATTATTCTATGATGAAAAAAATGAGTCATCAAGCCATGGAAAGACATGGATGAAACTTAAATGCACATTGTTCCATGAAAGAAGCCAGTCTGAAAAGAGTACACACTGTGTGATTCCAATTAAATGCATCCTCGAAAAGGAAAAACTAGGGAGAGAGCTAAATGATCAGTGGTTGCCAAGAGTTTGGAGGAGGGAGTAGGTGAGGTAAGGGCAGTGATATTTTAGGGCAGTGCAACTATTCTGTATAATATTATAATGGTAAAGCCATGACAATGTGCTTTTGTCAAAAGCTGTAGAACTTGACTGCACCAAAATAAAAAGCTTTTGTGCAGCCAAGGAAACCATTAACAAAACAAAAATGCAACCTACTGAATGTGAGAAGATATTTGCAAATGATATATCTGATAAGGGGTTAATAACGAAAATATATAAGGAACTCATATAACTCAACACCAAAAAACTTTACATAATCCAATTTAAAAATGGGCAGAGGAACCAAATAGATATTTTTCAAAGAATACATACAGATGGCCAACAGACCCATGAAAAGATGCTCAATATCATAAATCATCAGGGAAATGCAAATCAAAACCACAATGAGATATCACCTTATACCTGTCAAAAAGCCTAGAATCAAAAAGACAAGAAATCACAAGTGTTGGTGAGGATGTGGAGAAAAGAAGACCCTTGTGCAGAGTTGGTGAGAATGTAAATTGGTGCATCTACTGTGGAAAACAATATGGAGAGTCCTCAAAAAATTAAAAATAGAAATACCATATGATCCAGTAATTCCACTACTGGGTATTTACCTAAAGAAAAACGAAAACACTAATTCAAAAAGATATATGCCCTCCTATGTTTATGGCAGCATTATTTACAATAGCCAAGAATATGAAAGCAACCTAAGTATCCACTGACAGACAAATGGATAAGGAAGATGCAGTTCATATACACAATGGAATATTACACAGCCATAAAAGGGATGAGATCTTGACATTTGCAACAACATGGATGGACCTAGAGGATATAATGCTAAGTGAAATAAGTCAATCAGAGAAAGAAAGATACTATAATTTCACTCATACGTAGAATTTAAAAAACAAAACAAAGACCAAAGAGACAAAGAAACCAGACTCTTAAATACGAAGAACTGGTGGTTGCCAGAACTGGGATGGAGGAGTGAAATGGATAAAGGGGATCAAAGTGCACTTATCTTGATGAGCACTGAGTAATGTACAGAATTGTTGAATCATTATATTGTACACCTGAAACTAATATAATACTGTACGTTAACTACATTTCAATTTAAGAAGGGGGGAAAACACTGTAGAACTTTATTGCACAGAAAATAAATTTTAATGCATGCAAATTTTCAAAAAATCTTTTGGGGAGGTGCCTGGGTGACTCAGTTGGTTGAGTGCCAGACTCTTGGTTTCAGCTCAGATCATGATCTTACAGTCATGGGATTGAGCCCCGTGTCGGGCTCTGCGCTCAGAGCAGAATCTGCTTCAGATTCTCTCTCCTTCTCCCTCCTTCCCTCTCTCTCTCTCTAAAAGAAGTAAATTAATTAAGTCTTTAAAAAAATCTTTTAGGAAGTTATGGGGTCCCAGTATGGAATGCAGAATGTGACAAAACAATATATCTCTGTTACAAATATTTAAAACAGCTTCACTGAAGTGAGTATGGGAGGGAGTTGCTGACCTAAGTAACTTTGGAAATAAATGGGGTCTGTAAGACACAAGGCAAAAGAATCTGTACCTAAGTGCTATATTCTAGTTGATAAATTTGTTTCCCATGGGGCTGTGGGTAAACAATTTTGATGCTACTATGCAGAAATACTGGAACTGAACAATGAAGTAATTGGATGACAGATGGTGGTAGCCAGGTTTCTCACTCTTGGAGTAGGAAGTTACACATTGCAAGAAGAGGTTATAATGATCAATGTGATAATAGATTAGAATTGGAGACATCAATATGAATTCATGTTTAGCATATATATAAGTTACATGTAAAAATAGTATAAATATGTATTTCTATACTTGGGTTAGAATACACATATGTTTCCTTTTTTTTTTTTTTTTAAGATTTTATTTATTTATGTGACAGAGAGACAGCCAGCGAGAGAGGGAACACAGCAGGCGAGTGAGAGAGGAAGAAGCAGGCTCCCAGCAGAGGAGCCCGATGTGGGACTCGATCCCGGAACGCCGGGATCACGCCCTGAGCCGAAGGCAGACGCTTTAACGACTGCGCTACCCAGGCGCCCCCACATATGTTTCCTTGATGTGTCAGCTGAGAGGGCCTAGAAGCAATGATACCCCAGTAGCAGTGAGCATGCCTACCACCCAGATCTTGGTTTCTAATACCTCTCTCCAATTACACACACACACACACACACACACACACACACACACACACACGCAACACAGGGCTTCTTGGAGAAATGGCTGATACTAGGACTGGAAAAAGAAATAAGAGGAATCTGGAGCATCTTGTTTTGCCAGAGAGTAAGGAAATACTAAAAAACAAAAACAACAAAAAAACAAACCCCAATAATGGGCTATGTCAAATGGAAGAAGGAACCAACAGAAAGAGCTCCTAATGGCCAAACTGGAACAATTTTAGCAATGTAATAAAGAATAAAGTATTCGATTACAACCCAAAGTATAAAATAAATATCTATGAGTTCATAATATAAATGATTGGAAAATGGGAGGTAATAAACAAATCTCCTAAGCAGAAAAAAATCCAAATCATTTGTGTAGACTCCCTGCCTTCATGAAGTTGGAGCATAAATTCTCAACTCCTTAACGGTGAACTGCAGATGTTGGCTTTCTTTCAAAGAATACAGTATGGAAAGGGTAGGGAGTAACTTTATGGTGGAGAAAACTGACAAACGTTGCTTCAACCAGGTGATCAAGGTCAACATCAACAGTGATAAGTCATGTTGGTACTATGTACCCTTGATACATGTAATAAAAAAGTACTTCACCTTCATGATCTTCCTTCCAAAATATATAACCCATCTAATCATGTGTAACCATGAATAAAGCGTTAGATGAAACCCAATTGATGAACATTCTACAGAATACCTGAATCCTTTAATATATCCAAGTCAAGCCAAATAAGGTAAGTCTAAGAAACTGTCACAGTCAAGAGGAGACATCATGACTAAATGTACTGTGGTATCCTAGACAGAATCCTGGAGCAGAAAAGGGACATTAGGTAAATACTAGGTAATCTGAATGAAGTGTGGACTTTATACCAGTATTGGTTCATTAATAATAAACATACTGTACTGATGTTACATGTTTGCAATAAAGAAAACTTGGTGTGAGATATATAGAATCCCTCTGAAGTATCTTTACAATTTTTTTCTAAGTCTAAAGCTGTCCTAGAATTAATTTTTCAGTTAAAAATTTATTGTATTAAACCAGAAGAAGGTGAAAGGAGGAACGAAATATTGGAAAAAATGAAATGGACAAATATACAACACAAAAATAACATAATTACGTTGTTTTTACAGACTAACTCTAGCTAAGAGGCAGAGACTGTCAGACTAGATCAAAGAGCAGTATCCAACTTAGGTTCTCTAAAACTGACACATTTTAACCACAAAGACACCGATAGATTGAAAGTAAAAAGATGGGAAAAGATACACCATGAAACCTGTAAGCACAAGAAGCTAGAGTGCTTATATTAATATCAAATAAAACATGCATCAAAACAAGGAATATTACCAAGGGAAAGACCATTTTGGAGTGACAAAATAGTCTATCTTAAATATATGCTAAATCCTACAATTTTTTTCTAAAGGGAGGGCTGGGCTACATGATTTCTAAAATCCTCCCTGCTCTAAGTACTGTGATTCCAGGGCTGGCCGGTGGCAAGTCTGATTTCTAAAAGTGAGCACATCTTACTACGCTTCTACAAGTCTGTAAAGGGCTATTGGATTCACATGGATAAATTCTGATGGGCTCTTTCTGAACAGATTTGTCTATGTAGAAAATAATGCAGAATATTTTGCTTGAATTCAAATGAAATTTGCATTAACCTTTGTAAGTGGGGAAGCATAAAGAAATAGCACAAGAGGTTTGCAGATATACCAGACCATAAGATTGTTTGCTTACGAAAGCTGTTGAACTATTTATTTGATCCACACCACACACATTTTGGAGGCATTGAACTGAAAGCAAAATAGACCCTAGGGTGTGTATGTATTCTAGAGAAAGAGAGAGACTTGCATTCAAATGAATGCATTTTGTTTAATGCTAGTTTTAGAACCATACTTGAAAAGTACTCTATGAAATTTCAATTTGATTTTGCTGGGTCATTTTCATTTAGAACTTAGTAAAAGCTAAACTGCCTAATGAATATTTAGTATACCTTAGACAGTTCAGCATTTTCAAACCAGCATTAAATTGAAACATCAAAACAAAAACATATTATTTTTCAAATTCTTCTTGGTTTTTCCTTTTGTGCCTCCTAAATAAAGACAGTCTGATAGCTGAAAATACTGGTGTAAAATGAAGAGGGTAATGAGTAGGAAAAGAGAGGTTAGGAAGCTATAATCAATTGTGAGCTTCAATGCAATCATAAACCATGAGAGCTAAATAACTCCTATCTCTACCTTTGCCCTTTTGTTGTAATAATGCACACAGAGATTTTTAAGTAATATAAGCTTGAGATAAAAACTGAAAAGTTCAATTATCTTAGCAATGAAACATTAGGAAGGAAAAATGGATATGTTTGAATAAGTGATAAGAGTGGAAATATAACATAATGATATTTCAGTAACAAAATTAATTTACCTCAGATATAAGAGGGTACATTTTCCTATACTGATTGCTACTGATTTTTTGGCTTAGTTTAGCAAATTGTAAATCTTCCCCGTTGATGTCTAGTAATTACGTATTTGAATTACGAAAATGATTATCATAATATTTTAGCCTCTGGGGAGCTATAGATCTTTTTCCATCATTTCAACCATTTCTGCATTTTTTGGAACTCAGAATGACATATTCCCTTTTCAACTTTTATAGAAATATATTTGACTTCAGATTTGATGTGATTCTAATTTGCCGTGTTGAAAAAAAGAACTAATTTCAAAGTGTGTGTACGCTTGCCCGCACGTCTGCATGTACGTGCACGTGGTCAGGTGTGTGAAATAACCAGGTTATTGCACTGGAATAAAAAGACACTGAAGAATTGAGTTATTAAGTTAAGAAAGAACAGAAACAGAGCAATGAAAAGATCACAAACTGAGGGCATTTTGCCCCATAGGGCCATTCTTAGTTTTAACCTAATAAAGGTGGATGGGGTGGTGGGCAGGAAAAGGGGAAACAAATACAATCTTACTCTGGATGCGTATAATAGAAAAAGTTGGCAAATTAGGAAGAGCAAAAATGTCACACAGATTGTTTTACAGTGAAAAGCTTAGGTTTAAAAGAAAAAAACAATTTGAAAGAAAACGGAATAGTGCCATTTTTGCTTTCGTCTTCCGTTGGTTCCAGAAATAGGTATTGAGTCTCTTTGAAGTGCTAGGACACTGTGCTCACTGAAGATGACAGGATGGTTCCCAACACTCCTCCAGACCTCCCATTCCCCGACTGGAAGGCAATGCAGTGCGGGAGCTTGCCTGTTGTTGGACCGTGGTCAGGAAAGGAGGTTTGGATAGAAATGCAGAGAGCGGATACTTCTACGATCTCCCAAGGCCAGTATTTCTGTGACCTTCATTTCCACTTCTCCCAACATCATCTTATTGGTGGAAGTTGAGGGTGAATTCCATTAGGTAAACTTAAGATTATTTCTGGTCAAGAGTTGTTTGAGCCACATCCTTCCTCCTACCAGCTTCTCTCCTTGTGTCCAATATTAATACAAGATCATGTTTCTAAATATACTTCCTAAAAGACCCCACAGTTTCAATAAAAGTAACATCATTCACAGTTCCAAAAGGAGCAGAGAATTTGGGGGTGGGGGATGGGAGCAGTTCAACTGTTGCTACCCTTCTTCCTCTCTCTTACCATGCTTTCCCTGATAATGTGTGCATTCACGGATTTCTGCCTTTTTCTGACCTTCCATCTTGAAGTGACCCTCCTTGCAGACCGGAGTCCCTTGAGTCTGAGGGGATATTCTAACCCTAATCAGTATCATCCCGTTGTCCCAGCCAGAGTTCAGCAGCCTGTGGAAATGTACTCACATTTTGCTGTGTGGACATTTGACACCCCCTTCCTGCCTCCCTAAAAAACAACAGCAAACCTGGTCACACAGGACCCAGCACCTGGCAAGGATCCTCTGTGAAGTCTTTCTGGAAGTCCTCAGAGGGCGTCTCATGGGTACGTGGACAAGTCTGTGCCTGTCGGCTGCGGCACAACCCCACCGCCATTACCTCTGGCTGGCAGCCAGCAGTGACGCAGGTGCTCTGCCCCTGCATTTCCAGAAGGTCCCCGTGGTGCTTGTGGTAGAAATTTAGGTTTCTCAAATGTTATTATTTTAAAAGCTTACAGTTGTTTAATTTACAGCTGTAGACAATGGCAGCATATATTTCTGAGAAGCTGAGTTAGTTTTACCTATCTTAAATATGAACTACTAGATTTAGGGTAATCCTAGTCCGTGCTGTTGAAGGTTATAAATAATTATATATAACATCTTTAACTTCAGCATTGTCAAGTGATTTTTCCTGATGCAGATGCGAAAAAGAAGAAAAACCACAAAAATCAAAACCAGCACCACCCAAGCTATGTTAATTATAACTCAGGGGAAAAAGATAAAATCTGTAATATTTATTTATATTTTACTTCCTATTCAATAGCCTTGAACATCAAGATTTTTACCTGAAATACCCATCCATTGTTCCTTGAAATATAATACAGACTCTGTTTTACATCATCTTTTCTGAGGGTATAACACTGGGCTTAGCTTCTCTTTAGAAAGAGAAGGTCAAAGTTGTTTTGTCTGTTGATTCCTACTGACGGCCAGTGGCCACAGCTAGGTAAGGCCTAATGTTTCCAAATAGAATAACACGGAATTATTCTCCTGTAGCTTTAATTCGGCAAAAGTAAAGGAAGTTGTGCATTATAAGTAACTACTGAACACAAATTACTTGCCCGTGCCTCTTTTTAGCTCAACGTACAGCGGCGGCTAAAAGCAGAGTACCTGGGTCTAAGTGTATAGTTATCAAAGGTCTAAGAAAAGGCAACATGGGGGGAAAAAAGAGCAGTACTGTCATTTTTGTAAGAGGGTCAAACATTTTCTGTTGCTTACACCCTAATGCTTTTTCCCTCCAGTTAGTGGAGAATCTTTGATCCTTTCCAGATGGTCTCGAGGCCGGAGCCAAACATAATGTCCCACTTCATTATTTCCAAAATTGTTAGAGTTGGCCATCTTATTTCTTTTCTGTAAAGAACACAGGAAAATGTGCATAATTTGGGGAAGCTGTAGAATTGTGGAAACAGCAATTCATGACGGCAACATAAACGTTGTTTGCAACTTTTTCCTAGAGGAGCGAGTGAGTGAGATGCCCCCGTCTGGCAGCTAGAATCCAATGCTATGGAGTCAAGCAGAAACTCCCATCATTTTCTTACGACGACGACCAGGGCCTACATCGATTTTTAAAAGCTAGATACTTTCTATTTTAAAAAGTTGTCTTTTATTTGAAAGAAGGAACAAGCATCCCACTACTGTAGTGCTACTACTAGTCTACCTGTTTTATTGAGCTGAATTAAATGTCGATTTTGTGAAGAGCTGACTTGTTATTCCAAACACTCTTCCTGGCATGGGCATCCTCGGTCACTCATTCGTGCCCACCCCAGGGTTGGCTTGTCACATCGGCTCCCCAGGCTCAGCGCAGGCCTTGCTTGCTCTATGAAGCCTGTCTTACATAAAGTTGTAGAACACAGAGTCGGGAGATCACCCTAGCTCCTACTGTCGATGAGGAAACTGGGACACGCCGCTGCGAAGTGTCTTGCCCGAAGGCTTACAGCCGGTTAGGGTTCAAGATTTCACCGTCAAGGGCACTACATTTCCCTGCCTACCCTGGCTTTGTCTTTCTCTGGATTCCTGCAGTCGACGACATTATTTAACACTTAAATATGTATTGCCCGGTGGCACTCCCTAAGTCCTTTTCGTGTCTGAACCTTGTGCTCAATGCTGACTGCACAGTAGGTGTTCCAGAAAGATGTGTTAATTGATTGGCATCCGCGTGCACTTATGGGGATCACGCCTCCTGACCGAGCCTTCTCACAAGACCAGAACGCAGAATCCCATGAAGATTTTCTATTCTCACCATCGGACTCTTGAAAATACTCCACACACCAGTTGCAAGCATGCCTATTTTAAAAAATCAATGTATTTAATATCAGAGTTGCCAACTTTTAACACACAAAATCATTAAAATGAAAAAAAAAAAAAGGATGTTCTCCTAGCACAAAAATATCACCTTTCACCACTGGAAAAAGTAAAGTATGAGACACTAGCTCACTGTGTCCTCCCAAACTCAGTGCTAAGCAACTGACATGAAAACTGAAAAATTCAGCCAATTATCTGGATATTTTAGTTTGTCTTCTTGAAAAATAGTGTATAGAGGTGTCCAGAATTCTATCATTGCTTAGTTGTCAGTCAAAAAGTCATTGTTATACATAAATATGATGTCATATCAATGCATAATAAACCTTCCTGTCAATCAAAAGTATTGTTATGTATAGACTTTGTGTCAGACATTTTAGGCTTTGCATTAAGATATGAAGTGCATGCAAATTAGGGAAAATTTAGAGATGGCATGGCCACAGGCAAATCTATTTTAATAGAGTTAGACTTTACAGGGAAATTGACACTTGAGCAAAAACACAAAATGCAAGTGAGTAAATACAGTTTTTTCGGCAAAGAAGACAGCTTTTGAAGGTGGAAAGAGAAATATAATTTTATTCTTATACAGACATATTTTCCATTTGGACAAATCTGCTCATTAGGATTCTATAATTGGGAAAGGGAAAAAATAATAAAAGTTACGAGATACTGAGACAAACAGCTCATTTTTCACATTTTCTAATATTTTAAAAGAAATTTAAATTTATTACAGCTAATTTTCAAAGGAATTATCTGCCAAGTTAAAAATATTTCCATCCGAAAATTAAAAATTGTGGGTTCAATTTTCCTTTCTTATCACTAGCAAAATTTCTTTTACTGTGAAAGTCTGCCAGATGGAACAAGACCCCTAAACAATAGGGATTATGTACCTGGTTATCTCCTGTCTTCCTCTCAACAGCTCCATCATGGTGGGCTACTTTCCCTGCTGTGGCTACAGCCAAAATCAAAAAAGAATCAAGGCAGGGGCTCCTGAGTGGCTCAGTTGGTTAAGCATCTGCCTTCACTCAGGTCATGATCTCAGGGTTCTGGGATCGAGCCCTGCATTGGGCTCCCTGCTCACTGGGGAGTCTGCTTCTCCCTCTCCCTCTGCCAGCCGCTTCCCCTGCTTGTGCTCTCTCTCAATTTCTCTCTCTGACAAATAAATAAATAAAGTCTTTATTTAAAAAAAAAAAAGAATCAAGGACGAGTGAACCCTAATGTTAACTATGGACTTTGGGTGATAATGATGTGTCAGCGTAGGTTCATCAATTGTAACAAACTGTACCACTCTGGTTGGGAATGTTGATAATTGGGGAGGCTATTCATGTGTGTGTTGGGGGGGGTAAGGGAAATGTTTGTGCTTTCCTTTTTTCTTTCTGTGAACCTAAAACTTTTCTAAAAAATAATTTTTTTTTTTTTTACATTTTGTTTTTTAATGAATCAAGTTGGAAGGCATAAGATGAATGGTAAAGTCCTATTCTGTCTAACCCAAGTAGTACTGAAAACTTCTGTGTAGGTGCTAGCCTAAATCTGGTGCTTATGAAACTCAATATGTGACTTTAGGCAAGTTAGTTAACCTCTCTGACTCAAGTTTTGCATCACTATTCACACCATAAATATATATTGAACACTTTCTCTTTTCTAAATACCAGGATAGAGCAATAAGCTAGATTATGGTTCAGTCTTGAAGGGAGAGCAGACAGTAATAAATTCTCTGGTTCATTATTTAATTAGAGGTGGGAGTAAGTACTCTGGAGAAATGCATTTGAGAATGTACAGAAGGGGAATCTAATATAATCGAAGGAGGTGTTAGAGGGGGGTGGGTGGATAAAATCTAGCAATCACAAATAGTTCTAGAGAGGCTCACATCATGTGGTAATAAGAAAGTGTCAGGTAAAGTATAAAGAACTGCATGTGACCTCGTATTATTAACTTGGGGATATTTGATTATGATTCTAGAGTATCAGCACCTAGCTCATAGATGGTAAAAAAAATATATGTGTTAAATTGACTCCTTTTATACACTCTTTCCCAGCCTGAAATCTTTCCAAAAATGAAGTCATGTGATGTTAAATATAAGTTGCAAAGTCCCAGGAAGGCAGGCGTTTGCCTGTCTTGTTCACCTCTGGTGCAGGGCCTGGCATATAGCAGATACTAAATCAATGTGAAGTTAAGTGCTGAATGAACAATGGACTCTAATCCTTCCATTTCACATATGAGAAAACGTAAGACTAGAAAAATGACTGTGTCAAAATTGCTAAGTCATAGGCTACTAAGTAGCACAATTAAAATTTGAACCCAGGATTCCCGGCTCTCTAGAATTTTTTTTTTTTAAATTTGGGTATAGCTGACACACAATTACATTAGTTCCAGGAGTATAACACAGTGATTCACGTGTAGCTACCAAGTGTGGCTCTATCATGGTTCAATACTATTACAGTACCTCTGAGCCTTTTATTCCCATGACTTATTCATTCTATAACTGGAAGCCTGTATCTCTCACTCCACTTCACCCATTCTGTCCAGTTCCCCCACCCGCCTCCCTCTGGCAACCCTCAATTTGTTCTCTGTATTTATAGGTCTGATTCTATGTGTCGTTTTTTAAATTGCACATATGAGTGAAATCATATGGTATTTGTTTCTCTCAGTCTGACCTATTTCACTCAGCATAATATCCTCTAGGTCCATCATGTTGTTGCAAACATCAAGATCTCATTCCTTTTATGGCTGTGTAATATTCCATTGTGTGTGTGTGTGTGTGTGTGTGTATATGTATACATACATACACACACCTTCCTTATCCATTTGTCTGTCAATGGATACTTAGGTTGCTTTCATATTCTTGGCTATTGTAAATAATGCTGCCGTAAACAAAGGAGGGCATATATCTTTTTGAATTAGTGTTTACATTTTCTTTAGGTAAATACCCAGTAGTGGAATTACTGGATCATATGGTATTTCTATGTTTAATTTTTTGAGGAACCTCCATACTGTTTTCCATAATGGCTGCACCAATTTACATTCTCACAAACAGTGCACAAGGATTCTCTTTTCTCCACATCCTCACCAGCACTTGTGATTTCTTGTCTTTTTGATTCTAGCTATTCTGAGAGGTGTAAGGTGATATGTCGTTGTGGTTTTGATTTGCATATCCCTGACGATTTGTGATGTTGAGCATCTTTTCACGTCTGTTGGCCATCTGTACGTCTTCTTTGGAAAAAATGTCTATTCAGTTCCTCTGCCCATCTTTTAATTAGATTATTTGGGGTTTTCTGGCATTGAATTGTTCAAGTTCTTTATATATTTTGGATATTAATCACTTATCGGATATATCATTTGCAAATATCTTCTCCCATTCATAGGCAACGACATATACTAAAACAGAGGGCTCCTATTCTCAGCAGCAGCTGTTTTACCCTGCAAGTATCTACATTAAAACAAAAACAAAACAAACAAAAAAACCATCTCTCCACTATGTGAATGAACTTTCTGCCCAAACTCTTTCTGCTTTACATGAGAAAATGATATTCCTCCTATTACCATGCTTTTGACTACTACAAAACCTTTAACATTCACTGACAGTAATTGGTACCCATGCCCCACACTCTTCTTAGTTACTAAGTTTTACTCTAACCTCCATGAAGGGAGAGGAGGTAACTGATGTGGAAGAAATTTAATCTCCACCTGCTGCGAAGGAAAAGTAACACACACAATATATTAGAGCAAAGTTGATTTTTTTCCTCCCGAGAAGAAAATAATAATCTCTAGAGATTATTTTTGGTCTTATTCACAAGGTCATTAATCAATGGATATCTCATATCTTACATTATATACACAAATTTTGCTCTCATTAATAGATTAAGAGCTAGGAGTCCTGTGCCTTAGGAGTAATAGCTAGAAAAGTGTTGCTATGGTTGATTTTACTGCCAGTGTTCTCTTCTAGGATTTTTATGGCTTCAGGTCTCATATCGAGGTCTTTACTCCATTCTAAATTTATTTTTGTGTATGGTGTAAGAAAGTGGTTCAGTTTCATTTTTTTCCATGTAGTTGTCCAGTTTTCCTAGCACAATTTATTGAAGAGACTGTCTTTTTCCCACTATATACTCTTGCCTCCTTTGCAGTAGATCCATTGGCCATATAAATGTGGGTTTATTTCTGGGCTCTCTATTCTGTTCCATTGGTCTATGTGTCTATTTCTGTGACAGTACGGTACTGTTTTCATTACTACAGCTTTGTAGTGTATCTTGAAATCTGGAATTGTGATACCCCCAGCTTTGTTCTTTCTCAAGATTGTTTTGGTTATCCGGGATCTTTCGTGGTTGCATAAATATTTTGGTATCATTTGTTCTTAGATGTTACTCAGTGAGGAAAGGGATTATGCAAAGGCATAAATACCAGGAGACAAGACTCATTGGGAGCCATGTTGGAACCTAACCACAAAATTCCCCGGATCACATGCTGCTCCAGAAGCAAGTAGACATTAAGATCAGAGTGCAAGGAAAGTGCCTATACTACCTAACTTATAAATTGCAACCTAATTTATACTAGCTCTCCATATGAATAAAACCCTGGTTTGTTTATACTTTTGTAAAGCTAAAAAGCTATTAAAATTTCTCAACTTAGGCTTGAACAAACAAACAAGCAAAACCAAGCATAATAAGAAAACATAAAATGCAGAAAAACATTCTCTCTTAGTATTAGGGGACTTATATTATGTGTGAGGTTTGGAATAATTGGTACCCAGAAGGGACTATATATGCTGGCTGAATTGTTCTGAAAATATCTCCATCCTGCTGACCAATTCACAGAGAGATCCTGATAACACAGTCAGAGGAGGTCACAAAGTTTCACTGCTAGACAGAGAAAAGAAGTTCCATGAAGGAGGCAGAAGGACAGAGAGATGTAGGAATTTTGTAAAAGGGCAGAAAGGTATTTGGGACCAAAAGTAGACTATAACTCACCCAGAGATCCCTGAAGCTACTTACACCAAACCAAACAATAAGAACCACATCATCACAGAAGGCGAGGGATTCAGACTATTTGAGACCAATTCACCATTGAGTGCCTCTGTGGGAAATATGATTTAATCCCAAAGATGGGCATTTCATACTGTCCTGAGGAAGTGTACATTCTCACAGCTCCCAGCCAAAAATGAAATGTGCTTCAAAGTAGGTCAGAGCCAAATGACAGCTCTCAGGAGCTTTGCAGTGCACCATGCATGTAAACAAAGAAAAACAAAGCCGCTTACAGAAGAGTTTTAATTCTGATTTTCGAATGCATTCTCTAGCTGTAATGAAGTACAGAATAATCCTTTTGCACTTATTGAATTATTGAGTTACAAACTTTGGCCACGCATTTTATCCTCTAGCTTGATTGTCCTTTTTCATCCATTTTTGAGAACTTGCGTGCATGATACTACCCCAGACATTGTTATTAACAAGTACGTTATAGATTCTGTTACAATAATCTTCCTGAAGTTTAATCTGAACATACTCAATTCATTTTTCCAATTGTTACCCATTACTTGATGTAACAATTCTCAACTATAGAATAATTCAGGCATCTGTATATTTGATGCTGAAAACAGTTAAGGTATGAAAGAGAAATAGACAGATGAGCTCTCTTGAATAGCCAAAAAAAAAAAAAAAAAAAAAAGGAGCCATACTTAATCTTGAGTAAACTCAGGTGAGTGATACAGGTGTAATTTTTATCTAGTAAGGGTATCATGTTGAAATAGAGATTAAGAGTCCTTGGCCTGCAGTATAAAGTGGATCTTTCTACATGCCTTCCACAATTTGGTTCCTACCTACCTTTCTGAATCATGTCTACTCAAACTCCTTCACTCATTCCTCTCGTACATGCCCCCATGCTTTCCCCCTTCCCGGCCTTTGTTTATATCTTCCCTCAGCTTTTCTGATTAGCTGAATATGTCTGACCCTAGCCAATGTTTAAAAGCTTAGATGCCACCTCATCTATGAATGTCAAGTCCAGTAGACTAATCCCTCTTTTCTCTACACTCTTAAAAATATCTTTCTTTTGGGGCGCCTGGGTGGCACAGCGGTTAAGCATCTGCCTTCGGCTCAGGGCGTGATCCCGGTGTTGTGGGATCGAGCCCCACATCAGGCTCCTCCGCTATGAGCCTGCTTCTTCCTCTCCCACTCCCCCTGCTTGTGTTCCCTCTCTCGCTGGCTGTCTCTATCTCTGTCGAATAAATAAATAAAATCTTTAAAAAAATATATATATCTTTCTTTTGGCACTCATCATTTCATTTCATGATTCGTGACACAGGGGAGGTGTAGATAAAGTGATTAATTAATTAAACAAACACTTACTGAGCATCTATTATGTTCTTTGTGTTGGGAATACAAAGATGATCAATCATGAACTCCTTAGCAAGAGCTCATATTCTACCGGAAGTGACAGATGTGCAGCATACAGCTCAATGTAATGAATTTCTATGATGAATATGGATGGAGGACTGTGGAAACACAGAAAAAGGAGTGACTCGATATTCATATATGTAGCTTAACAAACACAGATAAAGAAATTACTATTTGCCAGGAACTATCCGAATGGGATAAAATATTAATTTATCCATCAGGCATTCTTTCAGTGCAAGGTATTACAAGGTACATATTATTATTCTCATTCCCAGTTTACAGATGAAGAAACTGAGGCATGTTCATGCAGCTAGTAGGTGGCAGAGCCAGGATTTAACCTAGGGAGTCTGGGTCCTGAATCCTTGCTCAGAACTACCAGGCTGTGCTTACCCAATGTATATTTAATGATCAGAAAATTTTAAGAAATAGACTTATTTCCAAAAGAAATTGATTGCTCTGATGAGCCAGCACTCAGTACGCTGTGAAATAAATGTCTTGGTTCTTGAAGGACATATGGGTGTTTGATAGGCAAAGAAAAGAAAGAAGGGCATTCCTGGTAAGGTGGATGGAGATGTGCCAAGATGCGGAGCTCGGAAAAGACAGGGACTGTTTAGAGGACTGTGGGAAGTTCTGCGGCAGGTACTGGGCCTGTCTGTCTCATTTCCATTCTCCGCCTTTGTCCTGCTCTACTTTGTATTATCCCTGGAGCTGCTTCTGTGGCCTGTGTTGTCCAGACATCTGCATGAGGCTAGGTTCGCCCGTGAAAGACCTGGCCAGAAACCATAGACCAGAAGGCAGACAGAGCGCAGAGCATTTCTCCCAGACTCTTCTGTCTGTGGCAGCACCCCTGGCAGTGGCTATGTTTTCTGGTCAACTTCTGCCAGGCAACTCTGGCCCTGGTCCCCCTCTTCACCCACGGATCCCCTAACGCAGGTATGCGAGGTGTCCTGCACTTGCTAACCTCTGAGCTCTTCACCATCCCTTGCTCAGTTCCTCAGCCCTACTATTTCCTGAGTAAGCAACTCCTAGCCCTAAAGTCCCTTTCCAAAAAGAAAAAAAATCTTAGCTAGGCTTCCATTTTCATGCTCAGACACTGAGAGATACTCAGAATCTTAGGGGAAAGATATGGTATATTCCTCATATGAGAGAGGAAAAGGTTGAACTTATCATTGATGAATAAAGCAAAGTAAGACATTTTAATAATATTATTTCCTCTTCATTAAAAAAATTACTTTGTGTTTTGCAAATGTATCCTGTATTTGTACAGTGGCATATAAGTTAATATAGCGTATTATACATAATATATCATTAAATCTACTAAATGTATTTGTATTTATATATAATTTATATATACAAGATATATATTTATGTACTGTATATACACTTGTACATATCATGTATAATATATAATACATACAAATTATATAACATATATACTCATGTCATTAAATATATATTTTGAGGTATTCATTCTCAAAGACTCTCCTGATGGGGCAATCATTTGAAAAGTTTGGCGTCTCCATGGAAAGATTTTTCCCTCCTTCCCTTTTAGGTTCTTTGTCTGGTCTAATCATTAAACTGATATAAAACAGAAAAAAAGAAAAAAGAAAGTTTGGAGTCTCTACAAAAATACCTTGAGTTGGTGTCATAATGCAGACAAGATTCATAATCCATTAGCATCCTCACGATAGGCAATGTTGTGTGAGAACTTGTGACAGAAGCATGTAAACACAGTGCCACACATGACTTAAGTGACTTCTGCAGACAGGTTTCATTTTTCCTTAGACGTCGTTTAAATAAATTAAGCTCTCTAACATGGGGGGGGGGCAGATGAAAGGATGAAGGAGTGAGGAAGAGAGAGGAAAGGAAGTAAAGAAGGAAGGAAATCTATTCAAATGGTACATGAACAAAAACGAGAAGCTAAAATGGCCCCAAAGGCCCAGCTTCCCACTCTCATCACTGACCCCAGGCTAGACCCTCAAAGGTCCGGAAATTCTTCCCTTGGATGGTTGGTACCTACAGAGACCAAGTGGCTGCTCCTGAAGGTGACAGCACTGTATTCCCACCTTTTCCTAGTCCAAATCAATGAAAGAATAGGGCCAAATCCATGGTGTCAAGTGGTCGGAAGAGTTGCAATGTCCACAGAAACAATGTCTGTCTGTGTACATGCTTCTTCCATCAGGATTCATGAGTGCCATTCTGGACAGGTGGCCACTGGCCAGGCAGAGCATCAAGAGCACTGTGTCCATACATGTCTTAGAGGTCAAGCATTATCTATGTTTATTTTTAGGTGAAAATAATAAAAAGTAACGATAAAGTAATGAGATGTGCCTACAGGTGGAAGTTCCAATAAACGTGCCTTGCACTTTACTTCGGAGACTACTGTTTGTGTTGTGAAGCTGAAGCTGGTGTATTAAATTCAGACTCAGAGACGTCGACCTGCTGAATGAGGGGGCATAAGCCACCCACAGGGCCTTGGCAGAGCTCCCACTCTGGGGAAGTGCAAACCCTGGGGTTCGTTTTGATTGAAGGCGCAGTTCAATACACCCACACCAAAGAAGTCAAGTCACAAATCTGTTACAGATCCCAGCAAAGGGGAGGGCGGCATGCTATGAGCCAGGGAAGGGTGGTCCTCTGTCCCAGGAGCTAGAAAGCAGGGCAGCAAAGCACCTATTACTCACAAAGTGATTGGGGCAGAGACCACTAACTTTTTAACCAACTTATCTCTAAGTGGTTATTTTAAATGGCAGCCCAAGAAAAGCCAAGTGGGAACTCAGGGAAGTGCGGGGGTGTGGGAAATCCTAAGATCAGGTCTTTATCCAAATGCCCAGGCTCTGGGCCTGAGCCGGGCTGTCATACTGCAAAATGCCTAAGCAGCAACTCAAAAGAGTTGTTTTTCTCAACACACTGGTTTATATAATTTTCTACTTTATTTGGCATTTTTTAATGCTAGTCATTTTTGTGTTTTCAAGTGACCCTAGGGGTAGAACAGAAGGAGGGGAAGAGAGAAACAGCTAAAATAGCTCAACACCTGAGCTTGCTCAAACTGCTCTTTTTCAAGTTCATGCTTCTGCACCAGTTGGTTCGATCTGGACAGAACCCTGGGAAATGAGCAAACCTATAGAATAATTTTTTTGTGTTGTGCTTCATGTTTCAGAGTAGCTATTTTCAACTAGTATCACAGAGAGCTGCTACTAGCAACTGTTAAATTACATAGGAATTTGACTTCACACTGTTTATTGAAGAAATGCTGGAGCATATTAAGTGAAGTTTTACTGTGCTTGTATATTTCTCAGATGCAGCTACAATGCTAAGTGCCTTTATTACAGTGAAAAAGTTGATATAGCATTTATAATATATAAACAGTTAAATTATATTTTATGTTTTCAATAATCTATGAAAACAAGATAAAGTAACAGTTTACTTCGATGTTTGGGAAAAGAAACTAGAAATAAAATTAAAAGTCTTGCTATAGAAAATGCTATCATCTACATTACAGATTTTGGAAGATTACAAGAATATACATATGTCATAAAGTATATGCTTTTCAGGGTAATTTTAAGAAATAAGAAAATCTAATCTCCATATTTGAGAAAACCAGCACTTAATTTCCTTTGGGTTCTTCCTTTTCTATCCTGGAGAATTACAAATCTCCAAGCATTATCCATTGTACATCTTCCCTAGTGTTTAGTTCCTGGATTTATGTTCTATTCAAGTACTGATTGCATTAAATAATAATGTTAATTCTCAGTAGTTATTAGTCAAAATTAGCTAGATTATTTGAAATCTCCCTATCATAATAAAAATACAATTTAAAATTCCTTTGTTACTTTTTTTGTCAAGGGAGCATCATTATTATAATTACCATCTCCTCAAGATAGTATTTATTACTTCTGTATAAAACAGAGAGCATTACTAGATTCACCTTTAAGGAGCAGCCGATATGAGGATAGAAAGGTGGCGATTGTTTTCACCTCTCCCCCACAGGTTACTATGAAGACGAGTGATAAGATTTGCTTTACAGTGGAGTGTATGCACCGCTGAACAGACAACAGCTTGCTAGGTATATTATGAGAATCTTTTAAAAAATGTGGAAGAGTAAACTGTGGATTTCTCCCTTTTTCCCACTAGCTTTGTGCTATAAAAGTATGTTTTCTGATCACATTTTTAATATACGTATGTGTGTACGTATTCCAGATATTGGTTTAGTTAAAGGAAAAATAACAGTTTTCCAAAGCATGGATTCCAAAGGGCGTAATTAAATTTTAAAAACGCTTTGGGCTAATTTTAATATTTCAGGCTAAAAAAAAAGTGAATGAGGTGGTAGTGGTTGGGAAGATACTCATTTGGCTGCTCGAAGAGCTGTGTCTGGGTTCTGGGACCCCTCAAGTGTAGCAGCAGCTGCGCTCATAGATGATCCTGCACCCATTCCAAGAAGGGCCTGGCTAGAAGCGGGAAATTCATGTTTCCCCACTACCTGCGCCAAAAGCAGGGAGAAGCATTGTCAAGACTCTGCAATTCTTCTCTTTGGGTTTGCCATGGATGCTATGGTTATAGTTTTCCAAAAAAAACAAAGGATAGTGAAACTGTTAGGAGAATTCGATCTTTTCATAACTCTGCTGCATGTTAGAACCTTACACTCCTTCCAAAAACTACAGAATGCATGAGTTTCCAACTTTTATTCTCCTTGGATTTGAAAATTACTCTTTTTAAGCCAAAACTTTTTCCGAGACTGGGAAAAAAAATAAATTTCCTGAAAACCTAATGATCATTTAGGAGCCATAAGAGAAGCGTTGCTTTATCTCTAGTGGACATATTTTGGAAGTAAACAGAATTTAAGGAAACCATGAAAATAATACGACTAAATGCTTCCATTTTTAGGAGAAATGATTTAAAAGAATTAAAATTAGGGGAGGGAAAAATTAAACCAAAGACAGAGAGACGAGGATCAGGAGGAGTCAGAGGTAGACGTTGCAAGAGAGACACTGCAAAGCCATCCGGCCACAGAAAGTATCCCTCTCTCTGCCACAGTGCTTCCACGCCACCATCAAAATCCATGATTTTATGATTTCTACCAAAAATCCCTTTGTAACCCTCAGATCTTTTCTCTTCTAAATTGAAATGTCTAAGAGTCCTAGTCAAGTTACATTGCAATTAGTGTCAAAGACACAATTTGAACCCAAGATCTCCGTTGTGCCCCCGGTGCTGTTTACCTTAGTAATCTTTCTCAAATGGGATTTTAATTCAATGCTAACCTTAAAAATAAGTATATTCTTGAGCATTTTACTGCCCATATTTGTTTTGTGTCCAGGGCTGGTGCTAACAAGTTCAACTTTAATTATCTTGGACTAAAATAGATAAGAACTTAATGTACCCCATGTGAGGGCCAAATGAGATGAGGGAGCGCCGTGCAAAGGAAAGTGTCCCAGAACTCTGAATTCCCCAAATGCTGGGCTCATTGCTCAACCATTGGACACATCGCAGAATAGGAATGCCAGTACCGTATTTATAAGGCTACAGGTAAGTTAGTGTAGGCAAAAATAGTATCACATTAAATTAATTGGGCAATTTAGAGCCTATTGGTGTTATAGATTTGATTAATGTACGACTGCACATTATTTCATGGTTACATGGTGTCATTTGCCATGTGGAGACATTGTTATTTTCTTGCTCAACTCCACCTGCGTTTATAATCTGGATAATGGGCATGTGTGTTTTTATATCAGCAGCAAACACAAAGAACCAACTCAGAGGTTACAGGACCCAGATCCTTAGTGCCTAATTCACCACCAAGGACTCTTGTATATAGGGAGCTAATTTGACTTATAGGTAGTCAGACAACTGGTTGCATGTATTTGGTTTGTGTCTGAGTCCAAATTTTCCAAATGTTACTCATTATTTCCTTTCATTCCTGGTCTCACTTGAATAATTTCCTAGGGAAAAATGTATATTTAAATTTTTTCATTCACCCTGTTTGGTCACTTGGGCAGAGCTGGGATTTGAAGGCAGGATAGCTGAACCCAAAATCCTGTGTCTTTTGACCTCTTTGTTTCAATGCCTCAAAGATCTTAATTCTGAAGTGAGAACATAGACAGTCACCAGAATGGCTATGACATCATTGCAGGAACTGTGTCATAGAGTTTTAGAGGTGATGAATGAAGTTCTAGTTCTGTAAAACTCCACCAGTTTTTCAGAGCCTCTGTCCCTCCACCCCACATCCTTTTGATAAATCCTTGTCTTCAGCAGTAACATGACCAGGACTCTAGTCTTTGAAGCCGGTAAGGACTGAATCAATTATCGACTGCTGCGTGACAGTCCACTCCAAGACTTAGTCACTTGAAACGACAAGTATTTTCTGTCATGATTCCATGAATTGACTGGACAGTTACTCTACTCCATGTAGTGTTGGCTGCAATCGCTCATGTGGCTGAATTCATACAAGGGCTTATTGAGCTTCTACTTGTGTCACGCTTGCTAGCAACCAAAGCAATTCACATGGCTAAAGCCATAGTCAGTGACGGGACTATATAAGGGCATGAATACAGGAAGGTGTGATTAATTGGGGGCCATCCAATGTAACAGACTACCATAAAAACCTAAAAAATCTAGCTATGTATCAGTTTTCAATTATTTCAACATTCTCAACAAGTGTCTGGTATACCATTAACATGTTGTTAGGCATGAAGACTTAAAGAATGCGGTTAACAAATAAGGGAGGGAAGATACACGGCTACAAATCTGTACTGTGATCTTGTCTGGGGTGAAATATTAAGAAATTTATCTATCTATCTATCTATCTATCTATCTATCTATCTCTGACTCTTGTTCCTGACCCAGGGCTTCTAAATTCCTTAAGTGGTAAGAGCCCTAGGAGAATCTCTTTTTTAAATACTTGGTCTTTGACCAGTCTCACCTGTATATTCTTAAGTGACAAGAGTATTAGGAGCAACTTTTATTCTATCGAGGTGACTCTGGGTGGGCTCCTGGATAAAGACTGCTCACTGGAAGGATGAAGCCATGATTAGATACTTGAGATATTCAGTGCTGCCCCCATTCTCTAGAGAAGGGAAAAGGGCTGAAATGGAGCTCATGATCGGCCATGCCTACATGATGAAGCCTCCATTAAAATCTCAAAAGTACAGGGTTTAGAGAACTTCTAGGTTTGCAAACACATCTACACTGGGAGAATGGCACACCCCGACTCCACAGGTACAGAAACTCCGGCAATCAGGAGCCTCCCAGACTTTGCCCTATGTATCTCTTCGTCTGTCTATTCATCTGTATTCTTTAGTAAACTGCTAAATGTAAGGGAATGTTTTTCTGAGTTCTGCGAGCTGCTCTAGCAAATTAATTGAATCTAAAGGGGAAGAAGGTCATGGGAACCTCCAATTTGTAGCCAAGTCAGAGGGAAATTGTGGGTAACCAGGGGACCTACTACTTGTAATGTGCATATGACATGGGGTAGAGACAGTCTCATGGGACAGAGTCCTCAGCCTGTGGGATCTGATGCTATCTCCCGGTAGACAGTGTCAGAATTGAGTTAAATTTTAGAACACCCAGCTGGTGTCATGGAAGAATTGCTTGGTATGGGAAAACCCCATATGTATCTGGTGACCAGAGGTATCAGAAGTAAAGTGTTGTGAGTGTGGTAGCCTTGTAAGAGTGAAGGAGACACCCAGGTAGAAGACTGAGTTTTTCTAATACATCTGGTTAAGAAGAGAGGTGAGAATTTGGAATGGACTCAAGAGCAGCTCCATTTGACCACCTCCCTCCGACTTCCAAAGCAAACCTCAGTTGATGGCAGGCAGCCCATGAAATGAATCAGAGGACAGACAGGAAAACGGTGCAAATACACAAAATTCAACTGTATTAGAAAAACTTAATGTAAATATGGATCAGCAATTCTACATAAACAGGCCAGGTCTTTAAATAAATTAATGCAAAATAGGGCACCTGGGTGGCTCAGGCAGTCAAACATCCAACTCTTGATTTCAGTTCAGGTCATGATCTCAGGGTCATGAGATGGAGCCCGGCTTTGGGCTCTGTGCTCAGCAGGGAGTCTGCTTGAGACTCTCTCTCTCCCTCTCCCTCTGCCCCTCCTCCTGCTGGCAGATTTGCATGTTCTCTAATAACTAAATCAATCTTTAATAATTAATTAATTAATGCAAAACCTATTTGGTTTTTTCATCTGACTTTTAAAAGTGAAACTATGGCTCCTTAAGTCTAATTTTTGTGTAACAATTAAAAAAAGATTCTTCCATGTGCTTAATACCGGAGTCCCCTATTCAAAGGCCTTGATCACACAGTTCTGCAGCCAGAAGTGTCATATCTGATGCCAAGAGAAGGCACCATCATTAAGAGAGGGTGAATATCAAGGTGGGTTTCATAAGATCAAGTTTAATTCAGAACTTGGGAAAATGTGTAAAATTTAGCATGGTAGAGAGAAGAATAACACATGTATGAAAAAAAAAAAAACCTATGATCATAACTTCTGTTGAACTTTCCTGAGGGAACAGAGTAAAGTCATGTGTAAATAGGGGGTTTGATGGAGGTCATTACCATTGCTTGGCAATATAATTCCTTTCTCTGTTCTCTTGATATATAATCAGAATGCTTGAACTCCTATTTATTCATTGACCTAGTGGTTAAAAACACCACGGTGACTGGCCTATAGTGCAAATACTCCTTAGTTTAGTTCTCTTAGATTGGATCAGATGGTCCTTTTACACGTATAATCAATATATTATGTGACCTGTAAACAGTTGGTCCAAACATCTAAGTATGACATTGCTTTATTCAATAGTGCTCTCCCCACACAGAGTAAGCACAGGTAAGGCAATAACTTATTTTAATGAGATTAATTCTGATGATAACTTAAGAGACAGTTTCACTGCAAGATGTAGATGCTTTCAATCCTCTTTATGAATTAAAATATTGAATCATTTTTGGTGCCATTGATATGGTGGTCATAAATAGAAGTGAAACTGAAGGGGTAGTTTTTTAAATAAATGAAGCCATAACCCTAGACTTTTTCTGTCTTGGATTACACTGAGTCTCATCATAAATCCACCTACAACACAACTTAAATGATGCTTGCATTAACTACAGTGAAAATTGGTGATCGAATTCATTTCTACCCACAGAAACACATAGGAAAGGGGTGCTGAGCCTGCCTTCCCGCCATGACCTAAGTATTTCCTCGAAGTCTTAAACCGCTTATATATGCTGAGTCTACACCACCACCCCTCCCCCCAAATATTTGTGCAACAGTAACTACCACTAATTTACGCAAAGGCAAGGCTGAAATACCCCAGTCTTCTGGGAGCTTTCCACTGTGCTGGTGCTAGTTTGGATCGTGTGTAAAGGCGTGAGTGTGTGTGTGTGTATGTGTGTGTAATACTCGTGTTTTCTTAAAGGAGTTGAATCGACGCCAATAGGTCATCCTCCCCCGATGAGCACTCTGTATTATGATTATTCCTCCCCTGGGGTGGTAGAGACTATTCTGCACGCCTTTAGGCGGTCGGACATCACTTACACTTGAGGTTTTCAAAGTAAACGAAGAACCTAGCGCTTCTGCAGAGTCCAAAATCCGCCTGCGAACTTGGGTACGAGAGAGTTCGGCGGAAAGGAAAGGTGACTGAGAAGTTGCGCCACATTTGTCTGGCACTTTCCACGGAGGAGAGTCTAATAAGTGGGGGGTTGCTGGAAAGGAGAGGGAGGGAAAGAGAGAAACACCCTCCTCCTCTTACAGAAATTGCACCTCAGCCTGAGATTTGGGTATTATTTTACCTGTATTTATAAAAACCACCACCGCACTCCCTGCACCAACTACCCAACTGCCTCGACTTCCATTAAAAGCAGCTACTAAGACCAAAGAAAGAGGGAAAGACTGAGGAGCGGGGGGAAGACAAATAAATAAATAAAAGAGAGCGCAAGGGGGGGGGGAAGGGGAGAGAAGGGAGAGAGGGAGCGCCTGGGACTCCAGACGGCGGCAGGTTCAATTAGCTAAACAAAGAAATCATGGCGGATTGTTTACATTTGGCAGCGCCCGGGCTGCGCGGACCGCCGGCCCCGAGCCGCCGCGGCCCCCGAGGAGTCGGCCGAGCTGCCCCCGCGCCCTGGCCGGGTAAGTGACGCCGGCCGCGGGCCCGGGGCGCGGCCGCCACGCGCGCCGCCCCCGCCGCCACCCCGCCCCCGCCGGCCCCCGGCGCCCCCCCCCCCCGCCCCCGCCACTCCCCCTGCAGTCGCCCCAGCCCCCTCCCCCTGCCCCCGGCGCAGCTGGGCTCTGTGTGGATTTCGGTGACGCTGTGGCTCTGTTCCTTTGCTGCTGCTGTTGCTGCTGCTGCTGCAGCCATCGGGAAGGGGTGGGGGCAGCGGAGCAGCGAGGAGAGCGGGACTGTGTGGCTGTCGCCTCGCGGGGTCAGCCCAGCTGGCGACCCCGGGGCAGACTCCCTGGCGCTCCTGGTTCTAGGACCCGGGCGGAGCGCGCCGCAGCCCCGGAGGTGGGGCGGGGCAGTGACCCGCGGGCTGCGCCAGTGCGGAGGGCGGGGATGGTTACTGAGAGACGTCGCCCCGGGGAGGGCCACCGCCTTCGGTCCTCGGGCTCTAGCGGCCTCCTTCGCAGCCTCCTCCTTGTACGCCCTCTCTTTCCTGCCCTCCACCCCCACGACCTTTCTCTCTCGCCTTCCTGTCCACCTCCCCTCCTTGCTTCTCTCTCCGCCTTAAGGTTGAGAACCTGTGCAAGAGGTCACCTCTAAAGGCTGAACTTGAACTTGCCAAAGCCACCCACGTCTGTGAGAGCTTTTCCAAAGGCTAAATCTTTCCTCATCTTTTTGGCCCCAGGGTTCACTTTTTTTCTGAAGGATGGAACTCTCTCTCTCCCTCCTACAGAGGCTTTTAGAGTGTCTTTGTGCTAAGGTTGGCACAGTGGTACTGGGAGGTTGGCTAATGACAGAGAAGGAAAACAAAGGCAACAAATGTGGGGGGGGGGGAGAGGAAGGGGAGCAATGTCACCAACAACAGAGGAGTCTCTATTCTCCCAGGAAAGATGGTTTCCTTTGCGGGAATCTTTCGAGCATCCTCGGCATGCAAGGGACACATTTCCTTTGTAGAGCGAAAAACAAATCTTTAGGTCTTCAAGTCAATCCCAGTTTTTCTTTCAATAAAACTTTTTTTTAAATGTTTAGTGCATTTAGTAGGTTTTTTTTTCTTGCTTCCCCTTTCCAGAATCTCAGTTAATACCTCATATTTTGTTTGTGTCTTATTGGGGGGGGAAATCCACAGCCAGAGATTGTCAGAGCAGGACTGGAGTTGGTAGCATTTAAGCAGCCGTGGCACAGGCTTGGCTGGGGACCAGGGTATCAGAACCAAGCCCATTTGTATATCTTGCACACATCCTTTTGAGTCTCTGACATCATATGCCTGACAGGTTGCTAATGGACATTGAATTTGTAGTAAAATAAATTGCTTTATCACCTGAGAAGGAAAATGCTGATGTTTGAAAAAACTCAAAAGACCTCTTGTATTATCAAAGCAATCTTCTGTCTTTTCTATACAGATACAATTCAAATGAATGAATTTTTGATTCATAATTTTTGTTATACCCTTGCAAAGGCCCAACTAGAGGAAGGTGTTCTCCTACTTTCTCTCTCCTTTCCCTTGAAAGTAGCACGTTGGATAATTGATTCTCATATATTAGAATCAGCCAAATTATATCTATTTTTTGCTTGTTGATCACTAAAGCAACTTCCTATCCAACCCACTACCTCTTTAATAAAGCAATACTTATTTTGTAATTATTATTGGGCAGGCCTTGCCTTCTTGCTACTCAGTTCTTTTTAATCTATTGACATTTCAAAAAACTGAAATTTACTCACAGAGCAATATAGGAAGGAGAGTGGGTGGAAAGACTTAGCTAACTCAAGAACCTAGAACTTGCAGGAGTCAGAAGTTCTCACTTAAGACTGTATATGTCTATTTTCACACTTGTGTGGACATTAGAAAAACAAAGTTGGTGCTTCTATAAAGAGCTTCTACCCGGACACTTAACTCACTGGTTAGCTTGAGATTCCATTACTCAGTAACCCCAAGCACATTCTCATAAATGGATTTTATGTTGACTTCCTGCCCATACCAGGTCAGAGATCATAATCATGGAAAGAAGTGAATTGGCCTCCAAAGTGACTTTAACAGAAGCAGAAAGATCAGTCTTTGGGTTATAGATCTTGCTGACCCATTAAAGGTCAGTAAATTAGTAGACTGCACTTGAGTTGACACTTCTGATCCCAACTTAATGGGTTGATTAACTGATGGCTGCTATCTTCATTATGGGCTATTAGCACATTGTTAAACCTGAACTTAGAGTACGGAATTGTTTTTATGTTTACTCTTTGGTTCCCAAGGTTAATCAATATTCATCATGGCCTTAAATTATTTTTAACTAAAGAGGTTAAATAAACCCTTTTGTAGAAAAAAGAAAATTCAATACCATAACTGTATATGATTTGGGGATGCAAAATGTTATCTGATTAAAGATTTTGCAACATACACAAAAATCTCCAATTAGAAACACTCTCGCCAAATGGAAAAGTACATATAAATATACACATTACATATTTAAAATCAACATCCTTCTCATTAGTAGCTAGCACTCTGACCTTCTTATTCTTCTGTGTGCATTTGAGTGACGGTCAAATTTACCACATGATAGTTAGACTTCCAGTGATGATTTTCATAACTTGCAAGCTAGGAATAGCTCTTTGTAGACAGTCTAAGCCTAGACTTTGCCTACCAGAAAATGTGAATATTAGGCCTCAATGAGGCACACATCTGTGATCAGTATATGTTAGAAATCAGTCTAAAATTTGCATTATTAAATCCCTGGTGTATTTCTTCTTCCTCGACCTTCCTGAAATTTCTAGAACATTCCAAGGTAGCTGGAATCCTGACAGAATGGGTATCATCAGTGATTACTCTTTAATCTCACTATTTGGTAATCAGTATGTCAAGAATGATGAGACAACTGCTTAAGGTGCTTGCAAAGTTTATACTCCCAATCCTATGCCAGATTAGGAGTTGTATAGATTGTTTCTTCCATATGGAACTTCATTCAAAACTCGGTGTTCTTCTGTCAGCTATGCCACAAAAGGAGCAGTACTTTCTGGTAGAGGTTTTTGAATTGAATAATTGGTAAACATTTATTAAAATGAAATCAAAAACAAAAATGTACCTAAACCCAAGAATTATTCTACAGATAAAAGTAGGAGAATGAGGATATATATTTTTTTATATCTCTAAAATCAAGGCTAAGAAGGGTTCAAGGAAACCTGATAGTTTTAAAATCAAAGGATTGGTCCCCCGAATTGAGAGGCCACTGACTTTGGAAAAGAGGAGATCATTGATGACCTTAGGGTGGGTAAGCATTGATCAGGGGTTAGGAAGCAAAGGCAAGACTGTAGGAGGGCAAAGAAGCAAGAAGAGGGTGGAAAATACCGTCGCAGGTAACTTTCAACAAGAATGGCTCAGAATGACATTCCTGAAAGGTACTATGGTTGGCAAATCCTTGGTTTGCAAGACCAAGTCTCTGAGAAAATAGGATCCTAGTAGAAATGGCATTAAAATAGCATTAACTACATTAAAAACTCCATTGCAAATAAAAGCCGGGGAGGGCACCTGCCTATAAAACTAGCCACATTTGTCAGCATTAAAAGCCTGCACCAATAGCTAATCCTCTTGAATCATCTTTTTCAGTCGTTTGGGGACACATGGCTATAGGATTGTGATCTGCCGAGGCAGACGGTCGGTCCCCAAGCTCCAGGGTACACAGATTATTTTTGGCTTTAAAGTGTTTGCGCCCATTCTTACTTGAAATTCAATGTCTTTTGCACTTGCTTTCTCCCTTATTTCATTTTCTTAAGCCTTGCCAAAATGCTTTTGTAACCATCTAGCCCTTCTACAAATTATCTTGGTATTTAGAGAAATTTGTTTTCTTTTTTTTGGAGGGGGCTGTGCCTCTGGTATCGTATCTGCAGTCAGAGGATGTGCTCTAAGCAAATTCCTCTCTGAACACTGGGCTACATTGCCCACCAGAGAGAGCAGCAACATTTATTGTCCCATCCTATCACTGAAGTGATGGAACAGAATCTATAATAGGTAAAATGATGATTGGCTTGACCCTTGTAATGTATAAATATAAGTGAGTTGTTTAAAATTTGTTTGGCAGAAGCTTATTTTTTATTATGAATGGTATATTGTGAGCAAGGGAGAAGTAAAAGCAAAACGTGGCATTGACAGTCTGCAGATAGATAAGGCTTTAAAAAAACTAATAATTTAATTTAATTAAGGTGGCTTGGAGGTATGCTCTGTGCTTGGAGCAGGAGTGGGGGAGCTGTCATGAGTCCGAGGCTTTGGAAAATGAAGTGGGGCAGCAGAAAGGATCCTTTGTCCACTTTCACACCTACTCACCTCAAAGGAAGTAAGCAAGGCCACGAGGCAAGTCTAACCCAAATCAGTGAAATCTGCATGGAGGGAAGGCAGGGTTTCAAAGCAGCAGCAGTACTCATCATCGCTGGACTTCCAGATGCCCAGACCAGAGAGCTCTGGGCCAGTTAGCAGAGGAGCTAGTGGAAGCAGAATCTTCTCGGGGTAAGAGGCTGGAGAAACTCTGCTGAGCCACCGAGGCCCCAGGCTGGGTCACCCCTGGGCTCCATGAGTACCAGCGTACAAGCCAAAACCAGAAAGTAGGTAGGCTTCATGCAAAGGAGGTTAGGTGGAAGTGTGGGTATCACCCCCAGACCTCTGTAAAGAGGCAGCAGACCCAACTCCCTTGCCAAACCCAGCTCACCAGTGGCTTAGAGTTTTTAATATTCAATCATGTCCCTATTGTACATGTTCCGTGGGGAGGGGTGAGGATTGGATGTGGCTGCAGAAGATTAGCTGGGCAGAGTGGGAAAAGGCAGGGGCTGCTAAAAGTGGAGTAACCCAATGAAACTGCAGGATTAAAGTATAATAAAACATCCATAATATTCCAAAGGTGTAGCATTTGAAAGCAAAAACTATATGCTCAAATAAAACTGTGTGTCCAGGATGACGTATTCTGAACAATATGCTGAAAGCTACTTTAAGTTGCTCTGAATTAATGTGTCAAAATTCATATTTCAAGCCCTCGTGTATGTTGCCACAACTCAATGAAATTTTTAAATTCAAAGAATATACTCATATAACACATTTGTCACGGAAACCATCCTTTCCAAATGAAAGCTTCTAAATATAGCCCAGGTGAAACTGAGCACTGCAAAGAGTGTGTTTGGCAATGGTATTTTATTATCAATTGCCAGCATTTCCCCTATTACCGACACATTTTGAAAATTATATCGTCTCGAAGGCATCACGTACAATTTAACAGAACTGACTAAATGACAGTAACTTCCTGGCTAAAACAAAACACAAGAAACATCAAGCATTTTCCCCCCTCTCATAATTAGTTGAAGAATGATACTACATATATACAAGAGGCTCTGTGAATATCTAAGAATATCACACTATCAAGAACACACACAGAACTCGACATAGTGAGCATTCAAACCAGCATCTCTCAAAAAATCAATGTCTTCTGTTTTATTTCACTTTTCATGTCTACCTCAAAATTTCAGTAGCCTGTAATTTAAAAATAATGTATAAATTTTCTATTGCTGTTACTAAAACTTACTACAAACTTCAGCTTAGGATGACCCAAATTTATTATCTTATGCTCCTACAGGTTGGAACTGGGCTACAGTCAAGGTGTTAGTAGGGTTGCAGTCCTTTCTAAGGGCTCTGGGAGGGAATCCACATCCGTGCCTTTTCCAGCTTCTGGAGGCCACCCACATTCCTCGGCTCATGGCTCCCTTTCTCTACCTTCAAAGCCGGCAATGTTGTATCTTTCTGACTGCTCTTCCATTGTCACGTCTCCCTCTAACCACAGCTGGGAACAGTTCTCTGCTTGTAAGAATCCGTATGATCGGATTGGGCACATCTCGCTAGTCCCTGTTTCGTGGATGTTTGCAAAGCCCCCCTTTGCCACAGAAGGTATCACATTCACAGATTCTTGGGATTAGGATGTGTACGTCTTTGGGAGGGGGGCATTATTCTGCCTAATTTTTAAGGCTACTTTCTTCTTAACTTAATTTAGGTTTCTCTGCAAGCAGACACCAAGGCAAGGATACCAGGGCCACCAGTTTATTTGAGAGTGATACCAAGAAATGCTGATGAGGGAGTGGGAAAAGGAGATAAGGAATAAAAGAAAGACAAAAAATGGCGCCTTAGCAAGCAAGCTGCTACTGGGGAATTGCAGTTTAATCCCACTGGGGCACTCTGAGGGATAGTGTAGAACTAAGAATTATTCCACTGGAAGGGTGAGGAATCTGTAGCATTTATCCACTATATCCCATTTTTATTGGTTCAGGCTGCTTCTAAGAGTGTTGTCTCTGGGGTGGCTGGGTGGCTCAAGAGATTGGGCAGCTGTCTTCTGTTCAGGTCATGATCTTGGGGTCCTGGGATCAAGTCCCACATCAGCTCCCTCCTCCATGGGGAGCCTGCTTCTCCCTCTCCCTGCTGCTCCCCCTGCTTCTACTCTCTCACTCGCTCACTCTAATAAATAAAATCTTAAAAAAAAAAAATTCTCTCTCTGCTCTCTGGCACTTCTGGCTGGTCCTTCACATGAGCCACACATGTTCTCCCAGCCAGGCTGAAGTCCTCAAGCAGAGATCACAGGTATTGACAGCAAGCAGGCTTTGGAATGAAGGAGTGAGTGTTGGGAGTTTATGTGTGGAACACCAAGGGGCACCTCTCCAATTTATTTGTCAGCAAGTCCGACTTTTTATCATTCCTCCATAATTTCTCTGATACCTCCCTCTTTCTGTTGCTACAATTCAGATCAGCATCTCTGCATGGCTCTACTAGTCCATTCTTCCCGCCCAAGTTCTGTTCCACTCCAAGTTGTGCTATATATGGCTTTAAAGTTTGTCTTCCTGAAAACATGATTCTTACTGTGTTACTTAAAACAGACAAGCAAGCAAACAGACAAAAGTCTGTCTGATCCAGGTCAAACACGCTTGTCTCAATGTCTTTATTTGTCTCATTACTATTTTAAAGCCCATCTTATGCTTTCCTTTCTTCATGCTCTTGGTCATAGATTTTCTTTTTCTGGACTAATGCTCTCATCTCTGCTCATCCTTCAAGGTTCAGGTAAAATCTTTCCCTACTCTATCCAGCCCATCCCAGCTGGAAGTGAGGGATCTCTCTTCTCTGAACACTTTAAAGCTACTATTTTAGCTTTTATTTTTTCTGGTCATAATGTTAGCTATCTTTTTCATAGAATGTAAGTTTAATCTCCTCAGACAGGTTCCCAGGCCTTTGAAGATAACAGGACATCATATTTTTTTGCCTCTCAAATCAGAGAATGTTTTGGTTGTAGCTCTTTAGCTATTTGTTGATAAATTTGTTAAAAAAATTATCTTTTTTTTTTTTTTTTTAAAGTATGAGCAGCATATTTTGACCAAAGCAAAAACTACTTAGGGGGGGAGAACTCAGTATTTTAGTGACAAACGCTACTGCTGTGCTGCAAAGCAACTCATTACTTGAGTTGAATAAAAGAATCTAATTCTTTTTTTCTTTCTTACTTCAACCAATTTAAAAAAAAAATTAAAGACACCAACAGGTTTGAAACTAAGATATCTTAGAAGTGTAGCCTAGAAGTTTGGAGGATGTTTCTCTCTTAGCCTAGCCCAAAGAGATGTGGTGAGAATTATAAAGGATTTTTTTTTTTTAACTGACAAAGTATGGTTTTAAAGTGTTTTTCATTTAAAATTTTCAAATTTAAAAACTAATTTAAAAAGAACCTAGGATAGGACCGCATTAGCAAGGCAAAAATATCCAGTGGCTTCTTGGAGGCTGGTTTTTACTCTTTTTCCATTGGAAAAAATCCCATTTTTCATTTTGATCTCATGAGTCAAGGGGGTGACCGCAGAACTTGGGAAGTTCGGCCGAGGATTCTTTCTGGTATCAGTATAGCTTTTCTCCTGTGCACAATTGTACACATCAAGGCCTGTGTTTGGTGTTGCCTTTTAGTGTTGGAAACAGTATTTGTACCAACAATGGCGTGAAGTACCGCCAACAGAATGAAGTTACCTGGCAGGGCAGCATCATTTGCTTATCTCTGACCTCATTAACACCAATCAATGGAGTTAATAATCAACACAGACTGCTAGTAACCCTTTAGTAGTTCTCAGCCTCCGGAGTTTAAAGTTACTGACTCCTGGCCCCTGCCTGCTGGCATTCCAAGGTGATAGGTTTGGGCAGCTTCTGGGCACCAGCATTCTGAAATTAGCTCCAGGTGATTCTCACGAGAGGCCCAAACTGACAGTCACTGCTCTAGTCCCTAACATTCTCTGCAAACAGACCAGACTACGGAGTTTATCGAGAACAGAAATCACCTCCTCCCTTCTCCTCGGCAATGTAAGAGTTGAGCAAGCAGATCTGGCAGTATTGAGAGTAATGATTCCTATCCGTATTATAGGAGTCAGAATTAAATTTCAGGTCTCCTGACTCCTAGGCCATGGTCCTTTCCTACTTGAAATGGGATCCTTGGACCAGAAGTGGCACTTGGGAGCTTGTTAGGAATGCAGAATCTGAGGCCATACCTCTGACTGTTTCAGAGTCTGTTTTGTGTGTGTGTGTGTGTGTGTGTGTGTGTGTTTTAAGATTTTATTTATTTGAGAGAGAGAGATCATGAGCAAAGGGGAGGGGTAGAGGGAGAAGCAGACACCCTGCTGAGTGGGGAACCTGATGTCGGGCTCCATCCCAGGGTCTGGGGATCATGACCTGAGCCGAAGGCAGACACTTAACCACCTGAGCCACCCAGGCACCCCAGAGTCTGCTTTGAAAGTAACTTCCCCACAGGCTTGGTATGGACCCCAGGTGAGGGCTTTGAGAAGCCTTCATCTGAACCATCACTTCACTGCCGTCTCTGAGAGTCCGCAGAGTCCTTTATTTACCCCCGTAGCCTCAACATCTAGCACGACACTTGGAACTTAGAGGCAACTGTTGCACTTACATTTTTGCTGTAAAATATGTCAGACGTATACTTTTAAAGAAGTTATTCTTTGAATAAATGAACTTGATTATATTTTCTATATACTGCTCGAGATTCCATCTTCTCTAGAGTACCTGTGCGGTACTGGGGCACTATAACTACGAAGGTAAAGGAGATCCTTTTTTTCACCGTCTAGTTGGGGGAAAGAGAGGGACAATAAGCAGATGTGGTAACACTGTGGGGTAAGAGCCGCAGTGGAACTACTGTGGCATAAGAACTCACAGTGTTTGCTATGGGAACATGGTGAAAGAGCTTTGGGTCTGGGTCTCTGAGGATGGTCTTTGGAGTGGCACGGGGGTTTTAAGGGCAAGTGAAAGCAAGGTTGACCCCACACAGCAATCAGGAATCAGCCAGGTGGTGGTGGTGTGGGGATGCAGGCGGTACCGTTCACAGGGCTTTATGAGGAGAGCTGCCTCCGCAGAGGTTCGGAGGAGACACACCTCTCCCCTGTGTGTCAAAATACAAGGCAAATAACCACACTTAGGAAGGGCGGTTCTTGACCATCCAGTGGCTGGAGAGAATACTAAGGATGACTGGAGTTGGGGCACAGGGAAGAAAAGAGGGTTCCTTTACTTCTTTTCTACTTGGCTTTAAATATAAAGGAAAATATTTAGAAAACCAGGGGGACAGCCCGAACATTTTACAACTTGGCAATGTGCATTGCACGTCAACGGGGGTACGCATTGTAGCCCAGAGTTCAGAGGTCTTGCAACTGTGCTCTTTTGGTCTATAGGCTCCAGCAATCTAACGTTCAGAGTCAACAATAAATAAACCACAGTCCAATCCAGACGGAATCCCCCAATTCCAGTATCTTCAAAGCACCTTCCCTTTTCAGACGAGACTGTGGATTTAGACCCATGCTGTCCGATACAGTAACTACCAGCCACATGTGGCTGTTGAGTGCTTGAAATGTAGTGAATCCAAACTGAGTTGTGCTGTAAGGGTAAAACACACACCAGATTTTTGAAGACTTACAAATCATGTAAACTAGCTCATTAGTATTTTATATTGATTATAAGGTTAAAATGCTAATATTTTGGTTACTTTGGGGTTAAAGGAGATATACATTAAGTAATTCCACCTGTTCACTTTTTAAAAATGTAGCTAGAAAATTCAAAAATAATATATGTGGCTCACATTATATTTCTGTGAACAGAACTGACCTAGACCCTTTCAACCTGAAAACACTACCAAATAATTATTTTTCTCTCCCCCCCGCCACCCCTGGAAACACACTCCCAATTCCACCTGTGGTTCCAGAGGACTCAGGAATGGTTTTAGCTCTGAAGTTGTAGAGACATACCTTTTCCATGGTTGTGACAAATTGGGGTGAAGTCAAATGAGTAACAGGCAAAATTTTGCCTTTATCAAGTATTCATTTTAGTGTGTCTTTTAAACATCATTGCAATTATTTTTATTGCCTGGTTATGCAGGCTTAGGACTTGTCCAACTCTTTCCCATCGTCAAACACACCTTCTCTAATCCGGGCTATTTGACATACATGAGATAGGACAGAGCTTAGGTTCTATTTTCACTTCAGTACAGATGGGAAAGTTCCAGTTAATGAGAGAGTTGTGTAGTGTTTGTGTTTCAGGAAGAAAAGCCTCCCTGAATCTGCCTTAAAGCTTTAGACATTCTGTACAGGGAATAAAGTGACATGCTCAAATTAACTGTGGCCAGACAGATCCACATGATATGAATATAAATGTTTGAGTCTTGCTCAAATTAAGGTTCTGGGTATCAGGGAAAGCGCTTTCTCACTAGGCGAGTCAAAATCACTATATCTCACTCTACTACTGGGACCGATAGTACAGGATTTGCATTGAACCCCACGATGCGATTTGATTTAATATACTTATCATAATACTTTTCAACGGAACTTCTTCAGGGGTCTAAAATTTTCAGTCCACATTTCTTTTCTTTGGCTTTAAGGAACTTCAAAAATCTTTCCACTTTATATCCAATTATGTGGTTAATTGGAAAGGCGATGGAGGTTAGAATGGTGGTTTTGGAGTCAGCAGACAGGTTTCCATGCCTTGCCATCCAGTGATTAGAAGCCTATCAGTGTGCCAAAAAAAACCCAACCTTCTGAAGGACTAACTCCTTGAATTGCTATTTCCCTCAAAACCATTTCTTCACCAAAATCCATTTCCCCTATGAAATAGTTCGCGGAATGACTAATTTACCAAACCACAGATTTATCAATGCTCTCCTTCGACGAAGCTTCTCTAACGCTTATCACAGATCCCATTGAGTGAGGTAACCGCAGCAGCACGAGGGGCCACGTCAGAGTTTTAGTATGAACTCTTTATTTTTATTTTTGCCACAGCCATTTTACCTTCACGGATAGGCTCTGACAATTCAGTGTACTCCAGGTTTTCTTAGCGCATTGGTCCTTGACTTTGGGGAATTATAGTTCATTTATTTCACTTCATAGTGTTGCGCTTGTTCTAAATTCAAGAACTTTTATAAATCATGAGGATAAGGTGAGTTTCTGTCATCCCACTCATTTAATTGGGCCCATTGCTTTTTGCCCCCTTTTGAGTCACAGATTTGCTCTCTGGATAAATTAAATGGGTTACTTGCCGCGTAGTTCAAACATTTTAAAAGTGCTTGAGATGTGAAACAAACAGGGAAAGACCTTTGGCTGGTCTGGCTGACGAATGAGCTGCGGGGCTGCGGGGCAAAAATGGCTGTGGCAAACTCTTAAACCCAAGCTAAAACTAAACAAAACGAAATCTTGGAGATGTCGTCATGGGCTGTTGAACCATCCCATGCAACTCAGTTTGCTAGAAATTTCATCAAATGCAGAAAGTTGATGACTTCTGGCCCTTTGCTCGGTCGACTCAGTACTAGTTTGCGGGAAGATTCAGGGTAACAGCAGATACCATTGTAAGCAGTAGAAAGGAACTACAGATGCCCAGAAGGGATTTGATAATGGACCCTGGAGTTAGGACCTCAAATTTGATCTGTATCAGTTACTAATACAAATTTAAATTCCAAACAAATGTTGCCATGAAGACAAAGTAAAAACCAACCATTGACTAAAACTTTAACTACTAAGGATAATATTAATTACTGTAAAAATAATAGTTTAAAGAAATAAGTTCTTGGTAAATTCAGCAATTTGGCCGTTCTCCAAATTCATCATTGGGTAAATTGGCCATTTCAGTGAATGGATCTTTCAGCAAACTGTCCTAAAGGCATAGGATTTGGGGCAAGTTGGTCAACTGTTCCAAGTCTCACTTACTTGACTCTGAACGGGGATGATAAAGATAAGCACCTCTTAGGGGTTTTGTAAGGATGAAGTGAAGTAACGTGTGTACAGCACCTAACATTTAGCTTCATCATGTTGTTTCCTTTCTCTTGGAATGAAGGTCCACCGACCGTCTGCCCAATCGGGTCAGTTTTCTGGGCCTTAGCTTTCTCAACTTTAAAGTGAAGGGGCTTGACTTATCTCTAAGATCTCCTTCTACCCAAAGAATTCCATGGTGTTAAAAATGAACTCTGGTCTACTGAATCAAGAGCTGCTTAATGCTAAAATTTCAGAGTCTGCATTCCCTATTAAGGACAGAATTCAGTGAAATAACTGGGTTGCTGGTGTGAATTAAGAAGAGCCTTGGAGTTGCTTGCTAGGTCCCTGGATATTCCGTGGCCCCAGGAATCCCAAGGTGATGTGTTTTTCAACAATACTGAGGAAAAACCAGTTTGGTCCTGTCTAAGCCATGGGCTGGGGAGGGGTGAAGAAAGGGAGCACCCTGACCACACACATACCCCTGGGTGGCCTTTGGCTTCAGGCAGATGTCCACACATACTTTAGCTCCAGTGAGACCCTCCTCACTGATGGACCTAGAGTATGCCGGCTGTTCCAAGGTCACCTTGTGGCATGTACACCAACTGTGCCTCACCTGTTGGTTTCTGTGCCTTTGCACTCCACCCTGGGCTTTCTGTTATGATCAATATTGTGCATTTGCTATCCTCAAGTAGTCTCTCTTTTATCGAAAGAAGATAAGCATATGCTTGACTGCGTTACAGCATCTGAACATTTCTGTGCAAAGCAAGTCTTTATTCTGGCTATAGCACACCACACTTGTGAATTCAAATTAGTTAGAATAATAAATAAAAACTTTTTTAGAGCAGACCAACAAGCTTCTGTTGAAAATAGCTATGCCTAATTTAAAATGCTATAGAAAAACTCAACTCTTTCTTCTTGATATTTTATAATGTTAGAGGTTTTCCCCAAACACAGCAAAGTTTACAAATCCACTGATTGTGCATCCAGTCAATATTACATCCTTAGCCCAACTGCACTTCCCTACATGATTTTAAGTCTATCTTCAGGACTTCTAAACAAAGTAAAAAGCACACACTTTCTTTACATTTCCATCCACAAAATGCAGCACAAATCTCACTACATTTACTCGGGGGAAAAAGAAAGAGACATCTCCATGCTCTAGGAACCATTGACAGAACATATTGCAATCTTTTCATTAAGTTCACACAAAATGAGGATTTAACGCATGGGCAAAACAGCCCATCCCTAGAGGTTCCATTGCCCATAATCCCACCTTGAAAATAGCTCCATATTAATTGTTGCAGCCAAGTGGACACGGAGTTTTACTGCTCGGCACTCCCACTTCACAGATAACTAACTGCAATTCTGGAAACCTTTGTTTTTCATTTCCTAACACAGCCTTATTCAAGCAAATATTTTATATGTTCCTTTAAACCCAGAAAATCCATATGGATCAAGCTAAACATTAATGTCTTTGCTGTATTTTGATTTTAACTGTGTGACTTTTAGAATATTTATAAGGACATATCGTTGTAAGTATATATACCCACATATAAATATATGTATGTATATACTCTGCTTTAAAATTTGACATCTGAAAATTCATATTTCATAAACTGATAAATTGCAAATCGGTCATCCACATTACTAAAGAACCAGCTGAAGCCTCCTTTAAGTAACCATATCCCTAGTTCATTTAAAATATGATTCAATTTATAAGTATTTTATTTTCACTTCACTCCTGGGATGCATTTATTGTTTAAAGAGAGGTGCACCTGGATGAAATGAACGTTTATAAATTCTGGCTTACCTTTCCCATTTCTGTGCCTCAGACTGGTAACTGTTGCAAGTCTTATTTTATATAAAATTTTGTAGTTCAGCCTTTTAATAAACCCAGGATAAGGGATTTCCCTAAATAGCCATCGGGACCTATATTACACTTATTTCCTTAGAACAAAGAAAACAGAATTTCCTATATGTAAATCCCTCACTACCCATAATTCCACCTTACACAAAGAAAAGCTCAGTTGTTTCAGGGTACTGTACACAGTTTGCAGGTCTGGCATGGTAAAAAAAAAAAAAAAAAAAAAAAGTAGAAAAATCCTGGCACATAAACAGCCAGTAGGACTAACGTGCCAATTTTGAATTGTTCACTGTTTTTATTATAGGTTCTAGGTTTCGGATGAACAGGAGTCTCCTATTGCTTTTATAGCAGGATATTAAATTGCAGCCTCTGGCAGGCAGCACCTGCCCTCTTCCGGGCATGCTCTAGTCAGTCGTTGGCCATGCTATACTCTAATGTAATGTATATTTTGTGTTTTGCGCTACATGGGGATTTAAACATTTGGGAACACAATCTCTCCTTGAAGGTAGGCAACCCATGGTGTCAGGTCTTGATAAAGCCTCCACACAACTAAAATTTAGTGTGTATGGAAGGTCCTGCCTTCCGCACGGTGTTTTGAGTGGTGGAACGACACAAAATCTTACGAGCATCTTCAACAAATGTATATAAGCGCTCATTCCCTTTGGGTGGAATTACTTGAAATCTCTCTCTCTCTGGCAGTCTATTAAACTGACCACACAGTATGATTACCTATTGCATAGAGCATTTATCATGTGTATGTGCATGGACCCCCTGTCTGAGCTCTATAAGGGGATCAGTATATTCTCCCCTAAATTTGAAATTAGGGGTATTTAAAATAATTAATAACCACTGGATCTACTACCCATCTTTAGGATTTGTCTATACGTATTCAATCAGATTTTTAAAAAACTGGAACAAGTAACGCAAATTGAAATTTCTGTTTCAAATCAGGGGGTGCAAGGGTGGCTCGGGCGGTTAAGCTGCCGACTTGGTTTCTGTTCAGGTCACGATCTCATGGTTCTGGGCTCGAGCCCCACTTCTGGCTCCGAGCTCAGTGCAGAGTCAGCTTGAGGGTTCTTTCTCGAGCTCTCCCTCTGCTCCTACCCCCACTTGTGCATGTGTGCACTCTCTCTCTCTCAAATAAATCTTTTTAAAAATTAATAAATTTCAATGCAGAACAATGTTTAAGTCTGTTACTAAAATAAAAGGCACAACTCTAAAATAAAAGACGTACTGTAACATCGTTAGTTTTGGCATTTTCAGTATCTGAAGTTCATTTTTACAGCATTCCTCTGAAGGTTCGGTGTTCCAGAGTTACCCAATTGAGCTTAGAACTTATTACTCAGTCAAAAATGGCAATTGAATCTGCTAGTGCACAACTGTGGAACTATGGATGGCTTCTTGAGATGTGATATATTTCATCTTTACTTACTTATTAAATCACAAAACACAGCATCGCAGAATTAGAATAGATCTTCAAGTTCTCCAGCCCCATCACCCATCTGATATTTTCATCACTTCTAGAACATTCTTGCCAAACTGATCTTCATAGGTGCACATCAACTTTAATGAGTCACCCCAAGATTGGTTTCTAATTCAACACACCAAATGATGCCTTCCCATCCTCAAAGTGCTGAGTAACACACTCAGGATTGTAGCATTTTCTGAACCAGGGAATAGGTCACTACGGGGTCTCTTATGGACCCACTGTTTTAAATACTTGATGTGTGCCTTTAGCAGCTGGGCTCTTGTGTCTGATTGTTCAGCATCTACTACAGATAAGGTTCAGATACTGCAAGTCAATAATTGAAATTTGAAAGGGCCTAAAAGGTAGTGGTATGCTGAACCCTAGTATCTGCAATTATGGTTTGGTAATGAAGTGATAGTCCAAGTTAAGTGATATCCCTCTGGTAGCTTGAAATCAGTTTGGGTGGGAGTATTTACACCAGAGAAATTGGCAAGTGGTTTAAATTGTCATCCTAAGGAGGAGTGCATAATTTAATATGAAAGAGGACAACACATAAAATGCATGCCAGATATGCTGCTTTAAAGAAACCAAATATGTTACAAAGTTCTGGCTTTTTAGAATAAATATTATGGTAATGTCAATAACTACGGAAAAATGAAATTTAGAACCTCTCTCAAAATGACTTCCTTCTTTTGGGGTCAGTTCTTAAACTTCTTTGGGAAACTTAAAAATTTACTAGGTGACTTTCAGAAAACCACTATTCTTTGCAAACATCAAACACGATGGAATCCCTGCATAGTTTTCGATAACTGATCCACGAACCGAAAATCTCCGAGTTGACTTGTGGAAGCATTATACAAAGTAATGATAACCATTTGAAAAGAAAAAAAAAATCTGTGATTACGTATGGATGTGATAATCTGTAGCAGCACTATCAGATAAATAATACATATTTAAAAAATTTCTGTAATTACATGTTTACCCGATAGGCCAGAACGACTCTGTCCCAAGGAGCTGTTACAGACTGAGTAAATAATACATGTTTTAAAGTCCATAATTACATATGTAAACGATAGACTATCGAGTAAATAATGCACATTTTAAAAAGTCCATAATTACATATTTACATGATAGTCTGTAAATTCTGTAATTACTTATTTACACAATAGACCATAACAGCTGTTACAGTCTATTATGTTAACTCTCATAGAATTATATTATGGATTTTTTAAAACACCATAAAGAACCTAAGGAATGGAATGATAGAAATGAAATAAAATATAAACTCACACTTGCTATAGCTCTCTCAAAAGAGGACTATTTCAAGTTCAGGTAAAACTCATGACTGATACTTTTATTGATAACTACGGACTAAAAATTTATTTGCCAAAATATAAATTAGGCATCACAGGGCGAGGAATAACTAGGTAGTATGATATTACATCAAATTTTTCCACTATTTCCATGGCTAGAACTTATTCCTGGTGGCAAAAGGAAAGCATTGTACGTAACTTTTATGTTAATTAGGCTTCTCATAAAATTACAGTGAAGCACAATCATTAGATTTATATTTATGGTCTTCATTTATTCTTTCCATATAAAATAGCCTTTAGTTTGTACATAGTAATATGATGTCTGGGTGTGTGTACTTAGGTTATGCATAATGATAACATATGCATTTGTAGGTTTTCAACTGCTTTCTTGTCTTTTAAGTCCTTTCACGGATTAAGGACTCCTATAGTACATTTTAAATCTCAACTTCTGAATTTATTCTTAAGTTAAATACAAGATCAATGCAACTAAATGAGACTTCTCTCCATAATTACTACTAAATCGCAAGGCTAAATCAATCAAGGGAGACTCTGTCGTTTAGTGCTGTTGGACCATATATTCTTAGTAATAAAACACAGTATGGGAGAAACCTTTGATCCTATTTGTTAGGTAGTATTCTGTAAGATATTTGACAGCTTGAAATAAGTGAGTACTTGATTTTCAGAGAGCTGTTGTACAAAAATAAATCTTCACATTTCATAAAATTTATTTTCACTTCATATTTGAGCTACAAACTCCTGACATTTCTCAGCAACATCCACCGATGGGGTTATTCAAGCCAGTGGCTTTCAGATTTCTTTGAATGCAACTCTTGGTAAGAAATAATTTACATTAGGGCCTAGTACATACATACATACAAACCCTTCACAAAACCACACACACCCTTAACAAATGTAAGGCACTCTGATATTATCTACTCCACTGTTTTCTTATTTTGTAAAAATGCTGATTGTGACTCACCAAATTGATTTCAAGATCCACAGATGGGTCATGACCTGCAATTTGAAAAAACATGGATTCAGACAATGTTTTTTTATTGCTAGGGTACACAGGGCTTTCTTACTTTATAATAGGTAGATGAAATCTGGTTGTATTTGGAATGAAAGCATTCTACTGATGGATTACAGTGTAGTCTAATGAAAGTTGACTTACTATTTATGAGTGTGGAAATATATAATAAAAATATGAAGTTTTCTCATCTATGTCCCTACGGTTAAAGATCTTGAAATAGAGCATCCTAGAGTACATTATTCAAGAGTTTTGGTTATTACTGAAACTACAGAAATTATTTAATGGGACCTCTGCAGAGAGACACAACAAGTTTCTGACTCAGAATGTCCTGCTGGAGAAGGGATTCATTTTGTGAGCATTGTTTTTGGTTTTTGGGTTTTTTTTAAGATTTTATTTATTTTAGAGTGAGAACAGAGAGAGAGAAAGAGAGAGAGTGCGCACATACATGCACAAATAAGGGGAGGGGCAGAAGGAGAGGGAGAGAATCTCAAACAGATTCCCCGCTGAGCACGGAGACCAACGCAGGGCTTGATCTCACGACCTCGAGATCATGACCTGAGCTGAAACCAAGAGTCAGAAGCTCAGCCAACCGAGCCACCCAGGTGCCCCTTGAGGGTATTGTTGATAGTCCCAGTGAAGATTTGGAAGCAGAAAAGGAAATACTACTGCAAATGTGACAAAGGATCAGAGAGATTTTCATCTTCTTTTTATGGTAAGAAAGTCCTTGAATAATGAAATTTCCTAGGGTACTGAAATGTATCAGAATCCTAATTAGTGAATTAATTTGAAACTAGGATCCCAAATGAAAAACTCACTGCTATTGATTGGTAAATAAAGTATTAGCAAATTGTTATTTTATTCTCCTTTTAGGTCAGTGATCACTAAAATAGAGTATGCTAAGATTTTGTTGTGGAATACAGAGAAGAAAAAAGTGTTTAAGAAGCCATGCTTTTGATTATGTAATGGAAGGTCTAAAATGGGTAAATATTCACCAGACACAAATACCTAAAATTGGTCTCTACCTTGTCGATATTTCACATTTGAGAAATGAGAATGAAGGAAATTTGTGTCAGTATTCCTCAATGATCTAATTTTCATGATTTTGGATAAGCCCAATAGGTAAAGACCTTCAGACCACAAATATATATATTTGTAAACTCAGTCCTAATCTCAACTATGCATCATGTCAGATAGCTTATTCTGATTTTTTAGAACAATTCTCCGTGCCTTCTTTGCTTTTCCTCCTACATTACTTACAGCCCTCCATCTACCCAGCCCTTTGAACTGGAGAACTGGCAGTTGTCCTTCGCTTCTTGCTCTCCTTCCTTCTCCCTGATCAGTCAAAACCATGTCTTTTACGGTCTATTTCCTAAATAGATTTCGAACTTTCCCTTCCTTTCCATCCCCACTACCATTTTCTACATTCAGACCCTCATTAGTTACTATCTTATTTCCTTTAAGCCTCTGCAAGGATCTTCCTGCCTCCAGACCACCTCTATCACTTCATCTTGGACACTGCTGCTGGGCCAGTCGTGGTAAAAATCAGATCGCGATCATGCCTGCCCTTTGCTGAAGATTCCCCTTCCCTTTGCTTTCTTTGGCCAGATTTGTCCATCCTTTCAAACACAGTAGTAGAGCTGCCCGAGCTCTGCCGGTGTGCTCAGAGTGTCTCCCCCGGGCGGCCACTGCACCTTGTGCCTGGCTCCAGCTGAGCACGGTCACGTGGTCAAACTCTTCTGCGGCATGCTTGTCTCTCTTCCTCATAAAATTTTAATTTCACAGAACGTGATGACTATTATCTTTTTGCCAGGAAATATTAAGTGCTCAATAAATACCCATGAAATAATTAGATGGAAGAACCACAGTCTCCAATAGTAATGTCCGATTCACGCTGGTATTTTTCAATTAGATTTATTAGCGGAGTTTAATATTCTCAGTGGCAACGAAAGAAAGTAGAAATAAGGGATGCAGGAAATAGGAGTCACTTCTTAGAGATGGAATTTTCCCTCCAGATTACAGATTCATTTAGGAACTGTATCAGCCTAGAACCCAGACTCTGACATTGTATTTTTGAGATTGAAATCTGCTCCCATCCTGGATTTTTTATATGTACACGCAAATTATTTCCACATTGCATGTAGCAGCTTTCTTGAACTCTGTACCCAAATTGGATGTTGCATTTTAAAAACCTGAATCACTGTATTTAAAAAGAAAATTTCTTTAGCTGTATTCTATAGCTAGGAATGGATATCATTGTGGGTACTTTTTTCCTGAAGGAATTTTCCTCTTGCTATATTGAAGTTTTGGAAATTTGTGATTTAGTAGCAAATGGTTGCATCACTTGGCTATTGTAATGCCAAATATGTATGGATTGGAGAAGTTAGTTATTTTATATGCATTTTTCTTTTTTATTATAATGGAATTTGAAGACAGAGATAGATTTCTTCCCTGCAGTGTTAACTACAGTAAGGGTTAGCATTATAGAATGTCATTCAACGGGCTCTTATAATAATAAATATTTCCGTGACAAAGCCTACTATGAACCTGAATTCTCCAGAAATCTCTCTCTCTCTCGGCTACTATTTACCTCAAGGAGAAAGCAGAGAAAATGGAGAAGCAGATTACTTCTAGAAACCTGTAAACGATTAAATAAAACTCATATATATGAAGGACCTCTTTTTCTTTACATTACTCTGCCATCAGTTAAGCAGTACGTAGATTTTTTTTTTTTCTCTTATTCAAAGTTGATGCTCTTGGTGGTGCTATTGTCCATTCATAAATACACCTTGAAATACAGGGTATGTGCCAGAGATATGGATAAGCTAGATTCTTTGTCTAGTAACCATTTCTTTAGTCATGAAAAACATCACTGAGCTCCCCTTGTTGGAAATGTAAGCATGAACACAAATCCTGGCTTCAAGGAGTGTATCGTCTAGAGATGGTGATAAGATGTATATGTAAATATAACAAAATCTGAAAGTTGCTATTTCAAGGAATCCAACTGCTTCCCACCTGCTCCACTGTCTGCCCGGAGTCTGAGTCACCCTCATCTCTTGCTTAGGTAACGGCCAGGGTCTGCTAATTGCCTTCCCTACTCCTACCTGACCCCCTCCAATTATTCTCAGCAGCCAGAGGGTCCTTTGAACAGGAAGTCAGATGTCACTCCTCTGCTCAAAGCTCTCTAATGGCCCCCATTTCACTGTCATAATCTGCCCCCTCAAGGTCCACACATCAGCTTCTGACCCCATCTCCTACTACTCTTCCCCTCCCTCACCTCCCTCAAGCCTCTCTGGTCTCTTTCCTGGTCTTGAAAAAGGTCAGGTGTGTATCTTCTAACTCCTTCTATTAGCTCCTCCTGTGGCTTGGAATGCTCTCCCCCCACTAACCATGTTGCGAATTCCTCCCTTTAAATCTTCAGGTTTGCTCAGATTTCACCTTCTTAGTAAGCCCTACCTCAACCTCTATTTTAATAATTGGAATCCCCTACACCCCCTTCCTCTGCTGTACATTTCATTTTACCAAGGAATCAATCCCCTTCTAAATACTAGGTGATTATTTTTTATGATGCCAAGGTTTGGGGTCTGTCCCGCATTAGGCTCAACTCCATAAGGCAGGGATCTTTGTTTTGTTCGCTAAAGCATCTAAGCATCTAGGAGAGTGCCAGCAAAAATAAGCACTCAATGACTATTAGTTGAATAAATGAAACAAATGAATAAGATTTACAGATAGAATAAATCTTTCACCTATAAATAATATTCTAAGAGGAAGGAATGGGCAAGGTCTCACTGAAGGTTTATTGGAGCTGGATCTTGATAGAGGAGTAAAACTTGGATACATACAAATACATGTAGATAAAATGCTCTTACTCATTGTTTTAATATTGGCTTATAATTCTTATCCATAGTACGGTTTTAAAGTAAGAATCACATTGAAGAAAGAATAAAGTACATGCAGAAATAGGGAAACTGCTGTAAGGTTGTTTTTGGTATGGGAGTATACTTTTCACCTGGGTAATGGCTCATTTCATTTCGTGATCTATTCTCTCCAGACCAAAAGGAAAAATAAAGGAAAAATCATCGCAGCAATCCCAGTAAGTCTATCATTTTCCTTTCTCCCTTTCAAAATGATCTCAGAGACCCGATGTCCTCAAAGCCTACTTCTATTTAACTAAACATTCATTAAATCCAACATATACTTTAAAAAAATCCTGTCATTTAGATGTTTTGCCATTTAACTTTTTCTCTTTGACTGATTTAGAGGGAAAAAAGCTTCATAGATATTAACATCAGATGATTAACTAGTGTGATATAATGCTAACAACATTGTTTAGAGAAGAATCCTAAATTGAAATGTCTGCATGGTTTCTGCCTTCTTTTATTTCTTACTTAAACTGCTCAAAATGAAGCTTTTACTGCAACACCAAACACTGAACTCAGAAGTTCAATACTAAAATGACTGGAGGCCATGCTGAAAATTAAGCCACAAAGAACTCAGAAAGAATGTGAACTACAATTCCAAGCGATGCTTTGCTCCTCTGGCCAGGGACTGTTGGTTGCTACGGTGCGGGTTCTCTCTGCTCCCTCACCTCTTGTTCTTTCTTGACCACCCTCCGGCCAAGCTTTTAGTTATCACTCTACTGAAATTTCCAGTGCTTATCTTTGACACCTCCATAGCGTCTGATACACTTGAAACACTGTCTTGGCAGGAATTCCTGGACATCACACCACCGGTGCCCTCCTACCTCATTGCGTCTCCAAGTTTCCTTTGCTAGAACCTCCTTCCCGTTGCCACCTCAACACAGCGATGTGTTCTGGGGCTCAGTCTTCGTTCGTCTGTTGTCTGGATCATCACTCACTCGTGAAGCAACTGCCTTGGTGCCTGCGGCTCGGATCCCATTTACGTGCCAATGACCCCGAATGTTCATCACTAGCACCTGCCTCTCTTCTCAGCTCCAACTGCTCACCGTGACCTAATAGGCAACTCAAAATTAACATGCTTAACACAGAACACTTGGTTTCCATTGAGCCTCACCTCCGCAAACCTCCCCCAGCGTTCCTCGTCTCAGTCAACACCAGCACCTCACCACTTGTGGGTTGCTCGGCTCCCCAAATCCTTCCTTCATCCTCGACTCCTGTCTTTCCTTCAGACTGCACGTCCAACCCGATCGACAATTTCTGCAGGCTCCACCTTCCAAGCATCTCCCTAAGCTGCCCCTTCCGCCCACTCTCTACCTTCCACTCTGGTCCTGGTCACCTGGTCTCCTGGCTCTCTGCCTGTATTAGCCCCCCACCTGGTTTTCCTGCTACCACGTCCCCTTACAGGGTATTGTAACCCAGCGAACTCCTGACATTTTCAGAGGGTAAATCAAATAATGGCACCTTTTCTAATGAGTTCCCATCACACTTAGAATAACTCCAAAGACCTGTCATGGCCCACAGAACCCATATGATGTGGCCTCTGATTCTTTCTCCAACCTCACTGCTTATTTCTCCACCTGTCAACCCCCGGCCCCATCCCCCTGGTATCCTTGCAGCTCCTCAGGCCCCTTGCGGCTTTGTACTTGCTGCTCCCTCTTCCTGGAATGCCTTTACCCCCTGCAGGTATGCAATATGTGACTTGCTCCCTTCCTCTATCCCCTCCTCTACTTCCAGGTCACCCGTTAAACAGAGCATCCATGCCCACCCTGTGGAAACCAGCACCTCCCCCCCCACTACTCTCTTTACCAGCTTTGTTTCTCACCATACCAGTTACCACTTTTTTTTTTTTTTTTTTTTTTGGTATATCGTCTGTCTTGATACTATCATATGAAGGCAGGGACTTACTTGTTTATGTCTCTGCTCCCAGCACATGGTAGGCACTCGGTAATTTTTTGAGCAAATGAATAGTTGTTGAGTAACTATAAATTATTTAGTAAGCCTGATCTTATTTATTTTTTTTAAAGATTTACTTATTTATTTATGAGAGAGAGAGAGTAGGGTGGGGGGAGTGGAAGGAGAGGGAGAGAGAGAATCTCAAGCAGACTCTATGCTGAGCATGGAGCCCAACGTGGGGCTCGATCCCATGACCCTGAGATCACAATCCCACTCAAAACCAAGAGTAGGCCGCTTAACTGACTCAGCCACCTAGGTGCCCCAAGCCTGATCTTGTTCATTTTCTTACTTTCCTTGTTTTCTCTATTTCCGCTTTCTTCGTATTGTTGTATTTCAACCACACTACATGCCCTATTGATGGTGACTTTAAAGAAGTTTATATTAATGTGAAAATAGTATAGATGATTCAGAGAAACTTTGAAAATATTCACTGGAAATTATACATCCCATCCCATTCATACCCTCTGCCTGGCATGTGATCATTAGCTCAGGATAATACAGATACTGGCTGCAGTTTTTAAAAAAAGTTTCCTTAGAGATACAAATCCCCATCAAACCAAATACAAAAAGACCACAAAGGAGAGAAATACAGACAGAAAGACAGAATATGAATATTTATTTCCTCCAGTGCCTTCTGAATAATTTCCATTCAGTCCATGAACCTTGTGGAAACTAGATCAGTTATTTCATATTTTCCATGACCCAATTCAACCTATTGCCCTTAGGCTGGTCAGAACTGGAGCTAGGTTTCTGTTGGATGTTAATAGGAAGGTAACAGAAAATCATGGAGATAAAAAATAAAGTGAGGAATGAAAGCAAGATGGCAGGACAGGGGTGAGCTGGCCCAAGCTTTGTTGTTCCAACAACCACAGAAGAGATTCCTGGGCCCCCAGCTGGTCTCCCCCATATTCCCACTTCACTTGCAGTCTTCCTCCTTCTTCCTGGGCTGGGTTCTGAGCTGATGGACAAGGAATTAGAGCACATTCTTTTGGTTTTATCCCCCCAGGGTACAAGTAAGTCAGAACAACTAGAACAGTCATACCTTTAGGGTCAATCTTTCCCTGATGTTTTGCTATTCTTTGTGTTTATCTGCTATTAGGAAATTCTCAAAGGAGAATTATAAATATTATCAAGTGGACCTTGATAAGTTCTAGAAAAACTGTTCCTTCCTTGGGGAGTCCTTTACCTGTGCAAAAGCAGGTGAGTCTATGGTCATTGAATCTGAACGTGAGTTTATCAGTGAACATGATTTCAAGCAGCCCGCCCAGGTATTTGTTATTTGATTAAGTAACTATCTACATTTTTAAAACCAATCTTTATTTAATTTAAACTAATGGGAGGGATTGGTGAAGAGGCCAGTCGAGTTAGTGAAAATGAACTGTGACATTTTTTACAAAATGGAATTTATTTTCACTCACAAAAACTTGCAGCTAATAATATTTTTCAAGGAGAGATCCTGCCAGATCAAAGAGATAAGAATTGATTATTATTAGTACACTGTTTATATACAAATGATGATGCCAAAGGACTAAAAAAAGTTTTGTTGAATTAAGGAGATTAATGTATATCTTTTCCCTAAAATCTTATTTTGGGGGTTGATATATGTTAATCTAAGCTATTTCTTAATTTTAATAAGTTTAGAATTACAGCAGGCAAAGAGAATTTTTAAACTGCATATGTGAACAACACATTGGTTCATACAAAAAGTGGGAAGAAAATATTTGAAATTAAAATTATTCAAGAAAATCTGGACCATGCCACTCCAGCGACTATAAAGCTTATGGTTGGTTATAGCCTGGGCGTAATTTCTTTAAGTCTGCAGGCATAGAAACTGAGGCCAAGGACGTGACGTAGTTCAATTACAATAAAATTTCTGATAGGTATAGACAAAAGTAACCTTGAATACAAGTCACTCCAAACAGTAGTTAAAAATGTTTTGGTTATTCATTCTCCCTATTTGGTAGAATTATGTTTCACCTTGATATCCTTGCAAACTTTTCCAAAGTCTTTCTTGGATACATCTATGGGCTTATATAATACGTACATAACAGTTATACAGGTTTTGGAAAGTTATTCCATCTAGTTATTCATTTAGTTAATACTAATCGATCGTGATGCATTCACAATACTCTTAATTTTTATTCTTTTGTGTTGGGAACTTCTATGTTCCCTTTCAAATTCAGCGTTTCAGCCACATTACATTTGTGGTCATTCTTTGTTGTTGTTGTTGTTTAAATGAATATGTGACATTTAAAATTAATTAAGCACCCTTTTTTTAGATGTTTTCTTGCATTGTAATCAGATTAAATTAAGAGGATAAAATGAGATTCAGTTTGAGACAACTGCAACCTATGACTACAATAAGGTCTTAATTCATGTTTGAATGAATATATTTCATCAGCATTTTTTATAAGTTCCTTACATGATTCCTCTATTTTACATATTTACAATGAATTAGGCCTAATAAGATCAGTTCGAAACCTAACTGAAGTCAGCGCAGAGATGTTTGGGGACCTCACACCCATTTTCTAATATTTAGTTCTCGGGCATTTCCTAAACTTGGGAGAATTTTGCATTGTACAAGCCATGAAGAAATTTGAATGTTAAAACAATTGTTCTTTTTCTTTTATTTCCCTTACTTCTGTGGAAATTAAACAACCGAAAAAACTTTAATTCAATACTGTATTATGCCTGAGGTTTTAAATACACAAAAGTCAGTAAAATAAAAGTGATGGTTCCTAGAGCAAGTATAATTCAGACATATTGCACATATATATTAAAGCATAAAAGTTAACACCATATGTACAAAATACTACGCGGGCTCGTTTGTGTCACCACTGATAAATACACAACTCCTATAGGAGCTGTGAGCTCTTATAAGAGCCAGGATTTGAGTCCCAGATATGAGAGAGGTTTAGGTACAGTTGTGGGAATACTGCTACAGTTCTTCTGTAAATTTTAAATTTTAACTAGGAAACTGTAGAAGTGAAAATTTCATTAGGGAAACAATTCTAAAACTTCTAATTTTTATAACCACAGATTTGCTCCTCTGTTATAAATTCATTAAGGTCTTTGCTATTTATGGTCTTTGTTGGTCGTTTGTTAATTTTTTCAACAAATATGTGTTAAGAGTTTACCAGGAGCCAGACTATGTGAAATACCTGGGTCATCAGCAAGCCAGATGATAATTCTTGCCATCGTGTTGTTTACATTCTGTGAGGAAAGGCAGACAGCAAATAAAACACATAAGTAAATTATAAAATAGGTTGAGAAGTGATAAGTGCAATAAAAAATGAAAAAAGAACAGGGTAAGGAGTGTAGGAGGCTAGTGGATAAGTTGCAATATAATAATAGGAGAAGATGGGAGAAAAGACTGGAAGGTAGTAAGGAAGTCAGCCAGGTTTGTAGGTAGGAGAAGATGGTTCCAGGCAAAGCAAACAGTCGGAACTAGAGCCCAAAGGCAGAAGCAGGTCTAGCATATTCAAGATGGAGCTGCAGCGTGGCTGGAAGAGTATAAGTGAGAAGGAGAGTCCTAGGAGACAGGGTCAGAAAGTTGATAGGAGGCTAGTTCAGGAAAGGCCTATAGGCCATTATCTGAGATTTGACTATTACTCTGAGCAAACTAGGGTTCACTCCTAGCGTTTTGAGTAGAGAAGTGACGTGATCTGACTTCACTTTTAAAAGGGTCGTTCTGGCTTTTGTGTTGAGAATAAACAATATGGGGAGGACTATAATAACAATACAGTATAGGGCCTTATTGGAGTCTCTTAGAATAATCCAGACGGTAGATTTGAACCAGGCTAAAAGCAGTGCAATAGGTGAGAAACATCATGCTTTGGAACTAGTTTGAAGGTAGAACCAAAGGATTTCCTAATGGGTTGGGTGTGGAGTGGGAGAGTGAGAAGGTAATCAAAGATGGCTCCAAGTTTTTTTGCTTGAGCAACTCGAAAGATGGTGTTGCCATCATCTTAGATATATGATTGCTCGTGAAACAGGTTTGGAAAGAAAGATGGGAAGTTTAGTCTTGAACTTGTTGAATTTGAGACATCTTTTAGATAGCCAAGTGGAGATGTAGTCAGTTGGACCTAAGACTGTGGAATTCAAGAGACAAGTCTGGGAGGCAACATAGAGCCTCTAGGTGGTCTTTGAAGCCATGTTTGAATGTAGTCATCAAGGGAATGAGTGTAGATGGAGAAAAGAATAGGGTCAATGACTGAGCTCTGGAGTACTCCAACATTAGGAGGTCAGATGAAGGAGCGTGAACCAGCAAAAGAGACTGAGAAGAAATGCCTGGTGAGGGGAGAGAAAAGTAGTCGGCTGGGTCAAATGTTGCTGATAGATGAAGTAATATGAGGACTGGACATTGACCACTAGATTTAGCAATGTGGTTGCCATTGGAGACCTTGATAAGAGCAGTTTCAGTAGAGAGGTGGGGACAAAAGCTTGACTGTGATGGGTTCAAGAGAAAAAAAAGTGAAGAAAATATGCATGACTCTTTATATATTTTGGTAAAAAGGATAGCAAAAAAAATGGGGTGATAATTGGTAAAGATAGTGAGGTCAAAAAAATGATAGGCTGCTAAGTATTTAACCACTGGTTCTCTGGGGAAAAAAAGAAACAGTTCTGATTTGTAGCTCTTGCCAATTTCAGTAGTGTAAATACCCCCATCGTGGCTGATCTCACTGAGTTTAAAGGAGATGGCTCTTGAAAGCTGGCATGAGCCAACCCTAGCACACCACTGGGTCAGCAGAGATTTTACTTTGTTTTAAGATGAAAAATAACAGCTATTTTGTATATTCTGAAGGGGTTAATCCAGTAGATAGCTAAAAATTGCTGATGTAGTCAAGAAAGGAATGAATTGCTGGATCAAATTTTCCAGAGTAGGTGAGAAGGAATGCGATCCGGTGCACAAGTAGAGGGATTGGCTTTAGATAGAATTATATATAATTCATCTATATTAATAGTGGAAAAAGCCAGGACATATAGTGAAGACTCTGTAGATAGTTGTGGTGAAGTAGTCTCTATGCTCTTTTGCATGGAACAGAAACCCACTTAAAATAAAGTTAAAAAAAAAATAGTGAAATTTCGGACGAATATAGTGGTAGCTCAGAAAACCCAATGGGACTAGTTGCAGCTGAGCCTCATGACAGGACTCATCTCTTCTTTCTTGAGTTTCAGAAATATTCTTTTCTACCTCTGGGGACTGACTCTCTTTCCTCTATTTTCACATGGCTCAAATTCAGCTTCCCTGTTCAAGGGTCCAACAGAGAAAAGCTAATTACAAATAAGGGAATCTATTAGCTTAGTTTATGTCACTCTCTACTGCTGGTCCAATCAACATAGATCAGAGGAAGGAGCCACTGGCCAGTTAGCAGGGAAGATTTACTCTAAGGGGCTAGGGCAGGGTCTCTAAGCAGGGTGGAGCTTAGGATGAAAAGGTGGACATCTCCAGCACAGTCACAAACAGTTTGGGGCAACTATTGGGTGGATGTACTTCTGTGTCATCAAGTATTTTCATTTTTTCATTTGTGTATTTATCCAACAATTAATTATTGGATATCTGTCATGCGCCAGGCATTGTGGTAGGCAAAGGAGATATGAAAATGAATAAGAATGAATCTGTTCCCTATCCTCAAAGTGTTTCCATTTTTTCTAAGATGTTTACAGTCTTCATCATGATAAGTGGTGATAGTGTTGGCTGATTATATCTTAAGGACCAAATGTCGAGAACATTTTGTACTATTTACTATACAAATGTTACTAATTAGCCCAAAGGTATCATATACTACATGCATTGTTTAAAAAAATCATTTATTGCCATTTTACTCTCCTATTAAAAATAAATTATTTGTGGTAATTTTTTTATACTTTAAGTTTCATAGATCATTTAGTCTCTGTGAGAAAAGGAGCATGGATTAATTACTTTCATATACTGAAAAAGATATATTACCTCATGCTGATGTTTGAGATAATTCGTTTGTCTTCCAAATTATTTTTTGAGTCATATAATATATATATGACATTGTTAAAGACTTAAACATTACAGAAGGGAATAAAATGAAAGTTAAAATCTCCCTGCCTGAGCTCTTCCCCCCTCTTAAGACTCCCAGTCTCACTTCCCAGAAAGAAATACTACCAATCATTTCATATGTAGACTTTGTGAAATTTTTAATGTATATTTAACATATTCATACACACATAGACATGGTCTTATGCACCAAAAATACTTGATGCTTGTTCTTTGAAATTCCCTGCATATATTTCTTCTTTAAGAATATTTATGGCATTGGGCTAAGAAATAACTTGAATCCCAAGGACTAACTTTCTCCCTTAAACAGATCTGAGATGGAAACTCTGGATAACTATATCTCTGCATGTAAAATTAATCCCATTTTACTAAATTGTATTTCAGAGAAATTGTATGACTTGATCATGGTCACATAATTAGCAAATGGCACAGGTGAGATTCAAACCCACACCCTTATTGTACTGGACTCTACTGTCCCCTAAATGATCTTGACTCTTAATCATATATAACTATGTTCCTTTTTCATGACTTTCAAAAAACATTTCTTTTTCCATGCTTTTACAAACCTTGCTATGATACCTATTGGTAATGGAGGTGCCATGTCTGAAATGGTATGCTCTCCATGGTAATGAAATAACTACAAGTTTACTTCTTTGAATTGAAAATTTTTCATGTTTCTGTGAACTCAAAACATTTTTCAGTTTTGACTCTTGAAGCTGATTAACTTTTTAAAAATGTACTGGGGCTATTTTCCTGAAGGATAATTTTTCTTATGGTTTTTGGTTGCCAAACTTGGTTGACAGATTCTCTCTCCTCCCTTCCTTTAAGAACAACAGGTAACTGCCTTGAAAAGAAGAAATGCATATTTTTAAGCATCTTTAAGGCCAAATATTCTGGTGAATAATTTCTTTGTTGGCTGAATACTTGAGCCTCAGCTCAAGTATCCCTATTTTTAAGGCTAGAAAATATATCCTTAATTTTTTCAACGAGAATTCTGCAATTCTACAATTCTAATTGCAGATAGAAAAAAGAACGATGGGCAGAGCTCTTTTTAGTATTTTGGGTATTGGACCTTTTCTGTTTCAGTCTGTAGACTATAGGAATCCTTAAAGCCCATTATGAGCATTTGTTTTTCAGACCATTATCACCATACATCACATTCTTGTACTATCTCTTTGTATTATAGTTTGTTTGTTTTTGGATAGGATCCTGAGAAAGTTTTCTTTTGGAAACTTCAGTCACCTACATGCTAAAGAAAATACACCTCTCTTAATCATTGAAATATTAATTTGGGGCTATAAAAAAGTGAAACCAGTGTCATCAATGATATGGGAAGTGAAAAATATCCATTGAGTAATATGGAGAATGAACAGTGTCAACTTTGCAAATTGCCCACACTTCATTTCCTCTCTCCTTAGCCAATATGCTTACTGCTCTATCTTTCCAGCAAGTCAGTGACTTTTACTGAGAGCCCACCATATGTTAAACAGCAATGTAAGTGTTGAGGGGAGATACAAAAGAACAAGAAAATAGGATAATTCTCTGGAGGAATATATAATCTAGTTTCCTTTTTTGCCCTTGCCTTTCCCAGTCAATCTCTTTGTTTTATTCCATTTAAGTTCTCATTCTACAGGGTCTTCAAACATCTATCCCATGGCTACCATGTTCTTTTTTTTTCCTTTTTTGTACTCTCTATTCCACTTGGGAATACAGTTCAGGAATTTTGGTTTCTAATTTTTTTTTTAACACAGGCCATATGATATATGACTATGAAAAGTAAGATAATAAATATTGTAAAGACAATTTAATGATGCTCACAACACCCCAGATATACATATGTGTGTGTGTGTGTGTGTGTATGTGTGTGTGTATACATAGGTGTGTGTGTGGAAAATCCTGCAGGCCTAGGATAGCTATGTGCTTCAACAACTGTATCCAACATGTGTATTCGACAATACACATTTGTATATAATCTATAAATGATCAAATTGAGTGGTATTACTGATAAAACACACATAGCTGTTAATATGTATTTATTCATAGTCATTTTAATTATAGTTAATTTTAGGGACTAATTGTAATAACATTTGACAACTTTAATTAGACTTCTCCCAAAAGTGCTGGGTCAACACAGGTGAATAACCCTGAAAATACCCTATATGCATTTACAGACTTGGAGGAATCACTGCTAAGACTTTGTCTACACTTAGTATTTCTGGTATTCTACCTCCATCTTTTACCATTGAAATTCTATAAATCTGTTTTTGGTGATGGAGGGAAAGGCTAATGTTAAATAAAATAATATATATCTTTTGCAAATATTCTGAGCAGCTTAATAATGTCCTAGATGAAGAGAATATATACTCAAAGCAAAGAATATAAAAATGTCTCTCTCTCTTTCTCATTTTCTCAGTGGGAAAGAAGCAGAAAGGATTGAAGGGGTGGGATGATAACTATACAAACTGAAAGATTTGCAACACCACATTAAATGCCTCCCCTTGTGTGTTTGTATCTCTGCCTATTCGATTTAGTTCTATGACACTGTACGAGCTAGTGTGCAAGAGAGGCAGTTGTCAGAAAATAAATATAATTAATTATAATTTAATCAATTTGCAAATTTACTGTGGTTAAAAGAGAAACAGAACCACTATAAATCTACTCAAAACAAACACCCTAGATATAAGAAGACATCTACTGTTTAGAAATATGTATTGGGGCGCCTGGGTGGCACAGAGGTTAAGCATCTGCCTTCGGCTCAGGGCGTAATCCCGGCGTTGTGGGATCGAGCCCCACATCAGGCTCCTCTGCTATGAGCCTGCTTCTTCCTCTCCCACCCCCCCTGCTTGTGTTCCCTCTCTCGCTGGCTGTCTCTATCTCTGTCAAATAAATAAATAAAATCTTTTTTTTTAAAGAAATATGTATTAATAAATGCCATGCAGTGTTTCCTGCTACGTGCATAAAATCTATGCTACCTACCCATCAGAGGAGTAGCCATGTACTTGACATGTTGTCAACCTAACGTAAAAAGGAAAATGCTTAACATTCAAGAAAAAAAAATCTTGAAATTGTAAAATAATTAGGAAAAGAGGAAGTGTTCAACAACATGCATTATAGTTTAAATAGAGGAAGTAGGGTTTTTTATTAGAAAAATAAAACTATAAATTGATATTTTTGAGTATTGGTTGAGTTCTTCAAGTAGATTGAAAAACAAAGAGATAAAGCCCTAAAGCCACGAGAAGGCATTCCTTCACGGTGACCTTGGCAAAGCAGTGCTGGGCTCTCTTCAGTCAGGATGGGGCACAAGGCACTCCTGAATTAGTGTTAATCTGGGTTGATAAGGCAAAATCTTTGATGATTTCGGAATGGAAGGTAACTTTGATGAAGGTACTAGTTGGCTAGCCTGATCCAAACACCACCATGGGATTCATGTTTAACAAGTTGATAAGAGTAAGTTGATGCATTGGAGCCAGAGCTCGTGACATTGAAGTGAGAGTGTTTTGAGAGGAGGAAGTAAGAGCCATGATCTGCAGGAGGGACTGGCCAGCAAAAACAAGACCAAATTAGACCATCGTCATATTGGACATAGTTTTTGGTCAATCACTCTGTTTTGGTGTACATCATTTCAGAAGTTAGAATACATCCATAAAGTCAAAATTTTATGCACACACACATGCCCAGTTTTCACATGAATAACAATGTATTTCGTTTCTACATTTCAATATATGTATGGATTTATATATTCATATATAAACATATTAATATATCAACCTCATCTTTTTAAAAAAAAGTAGTTGCATGTATTCCATTGTCTAAATGCATCATAATTAAATTAGCCAATTGGATGTAATTTTAACTCAGTTTACATCGACTCCGTTTAAAACGTGTATTTATTAGCTTTGTCTTTATCATGATTTTGGTGATCTACGACCTCCATCTCTCCATTATCTTGATTAACTAAAAACTGACTACATATTAATAGGAAACTTAATGGAAAAGCAGCATTTAAAATTAACTTCAGGGATGCATGGGTGGCTCAGTTGGTTAAGCGTCTGCCTTCGGCTCAGGTCATGATCTGAGGGTCATGGGATCAAGTCCCGCATCGGACTCCTTGCTCAGCGGGGAGCCTGCTTCTCCCTCTCCCTCTGCCCACTGCTCCCCCTGCTTGTGCTCTCTCTCTGACAAATAAATAAATAAAATCTAAAATAAATAAATAAAAATAAAATTAACTTCAAATTTTACACTAACAGTAGTGAATATCTGATGATATGTAGTTATAGATTTGTTCTGTAGGTTTGTTATAAATTTTTAAAGGAATACAGAGACATGTTGGTTGATAGCAACTCTAACAAAATATTTCTAGGAAATAGAATCAGGACTCCACGCAGATTGACCATCGGTTTAAACCTGGGAAACATTTTTAGTGGCTATATACTTCTGCATTAATGGAAAAGAAGGAAATTATCTTATGGGGTGGTTAGTAATTTTAATTTTTGTCCTCCTGGCTGACATTTTTTTCTTGTCGGGCCATGCTCTAGACTGTTATTTAAGCACCTTTCCTGGTATAGCCTATAGCTTTACAGCAATTTCCAAAACTTACTTCCCTTTTAAAGTCCCTTCACTATCTTTGATTCCTTTAGATCTCTTCTCCTGTGATTGTATTTTTCTTAGCGTGGAACTTTCTTATATTAATTTCCTTTCCGCAGTTCAACGAATTCTGAAACATCAATTACTTCTAGATGCTCTGTCCACTGTTTACAGTTTTGCGTGCAATTTTTTCTCTCTAGATGACATTGAAGGATAGGAGCCCCAGCGAGCTTTTCCCATTCTGTCATTATTTTTACTCAAGAGACTGCATTTAGTTAAATTTAGTTAATCTGAAAATTCGTAGTAGTCTTTATCACCTGATATCTCCTCATCTAGCTTTTGTTTTACAGTATGAAAGGCATCAAATGTACGTCTCTCTGACCATCTGTCTTCATGCACACACACGTATACACGCTGTCCGCATACATATATGCATGGATAGATAGGATTCAGTTTCTCTTTCTTCGCTTTGGGTGACATCTGTTGTGTGCTCTCCTATGGCAATATTCGAGTTCTACTTTCATTTAGAGGATTAAGGTTTATTTTTTTCTCCCTGGTGTATGTTTATTTAGGTCCTTTCCCCATTAGCAAATTACATACAAACCCAACTTCTGTAAGCAAAACAGTTTCAAGAAACCAGGGTTTTTTAAAAAAATTATTAAATTACAAGTTTGGAGCTTTGAAAATGAGACATCCTAATTTTCCATCCCATTTTGGTGTGCTCTAGTATCACAATATAGTTGTGGATTTTATATACATTTTCAAGCTCTGATTCAGAATGTAGATTGTGATTTAATAGGAAATTTAATTGTGTTAGAAGAGATACTAAATATTTGATAGGTGTTCTGAAGACAAATGTTGTGTGCTTAAAAGAGAGTCATAGTTTAGTAAAGATGAAGACAGAGCTGAATCCCCTGCCTATTAGCTGTGAGCTGAGTGGATTACAGGGGTGTATCCATTTCTTCAGGGAAGTCTAACTGGTACGATGTAATTTACTTTGGATTTTCAATATCTTTTGGTTACTTCATCTCCTAAAAGGATAACTTCGAAAGTAAATTGCAAAAGCAACCATATTAGACCCTTCTGATGAAGAATTAGAAAAACAGATCAATATAAACTGAAGTGTGTATTTTTCTAAATCAGTATTCGCATGGAAACCAAGAAGTGATTTATATGCTTAAAAAACAAATTAATCATCAACAGAGTTTTTACATCATACTTTGCAGAGAAAATATTCAGGAGTTGTAATTCAGAGAAAGGTAGTCTCAGCTCCCCGTGATCTAATGATCACAGTATTTGGCCACCAGGACTGTTCCTGTGTGTAAAAACCTATGCACATGCAAACATTCAGATTTTACCAATTGTAATCAATCCAGTAATTATGAGCAATACTTAATCAACTCCCGTAAACTGAAAGGCATTTTCTTAGGCACCTGAGATGTCCCACTGTATGTAAGTGAGAGGGTACCTCTCCCCCATAATCTTTCAGTTCTTGTCCTTTCTCCTGGGTGACAATTCTATAATGTAAGCATCTATCTACTAAGAACTGAACTGAAACCTCCTATCCATTTTGCATAGAACACTGGACGGCCGTTAAAATGGAAACAATATTTCCTCCTTCCTGATGTGCAAGGGATTTCAATTAGTACCCTGAAGGTAAAAGGGCATAACTCATCACCCAGTACCCAGGCTGTAGAAGATTTTTTTTTTTTAAGAGGTCAAGAACATGATTTTTCTTTCCCAATCTTTGGGAACACAATAACTTAAAAATCATTTTATTAGTAATAATTGGTTATATAAATCCTGATCTTTAAAACATTCTAATTTTCATGGATCCATTTAAAATATTAAGTTTGAAGCAAAATGTATATAGGTGAGTGAGTGTGTGTGTGTATTTCTGGATTTATTGTTATATCATAGTGACTATTCCTATAAGCATAGGGATAAGTAAAGAATTAGAGCATTCGAACCAAAATCCTTATGATTTAGGTAAAAAGGCATTTATCGTGTGTATGTTTTTCAGGTTGATATATTGTGGTTATGGCTACAAGTGTCTATTTCACTTTTCGGTAGCCTCCGTTTTCATTACAGCGTTTTTCATCTCGTGAATAAAAACATTCAACATTCCTCCAGTGTGTGCACACTTGGCAGATTATTTTACAGAATCAGTCTGTGGCTATAGCTTCTGCATCTATAGATGGGCAGATTGAACCAGACAGTCACTGAATTCCATACTATCTTTAAAGTTCCATGGTTCTATGAAATTTGAGACTAAAACTTCTGCTTTCTTAATGATCTGAGATGAAGTTGCATTAAAATATTTTTTTTGAAGTTAGTATTGCATCTTCAAAAATATTTCAAATATTTCAAATCCTCCACTTTACAATCTCCTGACGGGTAGCAGCACTACTACCAGCTGGAGATGTGGTCCTTCTGAACCTGGCCACACAGGCCTAAGACCAGCACTTAAATACTTTACAAATTGAATTGCACTTGTGTTAGAAACTGATTGATAAAATAAATTACTGTATCTTGTAGGTTAGGATTTGAGTTCTGCAATTGTAGCTGTTACAAATTACCTGAAAACCTTTTTATATTACATTTCTTAGGGCTGTATTTTACAATTGCTCTAATAAAAAATTCTATACAAAAATTGTTTGATATTAATAGCAATCATTAACAACTTGATAGATTCTTGTTAAGTATATTTGCAATACATTTAATCCTATTAAACTCAGGCTTGAGTTGTTTCTTCCAAATATTATAGGTCTTTATGAAGCTAGCAATATAAAGAAGAGATTTCAACCATTTTCGGCCAAAAATTAGGTTTAGCTTAATGGATCAATTTTTTTCTTATTAAACTGCGTCTGACCAGTGCCAAGTAATACATTCAGCATTGATCTTTGTCTCACCCTGCTGTAGCTTGCGTTCTCTTTATGTACGTGAAAAATAAGGTGCCAGGAATGAAAACAATGCCTGTATAATACAAATATAGAATTTTTCTCAGACTTCCATTCGGTTTATCATTTCACTTTGTTATTAATGCCTTGCCTGCTGCTTTTCAGAAATGTGTTTTTAAAAAGCACATTTATTTCCATAAAGAATGCTTTCTTCTGGTGTAATTATAAAAAACATACACCATATACTGGAGTACATCAATTGTTTCAGGAGCATGGACAAAACGTATGAGCCCCGTTCGCATGTGCAAACAGCCTATTCTAAATGTGGAGCCCTCCAGGGACTTGACCCATTAACACCAGTGATCTGAAATGTACTGGTTAGAATCGGGGCTCAATTTGAACGTATGTTTTTCTTTTAGTAAAAATAGAAAGATAAATGAAAATGAAACCAGAGTTTTAATAGATACAGAACGTGCATGTGTCAAATTTAAAGTGATGTCAGTACTTCTCTGAAGTGCTTGGTCTCTGAGACAGGAGCCCCCAAACCTCTTCATACCACCGCTGCTCCTGTCTTTCTTCCTCCCCAATACATCCCGCCTACTACTCAGGAGAATCTTATTGCCACCGCTTGGAACTTCCCCTCTGCTTCAAAGTTTCCCCCGGTTCTTCACTGCTCTGAAGGGCAGAACTGAAACTGTACTCTAAAGCTGGGGCATCGATCTTCAACTTGGCTTTTCTCCCTTGTCTTACACTCCCCCGGGACAAATCTTCCACGTCAAGTGTTTCCAAATACACCTTGCACGCTTCTTTGCTCACGCTCTTCCCCTGATTAAAATTCCCTTCCACCCTCCCTTTCTGCTTTCCACCTGTCCCGTTTCTACCAATCCTTCCAGCTCCAATTTCACACGTCATCCTGGCTTCGAAAGGTGACCTGCTCACCCTGCACAGAATGTGCTTTCGTGGATACACAGACTTGGAGTCAAACAAATTTAGTTGGAACACCCCACAGACTAGTTGCATGACTCAAGGCGATTTAGTGAACCCTAATTTAGTAATGTCGCCCCAACTTTAAAGTGAAGATCATAATAGTGGGTTTTCTTTTGTTTGCCCAACAATATCTTTTCTCTATTAACTCATCCGTTCCACAAGTTCTTCTCGGCCCTTTTCTTTTCTCCTGCTGCTGCCCCTGAACTGTGGCGACCGTGCGCGCGTGTTGCTCCGCAGCGCGGAGGGTTCCAGCAGACGTCCCCTCCAGATGCAAGCACCGCGTTTGTCAGGTTTGTGTGGCGGAGGTGAGGGTGCGGAGGCGGCACGCGCTCCGAGGACTCCCACAACGGGCGGAGAAGGAGGCTTTGTTTTGGCCTTGGAGCGCTGCGATCTCTATTTTCTCCTTGCTTGCTGGCGAGAAGGTGTAATAGTACGTCTAGCTCCCTCACTGGGCTTACTTACCGAATATCACCCACTTTCTTTAGAAAGGCCTTCTTGGGTTTTATCTTGGGGAAAAACCATGGTTTGCTAATGTTCATTTCACACACTGGAGAGGGAGAGTGGGGAGAAAGTTCTCCGAGGTGCAGCTGTGCAGAATGGAATTCTTCAAGGCCCTCCCTGCCCGCAGCCCCACAGCCCGCTCCCACTCTTTGAACTTGTTGACTCGACTTGGGCTGATCTTTCCTCTGATGGGTTGGGCTACAGCTTCTCTTCTGGTCTTCTGTCCTTTCATTTACTGCCATTTGCTTTGGGTCCGTTTCCTCCAACCTTATGGGGTGGCTTCTGGCTTGTTTTCTTATTTACCAGAACTCTTAGGGTTTTATTCTCTGGGAAACAAACAAAACCAAATCTCTTCTGCCTTTTCAGCAAGACTTAGAAAGGAAGACGAGGCAGCCCTGGGTGCTTGGTTTGCTTTCTCAAGCTGGAATCAAGGTCAAGGGCTGACCTGACAGAACTGGACTTTAGAAAGATGACTGTGCCCGTAGGGGGAGGGTGGAAGGGGGAGGAGCAGAAGCTGGGAGGCTGGGTAGGAGGGTGGACCACGGGTTTGGGTATAAGATAGTGAGGGTTCCAACCATGGGAGTGGCAGCAATAGGAAAAGATGAAAGCCTGTTGGATATTTTCAAAATTAGTCTTGAATTTTAGGAGGCTTAAGAATATAATGCTGTGTGCTAAGCAGAGTTCCAGGGATAGACACTCTGGGAATGGTACACATCTTAAAGTTTTATGTGTTGGAGTCCTGGACACTGAGAAATGGTGTTTAAAGTGATGATCCGGAGGTAGTGCAAAATCCTTAATTACGAAAGTAAGAATTCATTATGCACGCCAGACTGCAGTTTCTAGGGCAGATCTAAAAAACACTTTCCACTAGGGCTAAAAGAATAAGGCTTTAAAATGATACTGTTTTCTAGTTGTGCAGAAACTTCAAATAAGCAGGCTTCAAGAATCCAGAGGCCCTCACATCTGTTATTTGTTTGTTTGTTTTCAGTCAAGAAGGAGATATGATGGAAATTCTACCTTTAGTCAGTTATGTGACTAAAACTTACGTTGGAGAGACTTAAGAATTGTCTTGCTTTTAACACAGGGCAAGCAAAGCTAGAGTCACCAGACTGCAAGGTGACTAAATGTATTTCAGAGTTTCAGTAGTGATGTGTGTTTCTGTTTGTCTTGGGATTTAAAAGAAGCCAAACAAATGCTTACAACAATTTCTCTCGTTTCTTTGATGGCGTTAGGGCATGCTTCATATTTTGATGTATTACATAAACTTCGAGCATTAGAGGAGCAGTGAGAAGAGATGGAATTTGGATCACATTTGGCATGATGATCATTGTACTCATCCTGTAAGAAGAAAAATAGAACAACACTACATATTATGGGTCTATTAAAAACGCAACTTTGTCAAGGAAATTTTTCCTTTCCATAATAGTTCGGTAGTTACTCCATTACAATGTAAAATGGTATGGGCAGAGTGATTAACTGTATTCCCAGTGAAGTACACGTCTATTTCCTTTGCAGATGTGCACTTTATAATTTCTTCTGTTCATAATTTACGTATTGCCACACAATTCCCTCTTCTCCTAATAACAAAATAAGTGCAAAATGATTTATGAAACTTTTGAGTCTTTTCCCTTTTTTTATTAGATCATTAAGAATATTCTAATAGATTCTTTTCTTCAGAGAAAATCTATTTCCATAGATTTCTGCACGTTGTTGGAGAATGTTTTCTTTCATTTACTCCTCTCTTTCTGTTTTTCCTGCCTCTTTGTGTTTATTTTAGTCAATAAATAGATGAAAAGAAAATGCCTGCCTAACAAAATGCAAAGTGTATTTTTGTTTGCTAGTTGATAAATTGTTTAGAAAAGATGTGGGGAATGATAAAAATATAACCTGCATTTGCAAGGCACTTTTTAAAACTTTCTAAAGCAGCATATGTATATTGTGTCCCACTGTGGCTCCTTCATGGTCCTATGAGTTAGTGGGTCCAGGCGTTACTTTCCTAAGATGGGGATTGAAATGCCCATTTGAGGAGAGTTCAGGTGACTCATCCAAACCCCCATAGCTCATGGGTACGATCTACATATGTAGATTACGGCAGAGACAAGTCTTGATTCACATCTCCTAGCTCTCATTTTGGGAACTACCTTCTACTATGAGTAAAGCACAAAAGCGGAGTCCAGAGTCGACAATAAATGAACAAAGAAAGAAAGAAAGAAAGTATTTATTATTTCTGGCAATCTTCCTAATTGACATTAACTTCCAGTATCCTTATATTGATTGTGCAGACATGTTGGTTGGCAATCTGCCATGATTATTAAAATAGCCCAAGTAAACAGATTAGTTATGGGCTGTCTTCCACGACACATGCATACACATGGCCAACATTATAGGATCTAGAAACCAGAGGGAGGCCTCCACAAGGCCAGCATCCCGATTTTAAACATGAAGAGACCAAGGCTTGGAAAGACCCAATGGACAAGTCTGTCCAGGATCACACTGTGATTAGTCTTAGATCCACCAATGAAAATTCAGCCTTTCTTACTTCCAGCCTAGACACCAATCAGATCTTCTCCTTAGCCATCTCTTCCCATTCACATACTAGTTATTTTTCAAATCATTGATAACTCGAGCTCTTTATAAGGAAATTTCTAGCTCTTCTAAGTCACGCATGAGATGAGAATGTCATAGGTTTTCTGACTAGTGTTTCAAAAATACATACATACATACATACATAGTAAGTTGGAGAGGGTGGCAGAAAGAATAAAGATTTCTACTAGACTCTTGCGCACAGTGTAGCACAGGGGCCAGCAACATCAGGGTCACCAGGCAGCGTGTGGGAAAGGCAGGCTCTCTAGCCCCAGGCCAGACCAGTCTGAATCTGCAAGACCCCCTATATGATAGGTATGCACATTATGGTTGAGAAGCTTTGCTCCAGATCTAAGGTGAGGAGAGTGAGGTTTTGTTTGCTCTTTTTCCATCTATTCTTTTTTTTTTCTTTTTCTTTCTTTCTTTTTCTTTTTTCTTTTCTTTCTTTCTTTCTTTCTTTCTTTTTTTTTTTTTGAGAGAGAGAGAGAAAGAACAAGAGAGCATGGATGGGGCAGTGTGGGGGAGCACAGAGAGAAGGAGAGGGAGAGAGAGAATCTTAAGCAGGCTCCACGCTGAGTGCAGGGCTCAACAAGGGGCTGTCTTACAACCCTGAGACCATGACCTGAGCCAAAATCCAGAGCTGGACCCTTAACCAACTGAGCTGCCCAGGTGCCCCCATCAATTCTTTCTTCTAATGCAAAACTGTCTTTAAAGTAAGAAATTGTCAAGATTTGGCTTTCCGAAAAAGTGGGCGTGGCTGTTTAGCTTCTACGATTTATTCTCTGACACATTAGATACCTTTATAAGAAATATCTCCCCCAGAGTTGTAAGATGCTGTATCTTAAAAAATTGTTCTCTATATGCCAGATATTAGAAGTGTCTGAAGTGCTGTTTTATGAAAAACTTAATGAAGTAATATGTTGTATTATAGACACATTATTCATGATGTTGGGAATCCTCCGTTTGGAATGCAGTTTTCAGATTTGTCTTCATTTTGTAAAACGCTTAGTCTTATAGGTCCCATCCAACTATTATAGTGTTGAAAAGCTCTAAAGGGAATTAATTTTGTGTCTAAAATTTTAGCAATAAGTGAAGCAATCTGAAATCAATAACGTATTTGTATGTAAGCAAATGACCTCCATTGAAAAAATATTTACCTGAGTGAAACACAGACCAGTGATACTAGACTTTAAAGTAAACATTAAGTTTGCCCAGCGTTTATATAATATTTTCAAAAAATGCAAATGGAAATGGTTCTCATTATTGACATGTCTTGTATTATTCAGAGGAGACCAAGGTTAATGAAAGCACAGTCTAATGTTTTTGCAATCCAGACTTGTTTCCCTATTTTCCCTATTTTGTAACAAGGCTTTCTGGTACTAACAAGCTCAGTGAGGTGAGAAAAGAAGGGCCTGACCAGTGTTTTAGGAGATGAACAGGGGCTTGAACAGGAGAGAGGATAAGACAGTCTTGGGAAAGATCCAGGTTTATGAAACCTGAAGTGTGTACACCTTTGAGTCCCTTTTTAAGATAAATAGTGCAAATTATAAAGAGAGAATAGGGTAGAGAGTCTTGTAAGTGGCCCATGCAAATGCTTCCTGATATCCACCTCTGGGAAGGTATTCTAATTAGATGGAACAGTATGAACAAAGGAGCAGGCTTGAGATGCGTGCATGGATACAGAGCTGTCTATACGTAAGACCGAAGAAGACAGTTTAATCCACTGTCACTATTCCAGGCAGAGGAATCGTGTAGAGGTGAAGAAGGTATAAAATATGGAGACCATCCCACCACCATCACTGCAGGGAGAAGCGAAACCCTTCACCACATGCTTCACCCTACCCCTGCAGCTTTTTCCCTGCCATATGGGCCTTTCTTAGGATTTAGGAACCGATGAGTTGTCTGGCTTTTTCCAAATGTTACTAACTTTTAGGTGGAAAAAGCAGCTTAAAAATAAACCCTGGCTCTGAAAGTGAGGTGACAGATTTCCCGTGAGTACGGTGGTGCCTATGTTTATTTTACCTAAGTTGTAAAAGTACTGGAAATGAGAGAAATACTTTCAGTGGCAATAGAGGACAATCTACGTGTTTAAAGGGGTCCATGTTTCTTTCATAAACTTTTTATGGGAATGGATTGGTTTGTCCCTGGTGTGTATGCAGCAACATCGTTTGTGGGTTACTAGATTCTAAGGTAGTGAAAGGAATTCCAGTTGCCTTCCTCTCCCCACCCCACCCCTGCCAACACTTCATAATATTCCCCAATTAATTTGAATTCTCAAAAATTATTTTTATTCATTTAAAAGTTACATAGCACTTAGAAGAATTGCCAAGTAATTAAGCTTAAGAAAAAATAGTGATCCTAGAAATGTTTGGGGCTCTGTAGACTAAAGAAATAAATTAATGAATGTGTTTAGGATGTGCCAGGATAATAAGGTTCCCAGCAATTCCTGGCTGAGAAAATTCTGTACTTCCGAATCCCATGTCTCCTTCATTCATCATAGTCTTGGGAGCTCCTAATTTTAAACTAGCGTGTAGGTGTCTCTCTGCTCACAATAGAACAAGTGAATCAATAAGAGATGAATAGTTTGGGAAGATTTCAACGGCTCCTGCACCTACTTTCATTGCACGTAGGTCACAGATGCATCAAGGTCAAGAGTTACTTATACACACTGTGATTTGGGTCCAACAGAAGCATTCTCTTGAGTGGCATTCTCTTGAAATGTATTTGCAAACACACGGCAATTTAGATTAACAAAGGCAATCCACATTGCTAATATATTTGCAGTAGCAGAAGAGATGCTCAAATTCAGGATTCAAATGCAAAGCCAAAAGGAGAGACTTGAATTTAAAAATCAAAGCAAAACCAAACCTCACTGGCCAACTTGTATGGTTCCCCCAGTCTTTGCTCTCCTTGGATTTTCCTCATTCTAATACATTTACTTCTCTATCTGGTGAAATCCCAAATTGCCACTTCAATTTATCAGCCTGGCACGGTCTCATAGAACAGATCCTAATCCCAGTGTCAGCGCCACTCTACAAGGCCTCCTCCTGCTTTAACTTGGTACTGAGTTGCCCTGGATACAGCTCCCTGCCTAACTTGGTGGCCCTCACAGGGGGCGCTTCCAGCCCGCAGGCAATGCAAATGAGTACAGGAAATATTACATTAATTTCTAGGCACTTCAAATAAGAGTTAGAACGAATCCCTAACTAAATTGGTAGGGAGCAGTTAGGTGACTGCCTCTCCACTCCTGGGTAAGGTGTCTCCCTGCTGATTGACAGGTTGTCCGCTTCTGAGCAGGGGAAAGGGCTGAGAGTTTAAACTTGGCTCCCGCCCACATGGCTTCGACTTAAGCAGGGGAAAGCATCGTCACAGTCGCTCAGGTATATTTTCTCTTAAAATCCTGCTCTATTTTACGCACCTGTATAAAAATAGAAGTACTTACGTGTATATATGTATGGGGGGGGGGGCTGCGTATGGTCTGGAGTATATATGTCCATAGGAATTTTAATATGCCTGCGTTTGGGAAGGGCTTGGTGGACAGCTTGTTAGGGGTGCCCTCTGCCTGTCCAGATCCTATCATCCCACAGTCCCATCCCTCTGCCTCCGTGAAACGGACATTCGTGTTCACTGGAACCGCCATGATGCTTATTGAGAAGCAGGAGACTATGGTCTATGGAAGCACGTCCTCTAGGCTGAGACTTTCTAGGTCAAAAATCCGCCACGCATGGCCTGTGTGTTCCTGAACAAGTTTCTGAACCCTTCTGTGCCTTGGTATCTTCATCTGGAAAAGGGGGGATAATGGTAGTAACAAACTGAATAGGGTAGATGTGATGATTAAATCAGAACAGTCATATTGTATATAATAAATACACAAGAAATGTTGCCTATCATTTCCTTACAATGTCAGCAAGAAAAAATAGAATATTATATATCATGAATGACCAAACTAAAGCTTACACTAGTTATAGTGGTTACCTAACATGTGTCCATGTTAGCAAGGGTGGAGCAGGGAACTCCATCTCTAGTCTGTCCGACACAGAAGCCCTTGTTCTTATCCATGTGTTTGCAGACCCCTGCTTTGGCCCGTGTGTTCGTATCGCCTGTCTCCCTATCCAAGATCCCGCATTATACCTTGGGGCGGCACCCACTGCGCCCCTGGCAATGTGAGCCTAGAAGATGCATAATACAGATACATCAGTGGATTTATTTGCTAGCACATCCCTGCCTGCGATGCTACTGACCACTTCTTAGGCTTCTCTCTGACAACACACTTCTTTAATACCTGTTATACAATGTTTACCTTTCAGAACTTAGGTTTACTTGTATCTTTTCTCCATAGCACAATTTCCCATGGCTCTGTTATATATTCAGCCCTTTTGTCGACACTGTTTTCTAATTGTCTGTAGTGTGGCTAAATATATTGGAAGTTGTATTTTGTTCGTATTCCTCCTAAATTTCTCTTGCATGTCAAGGAGCAGTAAATAGTTATGTACACCACAGAGATTCCACATATGAACCAGCTGAATAATCAAGGAAGCCATTTGCTTTTTTACTTGTGGTGTTTGGCTCTCAAATGGTTTGAAGAAATGTGAGGGCGAGTGTGAAATCAACAAGCATCTCCAGGTTGCTTTGGTCTTGTTTTCCTTTTGTGTAGCGATTGTTACTATGGACCAATCCTCTCTCCTCGAAGCTCCTTCCCCCTTAGATTTTAGAGACACCAGGATTTCCTGGATCTCGTCCTCTCTCTCAGGCAGCCTCTTGGGTGCTCTCCTTCTACCAGCTCCTTACATAACCGTTTCTCGAGGCTCCCTCTTGGATCTGCTTCTCCTCTGACCCTAAAACTGCTGCCCAGCTACTCCCATTTGTATCCATGACCCTCCCTACCGCATAACCAGCTTGAACCCCATGTCTCTTTTGAGCACCAAACCTATGTACCAAACTGACTGTCAGACAATTCTCCAGTTCCTCTTACCAAAACTATCACAAAATCATCATGTCCAAGGCTGAACTAATTTCCACACAACTCCCCGAGTCCACACCCCCTTCTGTATTTGATATCCAAGTGGATAACACTGCCATCCACCTTTTACAGAATAAAAAATCTTGAGGGTGGATTGAGATTCATCCTTCAAACACCATATCTTGTATATGTTACATCCTAACTATCTGTGGAATCTACGTTCTCTTCTCCATTTTCAGTACCACTATCTTAGTTTTTTGTTCTTTACTATTTCTTGCCTGTGTTATTATAAGAGACCCCAAGTGGACTCCTTGTCTCCATTTCCACCTTTGTGTTTATCCAGAAGGACCTTTCTAACCATAGATCAGATTATGCCTCATCCATGGTAAATATTCTCTAGTGGCCTGCATTCCATCACTGTCAGAACAGAGCCAAGCACCGAGCATCAAGCACCAGAGCCTGCCGAGAATGTGGATATAGACCTGATTCCTGCCCACTCCTCTAGCCTTTCTGTATGACACTTCTTTGTGCATATTCCGTGTTTCCGCAATTCACACGACTGGCCTGTCCTCGGACAAGCACTGTGAGGTTCTCGCATGGCGTGAGTGGTGGGATGTGCGGACGTTCTTAAGCATCCTGAGCCTGTCTAAGTTGAAATTTGGGCTCTGTGTAACACTGGGCGAATTACTTCACCTCTCTGGTCCTGGCTTTCCTCCACTAGAGAGGGAAAGATAATAGTTATCTGCTGTCTACGGTAGTGGTGACGAGTGAAGCACAGAGAACAGCAAGTGCTCACCATGAGGTGACTCAGGCTTCTCACGCATCTTCCATCCCTCTACGGCCATTCGCCTACAGCCTGATCTCGCTAATATTTTCTCTTTCTTTAGAACTTAGCTCCTATTGCCTGTTCCAAAAAATTCTGCAGCCTCTTCCCTGGGCTTTCGGGGCATCCCGTGCAGACCTCTCTCAGGGCGTCCACCTGGCATGAGCTCTTTTATCTCAGTCTTTTCTGCACCCAGCGCTTCCTACTGCCCTGGTAATTGTTGAGTGGTTTGCTTAAGAATGTAAGTCAGTGTTTAGAGAAGGCTTGAGCTTGAGCCTGGGAGTTAACTACTTACTTGCTCTGTGACTTTGGGCAAGAGAAAGCAAGTTTTCTCATAGGGTTGTTGGAATTATTAAATGTATGTGATTATGCTTTAAGCACTCTAAAAATATTAATTATCTGAACAGCTGAAGATGGAAGTGGTATTTCTACCAGATTTCACCTTGATGTATAAAAGCCATTTAACTTTGTTGTTCAGCTGTGTGCCTAGTTATTCCTTAATTACTTTTCCTCTGAGATATCACAGCAGAGACGCTTTGGCTGAGAGATGTCATGAGATAGAAGAAAGAAAGAACGCTGGCCCAGAGGCGTGAAACCCGGTGCTCTTCTGTATTTGTTTCTGACTGCTCTGGGTTAGGCGGTGGCCTGTCTGAAACTCAGCATCCTCATCTCTAACAGAGGGTTGGTCTGACGGCTCAGGTTCCTCCTAGCCATGGTGTGATGTTTATCCTCCAAACACTGATGACGATTAAATTCTTTGGTACTCCAGGATACTTAGTCACCTCATCTTTCCTCCCTTTCTCCATTTCTACCAACAAACAAACACATCATCCGCTAATGTTTTCTGTATGGCTTAAAAAGCACTTATCTAGGGGCGCCTGGGTAGAGCAGTCGTTAGGCGTCTGCTTCGGCTCAGGGCGTGATCCCAGCGTTCCGCGATCGAGTCCCACATCGGACTCCTCCGCTGGGAACCTGCTTCTTCCTCTCCCTCTCCCCTGCTTGTGTTCCCTTTCTTGCTGGCTGTCTATCTCTGTAAAATAAATAAATAAATAAAAATCTTAAAAAAAAAGCACTTATCTATGTGGCATGAGCTTGGTCAGAAAACTTTATTTCTTTTTAAAGATTTATTCGTTTATTTTAGAGAGAGGGAGAGAGAGAACGCACGCACACCCATGCACTTTCGAGCAGGGGAGGGGTGAAGGGAGAAGGAGAGAGAATCTCAAGCAGACTCCCTGCTGAGCATGGAGACTGACACGGGGCTCAATCTCAGGACCCTGACATCAGGGACTTGAGATCATGACCTGAGCTGAAATCCAGACTCTGTTGTTTAACCCACTGAAACACCCAGGCGCCCCAGTGAAATAGAACTTTAGAATTTAATGTGGGATCGTGCTGCCAGAGAAGGAGGGGTGGTGGGAACGGGATGATGATGATTGGGAAGCCTTTCTTTCTTTCTTTCTTTCTTTCTTTCTTTCTTTCTTTCTTTCTTTCTTTCTTTCTTTCTTTTTTAAAGATTTTATTTATTTATTTGACAGAGAGAGAGAGATAGCCAGCGAGAGAGGGAACACAAGCAGGGGAGTGGGAGAGGAAGAAGCAGGCTGCCAGCAGAAGAGCCCAACGTGGGGCTCGATCTGAGAACTCCGGGATCACTCCCTGAGCCGAAGACAGACGCTTAACGACTGAGCGGCTCAGGTGTCCTGAGCCTCTGTTCTTTCAAAGTCAGAAAATAAATGATATTTTAATGAGCCAGCCACCAAAAAATGTTTTCGGTTTTATATTGTGAAAGGAAAATACATTGTAAGGTCTGCTTTAGATAGCAAGTGACCAGACAAAATGCAACAAAATAAATAATACTTAGTATCTACTCCTAAGCAGGCAAATGGCTCAGAGAAGGGCATGAGACACTAGATTAAATAAGAGGAAATTCAGAAGAGCAAAGCCGTACCTAAAAGGAAGATTTCATTTCCAGTGTACTGATTAAGCCTTTAGTGTGCTCTGTGTGAGGCGCTGTCATGGGCGCTTTGCACGTATTAAATCACAACATCCCTATGACACAGGTACTACTACTATACCCATTTATCAGATGAAGAAACTGAGGCACAAATTCATGTAGCTAATAAAAAGGGCATGTGAGATTTGAATTCAGGCAGTCTACCTCGAGAATCTGAATCATACCTATTATATTATAAACCAGAAGGTATAATTTTAACATTTGTGTTGAAGGGTTTTCCTGGGGTGGGAGTGGAAGCAGAAAGAAGATAGCATGTTTTAAAGGAAAAAAAGGCAAAAGTAGAATGTCCAAAATTCTAGGGTGTGGCCAAAATAGTTACTGATCTTCCCGCATCTTCAAAATATGTAGGGCTTAATGACCCCGTATCCTATATGTTTAGTCATATAGGGTCAGCTCTGAGGAATGGGTTAGTGCAAGGTGACCTGTGCAAACGTGGATTACCGCTTGTCGTGCGTCATGATGACACGGACATGCAGGACTGTGTTTCTTCTCATCCGTAGGTCCTTCAATATATGGGAGCATTCGGTGTGAATGATTTTTTTTCCATTAAAATAAGTGAAAAAGTATAAAAGAATATGGAACCCCTATTTTCCATGGAGCACTATAAATTTGGAAAGTTGTCATAATTGTCAGTTACATTTTTCTTTTTCAATTTTTAAAATGTCTTAATTTCAAGTTATATCACACAATTAGTAAAAGCATATAAAACATAAAGCACAGCTTTAATAACTATTTCCGAGTGCACATTCATGCAGCTCTCAATCTGGCCAAGAAAGGACCATTCCCAGCACCCCAGAAATGCCCTTTCCCTACTTAGAACCTCAATCACAGCTCATACTTTTCCCCTAAGGTAGCCTCTATCCTTATGTTGGTTTTATTTTTAACTCTCTTTTTTAAATCATCAAATATCCATCAAACCACAAAACCTAAAGCTTATCTTCCTCTCTACCATCAATCCACTGACTTCCTAATTTAACAATCACACAATCATACTAGGCAATGCTGAGTTTATAAATGTAATTCATGAGAAGTCATCAGTGTTTAAGGATACAGCTTATACTATTTGTTTGCTGTTCGCTAAGGGAGAATGTCCTGTATTTCCTGTAACAAGAGCTAGGATGGTACCGATTAAACACAGTTTCTTTAGAGGCAGTTTGATGATGACTGTATTCTGTTTGTATTTCACAAAGACCTTTTGAAATCGTTTCCTCAATCCTTGTGAGGAAATGGAGGTAAACATCATGTTTACCACCTCTTATAGGTGAGAGACGAGCCGGTATCATTATTACTCCTCTTGCAAAGAGGTGGGTGAAGTACCCAGGAGCACACAACCAGGAAGTAGCACTGTGGAGACTCAAAGCCAGGTCTCCGCGCCTCACCCTTTCCACTTGATCCTTCTGCTGCCTTTAAAATGAAATGTTTAATAGCCATCTTTTAACTTTTCAAAGTAACAAATAGTTCACTAGGTTCTTTTAATTCAGAAGACTTCTTAGCAGACCGGTAAGGTAGGTAGAACAGGAGTTTTGAGTCTCATTTGGTGAAAAAGCTGAAGTTCAAAGATGCAAGGTGATGACATTCAGTCACATATCCAGCAGGTAGTAGAGTCTGGTTTGAAGTCCTTTATGTGGATTCCAGAGTGAGGTGGAGGATGAGAGAAAAGAGGGACCCCCGTGGGGTCCCATCGTTTCTTCCGTCCTTCGCCTCTGACCACTGTGGCCACAGATGCTGTCCTTGACCACCAGGGAAGACTCAGGAAGAGACTGAGACCGAGGTTCGGGGGAAGTGCCCTCTCCCCCGCCCCCCAGTTGTGGAAAGGCTGTGGTAGGAGGAGAAAAGAAGATGGAGGAGAAATTTAAAAAGTAGAAAGGAATACAAAAGTGGTCCTGAACTTTCAAGTAAGAGATTTATTATGAAACAGGCGAATACCCCAGCCGGGGACTACCTTAAGGTCTTTGAGGACTGAAGAGAATGACACGTCAAGAAAACGAATCATTATATTGGTTTCAAGTTCATTTGCATAAAAATATAGTTTCATTCCTCTTGATAAACTATCACATTTTTTTCTCTAGCTCCATTATTCCTGATTTGGGGGTATTTAGAAATAACATTTGGCCCTATTTCATCTATCAATAACATGTGAAGATGGAAAGATACTTAATCTGTTTTTCAAACATCTTTTCTTGATTTTTCTGCCTGATATGTCTCAAAGAAGCATGCAAAATTCTTTCCAGGGACACCTGGGTGGTTCAGTCGGTTAGGCATCTGACTGTTGATTTCAGCTCAGGTCATGATCTCAGGGTCGTGGGATCGAGCCCTGGGTTGGGCTCTGCACTCAGCACAGAGTTTGCTTGTCCTTCTCCCTCTGCTCCCCCCCTCCCCGGCTTGTGCTCTCTCTCAAATAAGTAAATAAATAAATAAATAAAAACTTAAACCAATAAAATTCTTTCCACAAGCATTTAAGACATAACCTAATCTAATAAAAATAGTAAGCACATGACTTATAGCACTTTTAGGAGGGAAAGGAAGATAGAGCCCAAACCAAACCATTATAGGGCATTGCAGCCCTATAAAGGTAAAGAGACTTCATCAAACAAAGCAGATCCAGGAGGACCAAGTCTTACTTACTACAAAGTTGGAACCGGTAGCTAATTTTAAAGTTATTTCCTAACCACAGACATCAAGGTGATGATGATATCAGTACGTTGCCATTCCTCTCTCATATATTTACTCCCACGTAAAGCCAGTAATTAGAGAAGCAGCACCAAACAGGGTTTCACAGTCCAGTCTTTATCTCAGAAAGAATCTGGTTTGCATTTTTTTTTTACCCATTCAACCTATTTTGAGATTTTATATGCTTAGACTCAATCATAAAATTGAATTCAGATATAACCTTTTGCAGTATGTGGAGCTAATGAAATCACCCCAAAGGTCATTTACTTAAGCAATAAGCACTTCAAATTGATCATGATCAGTTAAACTATCAACTCCAGGTAACGATTTTTTCTCTCCTCTTCTCTTTCCTTTTAGTACTTACTCAAGTACCAGAATTAGAAGATCAGTTTGTCCCTAGTGTTTAACATCCAATTTTCTACCAATCGGAACACCAGACATGCTCTGTTAGATTTATGATGCTCTTAAAATGAGTTTTATTTTATAAGTCAAGGTACAATCACCAATTTTGTTGACATATTATTACAAGCTATGTGAAACCTTAGATAAAAGCCAAAAAGGAAATAAATCTGTGTATCACACATCTAATAATTAGATATTGTGGGAAATTTTGAAGTATGTGAGGATGTGGTTATAGGCATATGCATGAAAATAAAGGACACTAATTCAAATTCAATATTTTTAGCTCAGTTTTCAAGATCAATTTTTATTTCTCTCTCTCTCTTTTTTTTAAGATTTCATTTTTATTTATTTAACAGAGAGAGAGGCAGCGAGAGAGGGAACACAAGCAGGGGGAGTGGGAGAGGAAGAAGCAGGCTCCCAGTGGAGCAGGGATCCCAATGCGGGGCTCCATCCCAGAACGCTGGGATCGTGACCTGAGCCGAAGGCAGATGCTTAACGACTGAGCCACCCAGGTGCCCCAATTTCTTTCTCTTTAATAGCAGTTTGGTAAGTCAGACTGTATGCAATAACATTACATATCAACTTTACATCAATCAAATAAAAATAATTGGGTCAGTAAACTTAAAAAAAACAAATTTACATTCTGTTATCATGGATTATGTATCAGGATTCCTTTAAACATTTCTAGGAGTCATGTGACAAAACTTTGGCGTTATAGTTAGAAGATTGACTTCAATGGTTCTAAAAATATATAATTATTTATCACATGAATATGTGCCAACAGCTCATCTTTGTTTTTCATTTGGATGCTTAATATTGGGCTAGTTCATAACATATAGCCCCTTCTCTGGAAAAGGAGCAGGGAAAGAGGAGTGGGAATTTAAATCATCAATTGCATGACCTAGTCAACAACCCAAGCAAGGCAGCTGATGGTTCCTGAGGTTGAAAAGAAATTGAAATAAGGTTTGGGGACTGTGGATTTAGTTTTTTCTTTCTAGTATGAATTCCATCCTAATACATCAAGTAGCCTCCACTACTGGAGATAGAGATCAGAAGAGGGGATAAGTTAAGTAGATAATGGTACCTCCCACAGAACCATGAAGTCATTGTTTACCTACCTCTCAGAGTCTGAATACGTGATTTATAGAATAATCCACCAATAGAATTTCTTCTATTCCTAGAAAAGCCTTTCTTTATTTTGTATTCTCTCCAAGACTTTCATTTTGGCTAAAATATTACGAATGTGATGATATCACTTTGGTGATTTTTTTCTTGCATCATTCAGATCATTTGTTTTGGATCCTGCATACAATGTAAGCAAATCCTGTTGGCTCTACCTTCAAACCATTTATCGTTATCTCCAAAGCATCACACCTCTCACCTAGATCCCGGCAAGAGTCCCTGACAGGTCTCTCCCTGCTTTTACTCTGGCCTTGGAAAGACTACTTCTCACAAAACAGTAATTCTTTCCAAATTCAAAGTAGATCACATCATTCTCCTGCTCCATCTCACTTAGAACAAAATACTAAATTCTCACCATGACCTCTGGGGCCCTGCATGATCTGGCTCCAGGCTTCCCCATCTCCCACCCCTCTTCAGTGTTCCAACTACACAGCCCCCTTGCAGTTATTGGACACACAAGCAAGCTCTCTCCTCAGGGCCTTTGCTCTTGCAGTCACCTCCACCTGACAGGTTCTACCCCCAAATACACATGGTTTGTATCTTCTCTCCATCTAGGTCTTCACTCAAATATCAGCTCCTCGGAAAATCTCTCTCTGACCATCCCACCGCAAGTGGGTCTAAGCCTCACTGTTTTCCTGAAAGCACTTACTGTGACCTAAAATAATATTATTGGTTAATTGTCTGGCTTATCCAAAATGTCTGCCCCAGAATATGAACTCACATAAGTCAAGGCTTTCCCCCCTCCCTCCTTCTGTCCCTGCTTTCTTCCCCCCTCCTCCTCTGGCTCCTTCCTCTTTTCCTTTTTCTTCTTCTTCAACTAGTCTATACCTGGGAAGTAGAACTAGAGCCTAGAATATAGATGCACTTGATGAAAAATTTATTGAAAGGTCATTTGAGGAATGAATTTTTAAAAAAGATTTTATTTATTTATTTGACTGAGAGAGATACAGCACAAGCAGGCAAAGTGGCAGGCAGAGGGAGAGGAAGAAACAGGCTCCCTACTGAGCAGGGAACCTGACTGTGGGGCTGATGCCAGGACCCTGGGACCATGACCTCACTGAAGGCAGATGCTCAACTGACTGAGCCACCCAGGTGCCCCATAAATTTTTTAAATATAATGTGACGTAAGTATCCCACATGTTTTTCCCCAAATAGTTTTCTAGTGATCCCAGGACCTTGCTCCTCTCCCCGCTGATAGAAATGCCCATCGTTGTAAGAGTAAACATGGAATACACACTTGCTTGTGTTTGTGGGGATTCATCCTCCATCTATCTCTTTTGGAGCTGGTATCATACTGCTTTCACCATTGTAGTTTTGTGATGTGTTTTGATAACTGACAGTGTCCACTCCTTCCCCAATACTCTTTCCAGATTCTTATTTATTCTTGCCCATTCTTCTTACTTAGTTTTGACAGATGATCATTAGAATGACCCGTTCAAAGAAGTTGGATTTTAACTGGAATTATGCATGGCTCTGAATTATGCATGGCTGTGAATTTGTTCACTATGCATATTTTGCATTTTTTACAATGATGGGTCTTCCAATTCAAGAGAAATATGTCTCTCCCTTTATTCAAGTCTCTTTTTTAATGGCTCAATAAAACTTTGTTGTTTTCTTCATTTCTACTGCACATTTCTCATTAGGGTTATTCTCAAGTATTTTGTATTTCACATATTATGTGGAAGTGGTTTCCAGTTGAGATTTAGCTTTATTTTAAGTGATATTTTCCCAGTGAGTCCCACCTGATAGTTAGCTTTCTCTTTGTGCTGTACAACTGAAGATTGGAGTCAAGTATTTTCAAATAGTGAATTCATTTTTTTCATAACTCATGGTTTTGTTTATGAATTTAATAAATATGAAATCATATATTTCTAAAAATTTCACATTATGGTATTTGTCCCTATCTGCCACTCCCTATTCCCTTTATCAAAATAACCAACAGAATTTGTCATTTGCATTTATACAAAAGTTGCTTGTCAATCGAACATTTTATCAATCATCCACCCAGAAATACACCATGAAAATTAGTGTCATACCATTCGAAGAGTTACAAGTCACTTGAAATTAATTTTTGAAGAAAAGAAAAAGAACTATTTTCTTTTTCAAGCATGTAGATAGAAAGAATTTTCTGTATTATGTCTGGCAAGGAAACAACTCATTTCTTTTTAAAAGAATAGTCTAAACAATGAAAGGTAAAGCCAAAAGAAAATCACAAGATCTCGAATTAGAAAATACAGTAATGCAAGTAGAAAATATCATAGGTACAAAAATAATTCAGATCTGTACAATATACCCCTCTTGTATCATATGTGTATTTTATTGGCTTAGTTTATATAATTGGCAGAAATATGTTACATAAGTCAGAAATAACATAGCAAATTGGTTTTTTCTGTTTATTTGCAAAATTTCAGGATTTAACAAATGTTTCTTTTATTTCGTGTATCACCGTTGCTTGTCATGTGCACGTCCTGTACTCTTCTCAGTTCCCGTGCAAGACACCCATATCAGAAACTGTCCTGGGGAGGGTCCAGGGGTAGGAAATAGAATTTATCCTCGTCAATCACGGTACATAGGGAGTTCTGGGATGAAAACATTCAGAATGTAATGTATGTTATAATATGAATAACCTAAAATGGCCACTTGTGACTTCCATTTGCAAAACTGTAACATCGTCTTGGTGAGGATTTTGGCCCCCAAATAAGAATTATCAATAAAGAAAGTTATGTCACGTTAACTGGCGTAGAGCTTCAATAATCCCATGGCATTTTCTAAAAGAAGATGGTCAGTGAGAGCTCCTGGAAGCCAGTAGGTTTTTATATTTCACATGGCAGAAATAAAAACCCTCTCTTACTTGACTTGTTTCGTGGGTATCCTTCTGCTTCTCTTGATGATGTTAATGAGTAATAGGAACTGCATGTTGACAGCTGGTTTCAGGAGACCCATTTAAAAAGATGTCCACTTCTGAAGCGGGATGCTGATATTTTCTCCCCTCTTCTACTGCAGGAACAAGCTAACAACGAATCCAGAGAAAATGCTCCTAATAGTATTATTAGGGAGTTGGCGATATTTCCATGCCCGAAGAGGGCTGGGCGTGGGGGAGAGAGTAAGGAGCGGTGTAGCTCCAGCCAATGCAAAGGAGACTCCCGGGGAGTCAACGACACACTTACCTTTGAGAACTTGAGGGTGGGTGGCTCTAAATTAAATATTAACGTTCAAAAAAATGAGGTCTGGGCTGGTTGTCACTACACAGAGGAGGCCTAAATTGGGCTGTGGCCCTGAGGTCCCAGCTCCACTGAAAGACACTGCACTGAGAGGGGGCTAAGCAGTCTGTCTGTAGAGGGAGGTGGGCTTGCAACTTCATTTTCTTCTGACATATTTTGTTGGCTGATTAATAGGCTGACACTAATTTAGGTCTCGGAAGACTAGAATGTTCTGTAACAGGATAGAGAAGGAGGGGGCTGAGGGTTGGGAGGGGGAGTAACAGAATGTGGGATGTCTTAGATTTGGGCCCAGGGAAACCCAGGGCATATTTTAAAGACCTTACCCGCTGGCAAATTGAGAATGAAAAAGCCAGTGCCTTAAACAATTAATTTTGCTAATCATGCAATCTAAATTGTCACACTTAAGTATCTCAGTGTTGACCTGTTTAGACAATACGCCTTAATCCACAGGGGAGTAGTTTCAGTAGATCATGTTTAAGTTAGCTAATTAATATCAAAAGCAGTGTGGAATTGACTAACAGGTAATTTAATCAAAAGATAATTAAAACTATTGAAATTTATAAATTATTATTTAATTAATATTAGTTAATATTATAATTTTCGAAGTCTGAATTATGCTGATTAAAGGGTTCTCTCATAAATACCACTGAAAATTAATTACAAATTAATATAATCTGCTGAACATCCTCTTAATGGACTTCCAGCTATTCTTGACTTTTGCAATAAATAAACATTAGACCCCGTACTGCATCCCATCTTCCTTAATGTATTAAGTATTCTGGAAATATTGAGGCCATTAACTCCTTGGATTTCTGAGGGAATTCACACAGACAGTATCACCTTTAATAGCAGAGAGGCTGATTCTTTTGTTGGGATATGAGGTTTCAGGGCACCGGGGCTAGACGAAGGTTCTGAGAGTGGAGCTCTACTAGCCAGTCTCTTTGGAGCCTCTGTCTGTGTGGCTCAATCTAATGCCTTCCTAATCGGCTTTAGAGAAGTTTCCAGAAGATGGTCAGGAGGGTGCAGCGGACAGTTCTGATGTGGAATGTTGCCCTAGGGCCTTTGCTCCTCTCTGTACTTTGCTACAATCCCTGTCCGTGGGTGACTTCATTAGGAATAACATCAATTCAGGTGCATACAATCAATGGGAGAACTGTGAAAATCAGACCTTGTCAAAGAAACCCAACAGTCTATGATGGAGTTGTGTTCTATTTGCCAAGAATATAGAGAAATAAAGGGGGTGGAGGGGGTGGTAGGAAGGACTAGATATTTTCTCCCCTCTCATCTACCGTAGGAAAATAAGCTAACAACAAATCTAGAGAAAATGTTCCTCATATCCTATTAGGGAGTTGGCAATATTTTCACGCCGAAGTGGGCAAATACCCTCAAGAGCCCTGGAACACTGTGGAGACAACTCTTTATTGCTGTTTCTCCCAGTATTTAATTTTTTGACTGTTAAGGGATCTAGAAAGAGGAAATGGAAACCAGAAAGCTGAGCCAAAGGGAACTCTCTTTGGTCATTGAGGATTTGTGCTATTAACCTTTCCTAATAAACTGGAAATGTAGAGTCCTCCCCCTCCTCCCACCCCCAGCGTATAGTATCTAGCACTTTGGGGGAGCCCTGTAAATATAAAATGACCTCTCTGCTTATATTTATGAGGTAGTTAGATGCTGAATGGGATGTCACATAACCTAATACTACATATGGAAGCCCCTAGCTGAAATGTATATGCAGTAAAGACAGATTTACAGCTGCCTTGAGTTTCCCTCTGAGTTTCCAAGATTTATCTGAGCTTAAGGTCTCAACATTAGTTTACGCTGCCAGAGCGTTCTTCAGAATTCACGCTAGAGCTGGGTCTTGGGACTCGTGCTGAATTTCCGTCGATGAACATATGCTTTTGGTCTCTTGTTTTCTCTGGAGACTGTGATTGAAATCGAGGGTTATGGTCTTCATTTTGTTTCAGTCATTGACTCTGGACCACTATCAAAAATGCTCTCTCTTAATTGGAGCATTTTGGGGAAGCTAATGAAGGAAAAATCTTGTCCCTTAAAAATTGAATCACAGCTGCAGATAAGACTGACATATTCAGTTCTTAGAAAGCGGCAATCAATGTTGTATGCGTCAGGTGAGTTCATTTCTCGAGCTCAGCTTTAATAGCTTATAAAGAAGATTGATTAAGTTCTTGTCTGATAGATCAATAGTAGAATGAAACTGAGCTTCCCTCCTTCCCTTCTAAAATGTGGATTCCCGATACGCTTTAAGGCAGAAAAAAGGCAAACATTTGTGCCTTGCTTTTCTCCTCCAACTCAACTTACTATTAACGGCGGCTATTATAAACAGGCAGAATATTTTTAGGTTGCCTAGATTGCTTTATTGTATATTCAACATCTGAGAAAGCTCACTAATTTAATCAACAAATAGTCTGTTTCTTTCTGCTTCTTTCAACGGTTCTGGTCTAGATAAAGATGAAAGTGGTTAACATTGAGAACTTAAGGAAACTTCATGGGTTTAAACCTTGAGATTCCAAATCTGCTGTCTGTTCTGGGTAGTGAGTATTGGCAAATGAATGTGAAATTTTGAGTTTCACACACTTTCGTATTTTTAATGTGGAATTGGAAGTTTTTTGTTCAAGTTAATAATTTTCTTTAATTATATTATGAATATAAAATGCATGTGCATAATGTGCTTCTGTACATATTCCTCAATTCAGTTCATTCAATTTACATACTATTTTCAGGTTTTCTTGTTCTCTTTCTTTTTTTTCTCTCTTTAGCCTATGGAATCATGGCAGTTGACGTTAAACTATAAAGCATGATGATTAGGCAGATAATTATCGAATGTTTTCCAACAAAGATTAACTTGCATTTATCTATAGAATATTTTTAAATGCCATAATTTCTAATAACTTTAATATATTGGGCAGATTTTTTTTCGCTTCTTAAAGTAAAAATTACATGTGAGTCAGAAGATATTAAATGAACAGATACACGTTACTGGACAGTATTGTAACCATGGTTTATTCTGAGGTTAAAAGTGGTTTGTTATGAATACAAGAAGCTTTCCAAGTGGGTGAAATTATTCTTTTTCTACCAGTTTTGCACTATCTTTTTTTATGTGGTTTTTCATCTCCCATGCACATTTCTTTCTTTTTGAATTTCAAGTAAAAATGCTAACATTCTTCAGGTACAGTATTTCTCAATTTTCAGAAGTTGTAATGAGAACAAGTCAGCTAAGTTGGGTGTAAAAGCCCTGTAGGGTCTCTGTTTCCACCTTTTTGTTTTTGTTTTTATTTGGCTTTGTTTTGAAGGACGAGGCAGCCTTCTTGGCATCACTTATAAACTTGCAATAAATACTTCAAACTTCATAGGATTTTAAAGGAAAAAATACTTTAAACTCTCAAAAATAATTACTTTAAATAACAGTATAACTATTGTTTAAAATTACATTTAAATGATCATTATATTTTAACTGAAATTGATAGCATAGAAAAAGGTTTTATTTTACAACAAAGGCCTTTTTATGGTACAATAAGAGCAAGCATGCAACTTTTTTTTAAAGATTTATTTATTTAGGGGCGCCTGGGTGGCTCAGTCAGTTAAGTGTCTGCCTTCAGGTCAGATCATGATTCCAGGATCCTGGAGTTGAGCCCAGCATGCAGCTCCTTGCTTAGCAGGGAGCCTGCGTCTCCCTCTCCTTCTGCCTGCCACTCCCCCTGCTTGTGCTCTCTCTCTCTGTGTCAAATAAATAAATAAAATCTTAAAAAAAAAAAAGATTATTTATTTGAGAGAGGAAGTGGGCAAAGGGGCAGAGGTCGAGGGAGAGAGAGGATCTCAAGCAGACTCTCAGTTGAGCATGAAGGAGAGGTCATCCCAGGATCCTGAAATCATGACCTGAGAAGAAATCAAGAGTCAGACGCATAACAGACTGAACCACCTAGGCGCCCCACGCATGCAACTTTAAATTATATGTCATTCCTACTGATTTTTTATTAATAGTGTAAATATAGTAATATGATAGGGAGATATTTAGGATTCAGCTCCTTTCAAGGTCTTAGTAACTATACATGGTGTTCACATTTCCTTTGGTACTTTGTCTTATCAAATAACTTTTTGGATAAAAGTCATTAGTCTGATGGCACAGCATAAGGCTTATGTTGCTAATGTCTTTTAATAAACATTTTATATATTATAAATTTCTAATTTAAAAAGGCTTGGGGCACCTGGCTGGCTCAGTCGTTAGGGCATGTGACTCTTGATCTTGGGGTCATGAGTTCAAGCCCCATGTTAGGTGTAGAGATTACTTATAAAATAATGCCAATAAAAAAGGTTCAAGAAATAAAACATTGACTCTATAGGGAAATACCTTTGCCTCCTCTCTTAGGATATGTGGACAGAAGAGAAATATGACAAAGAAAACTAATTTATAATTTTTAGATGCTTTTATTTTTGTTTAACTTGAGCGACTTATTGTCGTGTTTTAATGAACACGAATTAGAATGTGAATGGTAATTGTAGGTATATTTTAAGGCCAGTATTTCATGATTACAGCTTTATATTTTCACTGCTTAGAAAGTTGTATTAAAATGGTGCTAAGAGGGTAGATCTTTTGTTAAGTGTTGTTACCACTAAAATATAATAAGGGGGAGTGCAGTGGGAAACTTTTGGAGGTGATGCCTATGTTTATAGCATAGGTTGTGGTGATGTATACTTATCTCTAAACTCGTCAAGTTGTAGACATTAAATATGTATAGCTTTTTGTATTTAAAAAAGAAGTTATAAATTAACTCCTTTGACAACTGAGAAAATATCCTGCTTGGGTGTTTCTCAACCTTATCTGAGACATTAATCTTTTTTTTTTTTTTAAAGATTTTATTTATTTGACAGAGTTAGAGACAGCCAGCGAGAGAGGGAACACAAGCAGGGGGAGTGGGAGAGGAAGAAGCAGGCTCATAGTGGAGGAGCCTGATGTGGGGCTCGATCCCACAACACCAGGATCATGCCCTGAGCCGAAGGCAGACGCTTAACCGCTGTGCCACCCAGTAGCCCTGAGACATTAATCTTTTTACTATAAATATGTTTTAACTCGTCTTACTATTTTGAGATGAAATTCATATTTAATATAACTTGCTATATACATAAATTGTTTAAAAAATCAACATAATTCATTAATTGTGATGATAAAGGAAAAGGAGTGTGGGTTTATAAAATAAAGTAATATGTATCTCAGGATGTGAGTGTTTGGGAGAACTACACTGGGAGCTGGAACAAAGTTGGCCAAGGCTTGCCATACGGTGTGTGGTGGCAATGACTCACCACTGCTGGTAGAGCTATGATGTGCTGGCCCTTCAGACAGAGGACTGGCTTTGCCATCAGTGAAGGGCTTTACCAGGTGATGAATAACGCTTGGTCAAGTTATGAACAAAATAGTGTGTAATCTTCCCTTGATGACATGGTCATTGCATTCCCAGAAAATTCAGTTCACGTTAAATTTGTGGCAGAAATGCTTTGTGTTGGTGCCTAAAATAGAGTTAGAGCCCAGGCTCAAATCATTATAAATGGGTTTTGCAACTACATGAATAGAAAATTATTCAGAATGTAGGTTGCTTTTTTGTTTTGTATTAGATCAACTCACTTATTGCAAGATACTTAGCATCCTGGCCCCCCACCCACTGGATGCTGAAAGGATCCTCTCCATCACTGTAACTACCAAAAATGTCTCCACGTTTTCCAAAGCGACTCCTAGGGCTTTCCATTGATAAGCACATGATTGCCAGCGAGTACTACTATTCTATATGAAGGAGAAAGATAAGTGGTCCTACTCCAAGCTAAGTATCATTGAGTCTTTACTATTTGGGCTCTGTTACAGCAAGTAAATAGGCTAAAATCATACAAATATACAATATGATCTTTGTCAAAAGCTGTATTATAGACTTTAAGGTATTGAAATTATAACATCTTCGAATGAGAATATGATCATTTCTAGATTTGTAATTTTTAGGAGAAAAAGTATTATTATTAGGAAATTGTGCTAAAAAAATCCCCCCCCCCGACTTTGCTAAGAAATTGTCATAACCTCAACCATGTGCCTTAAAGGCACGTGCCTTCCGATGTGAGCTGAAGTGAAAAGGACAGTAAGACAAAATGTACAGGGATTGTGCTCTGTGGTGGGGGATAACCAAGTCATAGTGGGATATCAGTTGGGTTCCCCAGGATACAGACTCTAAGACAGTGATTTGTGGATGGCGTGTTTGTAACAGAATGCCCTGGGGATCAACACCTGTGTAATGAGAACTGAGTGGAAGGGGAGTTCTAGCTCTGATACAGACTTTGCATCTACTTAGGATGACCTAATAGAGAGCTCTAAAGATGACCTCTCAGTGTTAGACAAGGATGTGTCCCAGTGATCAGTGTGTGCACTGCTCCAAGAAGGGGCGTGAACTTAAGGCCACTGTCTGGGAGTTGGGAGATCCCAGAAAGTGCTAACAACTGAAGACAGCTGACAGCACACCTGGCAGCCAGGACAACTTGTCTTTTATTGAAGGAGATCTGGAGGGCACATCACAGTGTTCACTACATAGGTCAGGTGATCTGTCCAACTGGAATCCAAAAATCCAGGCTAGCAGGATACCCATGGGATCCGATCTATTGGATGGGAGGCCATGACTGCAAGAATCTCTGGTGTGAGTCATATGAATAGCAACATATGCAATGAACATTATTCCAGAAAGATCTAACTATGCTGAAAGAGGGACTATGAGTATAGAAGAAGAGTCCAGACACCAGGAGCAGAATATTGGTTAGAGAACCAAGTCCAGGCCCCAAGCAGATAAGCTCAAGTTCAGGATAAGGCTTCAGCCCGAGTGAAGAAAAGAGCAAATACCAAGGAGCTAGAATACCTTATGGAAACTAAAGCAGGAGGATAGTTGTATAACCTGGACAAAAATCACAGGTTCTGGGAAATCAGCTGCACACCACAGGGAACACCTTAAGGCCCCTGATCTCAGGGAGGGATTGAGGCTCCAACGCCCCTATGGCTGAGTCAGGATTGGCTCAAATGTTGCAGACTCAGTGCCACTGATGATTTGTATTACTGTTGATTGTGTGAGGTGAAATGGGCAGTGGCTAGGAGAAAGAAAAAGCAGCTAAGAGAAAGAGAATTATACCGTGCACCAATATAAACCAGTGGAACTCATCGTGCTTTGAAGAAACAAGTTTTGGCTGTAGCAAGACTCTTCGCAAACTGGCCTGTCTGGGCACTTTTCAGAGGATTTGGAAAAGCCACATAGCTCTCATCTCAGACCAAAGAAATCTGAGATCTGTGCCTGATAAAGAGAAGTGACCGTGGACAGGAAGGCGAAGGATCAAATTCCAACCTTCATGTTTCTTTTTCTGGTTGGCATGCAACCCAAATTCCTCCATCTGGATGTTCGGGTCCTGCACGATTTCACTTCACTGAGCTGTCCTGCCTTCTTCCCCGGCCTGTAGCCCGGTGCGTGTGCTGTGCTGTCTGAGCTCTGCAGGGCCTCTCCGTAGCTCCCTAAGCCTCTCCTGTCGCAGCCATGTCTTTACAATGCAGTCACAACCCACCTTCTTGGAGGTGACAACATCTGCTCTCCTATAACTGTACTGGAAAAGCTGAATTGCTCTCACCTTATTTCCTGGATGCCAGTTTGATCTTCCCAGATAATAGATGGCAAACCTCCTAAAGGAGAGGGTCATGTCATAAGTTTCTTTTGCGTCCTTTGCAGAGCTCAGGAAAGGGTGGGGCACCTGGTGGCTGCTGGGTGAACAGTTAGAAATTAATTGATTGGCTTGGCCAGAGAAGGCATATTTTAATTGATATTTCCTCAATTTATAGACATAGTCTTGCTTTTAAAAATGTCCTCGCAAAATCTCATGTGTTCTTACATCTGATGGTAATGGAAATATCTCACTTCAAACCTATAAAAAGTGAATTCCTATCAGTATAAACTTCCTTCCTCTTTTAATGAATATGTTTTTATTGCGGTCAAAATTTTAGGTCTCTTTGGGAATTAACTTCTGTCTTATTCCAGGGTGGCAATGCCGTCTATGAATCCCTCTAAGAGAAGCCTGCTTTGCCATGTCTCCTAAGGTCACGACCCAAAGGTCACTAAGTGGTTGCTGTGGGGCAACATTAGTTATTCTCAGGAATGCATTTCTACAGTAAAATCTGAGGTTCAGGATTAAGAAGACATCTTTTCCTCATGGCATCTTGTTTCATTTGTATTATTTAATTAGAGATAGCCTCGTATTATTAAGGACTCTTTCTCTTAGATCACGTGTTATTTCTTTTCTTAAAGCTCAATCCCCCGAAACACCCATGTTCTAAAAATATCAATTCCCTTTTGTGAGACCTCAACAATATGAAGACAATATTTTCAACTCTCCTGATCGACTCATTAATTTTACATAAAACAGCAATTTGAAATCTGATATATTCACTTCAAGTCTGAAAAGAGGAGCTTGATTTTAATTCAATAAATTTGTATGAAAATATCTTTCTTTTAAAGTTGTGATGTAATTCTTCACATTTTACATGTTATTAATAATGATTATATTACATGTGTATGTATGTGTTTCTATATGTGTGTATATATTATGTGAATATATGTAAGTTTATAGTATCTATTATCTCAATAAAAATTTAAACAATGTTTCTCATTCATTAAACAAATGTTTATGAAGTGCCTACAATGTACCATTTATCTAGGTACTAGACATACAGAAGAAAAGAGAATAGACCAAAATCTCTGACTTACATTGTAGTGGGGAATATGAACAATAACTTATATTTGAGAAGGGAAGACAGGCAGTAAATAAGATAAAGAGGTAAAATAAAGCAAAAAAGGAGAATATGAAATGTCAGAGTTTTTTAGTTTTGTTTTGTTGAAATTTTAGATAAGAAAGTTAGAGAATAAGAGGGTGACTTTGAAACAAAGTCCTGGAAGAAACGGAAGAAAGAGCCACACGAACATTTGGGGAAGAGCATCACAGGCAAAAGCAGAGGCAAGTGCAAATACCATGGGGCAAATGGCCAGATTTGTTTGCCTACCACTTCTACTTGACTGATTTTTAATTAGGAAAGTCTCTTTCAAAGTCTAGTAATGGAAGACCAGCATAAGTAGGGGGGAAAGTATTGGATTGGAGTTTTCTATAGTTTTGGTTTCTTGCCTTACTTCTACTATTGAAAGCTCAGAGTGCCAGGCATTGTGATAAGACTTTCCTATGCATTGTCTCACTACATAGTCACTACAGCCCTATTGCTCAGGTGCTAATATTCTAAATGTATAGAAGTATACATGGAACTTTGGGTTAAATAGTTTAAATAACTTGTCCAAAGCCCTATGGCCAAAAAGGAGAGGAGCCCTTATTCAAGCATGTCAGATGTATTGTGGCTTTTGATACCAATCTCACAGTCTTTCTTCTAAGACAGGTTAAAACCCTTAAATCCTTGGGGCTCCTGGGTGGCTCAGTTGGTTAAGCTTCCTACTCTTGATTTCGGCTCAGGTCATGATCTCAGGGTTGTGAGATTGAGCCCCGAGTTCGGCTCCACGCTGGGCATGGAGCCTGCCCAGGATTCTCCCTCTCCTTCTCCCTCTGCCACCTCCCTTCCACCACCAATCCCCACCCCACAAGCACATGTGCGCATACTCTTTTTCGAGCAAACAAAATACCTTAAATCCTTAATCACTGTGGCCAAAGGAGGAATTTTGATAAACTATAGGAGACTTTCCGGGTGTCCCAGGTTGGACTTGTTCCACCCAGATGGGGGTCTCCCTGTTTCAAGGCCTTTATTGCTGAGGTTTTTTCCTACTTGCTTCAAGTGAGACTATAAATATTACGAATTTTGCTGTTGCTGTTGTTCTTTTTCCCTCTCTCTGTCTCCCTCTCCCCTTTTTCCTCCTCAGACCATCTGCATCTCCCCCTCCCCAGTGTGTCACTAACACTAATAACTTGTGCGCATGCTTCTGTGACTTTCTTCATGTTTATATAATCATATATAAACATACCTATTTGTTTTGCTCTACAAAAATGGGATTACAGTATATGGACTTCTCTACTTGTTGTCACATGACATTGGGGAAAAAGATCTCTCCTGTTCGGTTGATCTTCAACCATTTCCCTGTTGAAGGCATTTTTGTTTGTTTCCAGGTCTTTGTGTCTCAGTAAACATACTTGTTACCTACTGATGCTTTTATTTTTGAGATTCGTTCCCAGAAATAGGATTACTGGAACTAGGGTATATATAATTTTAATTATTATAGATCTGTCTGGATTATTTTCAAAATTTCAGGAGCAATTCACGTTTGCAGCTCTCACCGTTAAATGAAACCATTTTTCTGAATCCTCACCAGAAGTAGGTGTTACTTCTCTGTGAAAATGTTGCAAACCTGCTGGACATGAACTATCTCATGGAATTTACATTTCCTGTCTGCTGGGGTGTTGAACATATTTTATAAATTTATTGGCCATTAGGATTTACTCTTTTGCAAAATGTCTGTTCAAATACTTTGTACATCAATTGGGTGGTATGTCTTTTTTTCTTTAATCGAGATGAAATTCATATAACCTAAAACTTACCATTTTAAAGTGAACAACTCAGTGGCATTTAGTACATTCCCGGCGTCGTGCAGGCCCACCTCTAGCTAGTTCCAAACCATCTCCATCCCCTCCAGACCCCATATCTATAAAGCAGTTATTCCTGATTTCTCCTTCTCCCCAGTCCCTGGCAGCCACCAATCTGCTTTCTGTCAGATTTACCTATTCTGGATATTTCATATGAATGGAATCACACAATATGTGACCTCTTGTGTCTGGCTTCTTTCACGTGGCATAAATGTTTTCAAGGTGCATCAGTGTGGGTGATAGATCCTTTTGTTATCAATTTGAAAGGCTATTTGTGGGCTCTAGATTTTAAAGCTTTCATGTCACCTGGATTGCAAAATCTTAATGTATTATCTGCCAATGGATTTTTTTTATAGAATCATCTGTTGTTCAAAAATTGTAATTTTTACACATTCGGCTATACTAGCTTTTCTTTAATCTCCTGGTTGGAAATTCAGTCTCTAAAATTTCCTCTAGTATTTTTATTGGTTTAGGTTTACATTTAAATTTTTAAGCAAACTGGAATTTTAGCATATGAGTTTTTCTTTCTCAGAAGGATAGCTACTGGCATCGTTGTTATTTTTAAATAAATTATCCTTTCTTCACTAAATTGAAATTACATCTTCTTGTATATTCAGTTCCTACTATTGACTTTTTGTGGTTTCTCTAATGTGTTCCACTGATCTCTCTGACTATTCCTATTCTGATACCGTACTGGATATTTTAAAATATTTATTTATTCATTTTTGAGAGAGAGAGACAGACAGATGGAGAGGGAGTGGGGCGATGGGGGCAGAAGGAGACTGAGAGGGAGAATCTCAAGCAGACTCCCCACTGAGCGCAGAGCCAGATGTGGGGCTCTATCTCATGACCCTGAGATCATGACCTGAGTGGAAATTGAGAGTTGGACACTCAACCGACTGAACCACCTGGGAGCGCCTGATACCATACTGTTTTGATTATAATAGTTTGTGTTGTTCATAATTTTCTTTCCCTGATACATTTTCCCCCTGAGTTTATATTAACGTACCTAATTTTTTTTTATCACAGACAAGAAAAGTTACTTTTTATCAATTTTGAAACTTAAAAGCAATACATTTAAGAATTCATTCTGCAATAGATGATTAGATAATTTCCTCATATTTCTGTTGCTAAATCTGTACATTTTACTACTGATTAGCAGGAAAAGATTGCTACTTGACTGGGTTTCTTCTTAGGGAAAATACGATAAGCCCCTTCCCATCAGGTCTCATATAAATCACAAGTGTTTCATACTCGGATCCAGGACCGCTGCATTCATCCGTGAGTGTGTTTGAAAGCAAGTACAGAGTGATGCACAAGCTTCCCTGGGAAAAGCTATGTGTAATCTGCTTATTAGCGATTCCTTGCTGACCCTATCACTGTGTATGGCTTTTTGCTCCTTGATTACTAAAGACCATTGAACTCTTCATTCATAAAGCATTTGTAGGCAACCATTGTGTACCCATTACTGGGTAAGACCTAGAAAAGAAGACATTACTTGTTTCAGCTTTGAAAAACAAACATAATTTTTACTTCACTAAAAGAAGACACAATCTCTATCCTTGAAAAAAATCACAGCACAGTTGGGAAAATATAAATATTTATAATTATATCTAAATACGTCTTCAAATCAACATTTATACACACATATACACACATATCCCAGTAATAACTTACATTTGTATAGTGCAGCTCTTTATAGTTTAGAAAGTATGTTCATCAAAATTGTTTTATTAGAATATCCCTACGATTATGAACAATGTCCAGTAGGTATTTGTACCCCTGGTTTTACTGATGCTCTGAATAAGGTGTTTAGGATGAACAAGACCAAGTTCCTTTCAGAGAAGATTGTTTCATTCCTGCTGTTTTTATCCAGGTTTAGTTTTTGGTGAAGCCATCCTTGGCTCCCAGCACCAAAGCTGTGGAATATTTTTTTCTCCCAGGAGTGGAGCTATTCAACAGTTTGGTGGGTATTTATATGGTGTAGTATGAACTGTTCTTAGAGCTGGAGAGCCACCAGAGAACAAGACCTCCATGGTCCCTGCCTCACAAAGTTGATGTATATACTGTGTTTTGGGAGTGAGAGACATGTCGAGCAGGGGAGGCAGGGATAATAGGCAGATAAACAATTAATTAGAATTGTGATCATTGTACAGCAGACTGATATATGATGATATACGTGTTTGACCTGACCTAGGTGGAGAGCAAAGTGAACTTTTGTAAGCAAGTGATTGTTAAGCTGAGTATACCATAGTTTGGGGAAAAGTATTGAAAAGGAGGGAAAGCCTGAAGGCAGGAAGGAGAATAGAACATTGAAGGATCTGGAAAAAGGTGGGAAAGGATGATGGATATGAATAGTCAAGTTGGATAGAAATAAGGCCAGAGAGTGAGTTGGGGCGAGATTCTGCAGGATTTGTAGGTCCAAGTAAAGATTGTGGAAGTTATCCCCACAGCAGTGAGAAGCTCCAGAGAGACATGGTTGTATTGGAATACTCTGGTTCAGAGTAGGGCATGAGGAGAGAGAGCAGTTAAAAACCTATTGATAGACGTGAGGTGAGAAATGGGGATCACTTGGACTGGGATATTGGCAGAGATGGAGAGAAGGGAACATATTGGAGAAGCATTAGGAAAGAGGATTCACAGGTCTTGGTAAGCGGTTCACGGTGTGGAGATGTCCAGAACATCTCCCAAATTTTAACTTGAGCTTGGGGGAAAGATTATGTGAACTTAAAATAACAGTTGAATCAAAGGGTCTTGAAAATTGTTTTGGTTCTTTCTTCGCTGGTACAAAAGGGAAAAAAAAGAAATGAACATGGCTTTGTAGAAATTAGAGCCACAATGACACACCAAACATTTGCTTTAACTAAAGCAGGCTGCAGTTGTACAGAGCTGAAGTGAATATGATACACTAGTGATAATAAAACTGAGGTCCTGCCCTCTATAAAAGTTAAACTAATTATTATACACTTGCATGTTCACTCATGTTATTTATTATTTTCTATTTAAAATCATTATTTTTATTGCAAAAGAGGCATAATTTTACTCTCAGCCTATAAACCTTACTATAACTTATCTGTATCTTCTAAGCACAAAGCCATTTTTGTCCCTTTAATAAGTGTAGTAATTTACATTGGCTAATGGTATAACTATGATAATTAGCATAATGTAGTTGTATTCTTAACCACTGCCTTATTACAACAATTTTAAATCTTGTTATTTTTTCCTGGTGGAGTGGAGTTTATGATTACCCGTGATTTCTTTTTTTTCTTAACTATGTATAGAAAAACTTTTGCTGCCTTTATGTTACTCTGGCTGAATCCAGTCAGCAGAATTTTACATGTGGTTTGGAGATTTTAATCACTGCTGAGTGAAATTGGATACCTTGTGCTTTTTTGCTTGGTTCTAGATTTATTTGGGTTTTCTTCCTAGATCTTTTGCTTCCATGCTAGTGTATGCAGTTTTTCATGACCAAAACGAAATTTAGTCATTTCTTCAAGTACATCACGATAGTTGCAGAGAGGAAAGTTTAGTGGTAATGATTACAATTCTGAATAAAAATTAAAGTGCACTCTGTTATCTGGAATTATTGTAAAATAGAATGCTTTGTTTAAAGAAATATTCGTATATATATTCCATACAAAATTTATAGATGATTAATTTCCTAATAATCAGAGCCAACTTGCCTAAAACTGAAACCAAGTTTAATTGTATGTTGGCCTTTGAGGAGTCAGAAGGTGCCTCAGGATTTTCCAGGGCCTGACTGGTGCATGTGAGTGGCAGCTTGCCATCAGCTCCATTATGCTTACTCCGGAAAGTTGCAAAAGTTCTGAGGAAGAGAACATTTTGAGTATTCCGAAAGATCTTCACTATCTATTTCCAAGATATGGGAAACTTCTCAACTTTTTCATTTTTATAAAAGATTTTATTTATTTGAGAAAGAGAGCACGAGCAGAGTGGGGTGGGGAGGGAGAAGCAGACTCCCTGCTAAGCAGGGAGCCTGATGCAATGCGGGGCTCAATCTCAGGACCCTGGGATCATAACCTGAGCCAAAGGCAGATTCTTAACTGACTGAGCCACGCAGATGCCCCATCGACTTTTTAATTAAATAAATAATTAATTAATTTTTAAAGGTTTTATTTATTTATAAGAGAGAGAGAGAACAGGGGGAGGAGCTGAGGGAAAGGGACAAGCAGACTCTGTGCTCAGCCTGGAGCCAGTCCTGGGGCTCTATCTCAGGACCCTGAGATCATGACCTGAGCCGTAACCAAGAGTCAGACACTTAACCAACTGAGCCACCCAGACACCCTTCAACTTTTTAAATAAAGCATATTCTAAAGGCATAAAATAAAGCCTTAAGGCTAGAGAGGCCAGGTCTAGTAGCTAAAATGGATAGTTAAAATAATTGAAAGGCAAAGTTTTAAATTTTAATTTTATTTAAAATTCCAATAATATGGATCCTAACTCACAAGAACCATTAATTAAGTGGATTTATTTTTCAGCACTGGCCTTTCCCTCCTTAGTGTTGAGGTTGTTGAACTCGATTTCATCATACCCCTGCTATCCCAGGCCACTGATGATCAGAAGACCTTTCAAGGTTGCAAATTATGAAAAAAATATTAAATTATGCTTACTTTACTATACCCGAGTTAACCCAAAAGCTTATTAATCAGGTATCTTGAATACTTCTAATATTTCTAATCAAATACCTTGAATATTTCCATATGATGTCATAATAATATTTCCTTCACTTAATTTGGAGAATTTGGCAAAAGAAACAAACCAGAGCAAAACGCGTTGTTTCAACAACCTATGAAATTCAGAAGATAAGGATACCTTTTTTTTTTTTTCCTTTTTAATCACCCAGAGGCAAATTATATTCCTCTTCTTTTGACTCATGAAACTCCACCTACCATGGGGATTACAGGGGACAATACCAAGGATACTTGCTACATTACTCTTTTGGTGCAAAGTGTGTCAATCTGTGTCACTTCTTAAAGACTTTTTTTTACTGGAATGAGATTTTACATAGATCAAATAATTGCATCCCTTTTCTTCCTTGTTTATCCCCCTGAAGTTGCTTAATGAAAGGTCAATACAAGTGCTATTAACCGCAAGAAACGAGGCCATGTATATGAAGCAACTTTGTAAACTGCAGACCGCTCACAGATATGTAATGATGAGACAATGATAACAGTGGGTGTTTGGAACAAGGCTGACAGTTGAATAGTCTCTAAGCAGTGACTGGGAACCAGGGAAGCAGCTTTCCTGGAGGAGATTTTAGCACGTTAGCTTCTGCATTAATTTGAATCTGCTCATCTGCTCTGCTGAGACCTTGCACATTGTTTGGCCCATTTCACTCTCTAATGACAGGTCTGGTGCATTTTGATGGAGAACTTGCCAAACATGTCAGATTTCAGACCAACAGGTAGCCAGCCAAGCCTGTCTCTGAGACATCCTTTCTACATGTTGACTGCATTTGTTTTGCCTCCTTCTACAAGGGCCAACTCCAGGCTGATTTCTTTCAGAAAGCCTATTCTTCACTATTCTGACATGAAGAGCCATTCTTTGGGGGTACTTAATATCTGAATTCTTATTTTGACAGCAAATTTATTAGCAATGTTGTGACATCTCTCCTTTTGCCTTCTGGAATCCTTACTTGAACCTGTGTATTTTCAGGTACATATCACGTATGTGTGCTTTATATTCCCTTTCATAGTATAAAACTGTAGCATAGAGTATAGTATGGTTTTGAGATATGGTTTTGAGGTCCAAAGCCATGATCTTATATCTCTTTAGATGTTCACAGTGCTCAGGACCCATGAAAATATATGATTAGTTCAGTTTTTGTTGGTGTCATTTTCATGTCCAAAGAGTTATTTATAAAACTGCGTGTGCTTAGAAAATATGTTTGATTTGTTTTGTTTTTGCAAAAGAGGCTTACTTTTCTTAGGGCTGGGGGGTATGGGTGGAGGAAAGATACAAAGGCATTTTTTCTGCAGTTCTACCTCTGATTGATTTTCAGTTAGATTGAGGACACTCAGTGTGGATGGGCTTCATCAGGTCCTTAAACTCCCTGAAATTGTATGAATAATATCGTGTGTTTGGGGCCTTTTATCCCTTGGGGAGAAAGAGTACAACATTAACGCCTACATAAACTACTCAATACATAAAATCGCCAATTTATAAATTAGGTGTGCACTTTACAAAATGATTAGGTAGGATTTTGTTTAATGAGCTCTCTTCCACATTTGAAATTATTCCGTTTACCTGTCACTTTTCAGAAACACGTGTTCTTTGCTCTAGACAAAGTACACCGAGAATTCTACACTTTGCAGTGGAATAAATAATCCCGTAAATGTGCTGCATCTTTCCACGAGACAGACATAATTTGGAAATGTGAGTCTCGCAGCGGTGAAGGTGCTTCTTGACTTGTTTTTGTGTTTTGATTCTGTATGAGACCTCACATCAGACACAGCGCTGGACTCACAATTGGTAGCTGAATAAAATCTACACGTGGATTGATTAGCTCTGTCCGTGTATTAGTTACATGAATGATTTTTCTAATACCCCAGCCTCCAAGGTCCTTGAACTCCTCTCCCACAACAATATGTGAATTTAAAAAATTCTCTTACCTACAAATGCCCTGTTCCCTACTACCCCATTTCTTTAGAGGGGGGAAAGAAGTTGTCTCTAATCATTTTCTCCCAGCATTCTCTCTTGAACCTATTCCAATCAGGCTTTTGTTTCCATTGTTTCACCAAAATAATTCTTGTCAAAATCATGTAGTCATGTTGCACTATGCAGGCTGCCGCCATCTTGATCCATCTCACCCACCCCATACTCTCAGTTTAGGTTTAATCTATAAGCAAGACCTGTCAGCTCTACCTCCAGTTCACACCCTGAATATGACTGCTTCTTCCCACCTTACTTCTGCCCACCTGGCCCAAGCCACCGCCACTTCTTGCCTGGATTGTTGTAAGGGCTTCTGAATATGCCTCCCTGCTTCTGCCCTTCTCTCTGCCCTCTCAGATGGTGTTCTCAACCCAACAACCAGGATAGTCCTATTAAAAAGTAAGTTGCATCATGTTACTTCTCCACTCAAAGCCCTCCAAAAGCTTCCAATTACACTAGAGTAAAACAAAATTCCTTATTGTGGCCACATGGCCCTGCGTGACCTTGCTCCCCCCAAGCCCCATCTCTACCCTGCTGATCTCACCGTCTTCCACTCTTCCCCTTGCCCACTCCACTCCAGCCACACTGGTGTCCATGCTGGTTCTCTATAACTAAATCCAATTCTGCTTCAGGATTTTATTTCTGCTGTACCCCATGCTTTGAACGCTCTTTCCAGAGATATCCACATGATCTTGTTCCCTTGCTTACTTAAGGTCCCTTCCTTCTCCAGCTACCCTACTTAAAAGAAAAATATCCCACATAGACTTGGTTTCTCCTTTGCCCCAGCTTCACTGTTCTTCGTGTGACTTCTCATCATTTGACTTTTTATTTGGCCTGAACCACATGGCATTGTAGATAATGACCACTTGTATCCTACAAATACTGTCAGTACATAGTGTTCAGGCTAATTCATACTTCTTTTTATTTGTAAGCTCTATGATAGAAGACACTTTTTCTGTTTTGTTCACTCTTAAAGACCCAGCTCGTAGACCAGAGCTTGGTCCATAATAAATACTCAATAGATACATATAGAAGGAAGTTAATGAAGGAGTCAGCAATACTTACAAGGTAACTATAGTGTGTTATTCGTGTTTTAATCCATGTATGCAGTCTCTTTTCTGTTTTATCTCCCTATATAAAAACCAGTCACCATCTTTTTCTACCAGTAACTAAATTAATATGCAATTGGGGTGATTCAGAAAAACAGAGTAACTATTTAAAAGAGGTATGTAATATAAATTCAAATTTAATATATTAATTTAAACTATTTAATATAAATATTTGAAAATATGTTACTATTTTATATAATATTTATTTCACTAATTATATTTTATTTCTACTAAGACCACTAATATAAATTCTGATTTTTATGTCTTGAGCAGACTTCATCTGAAAATGGATGAGAGGCCTACTGGAAGGGCAAAGAAAGCTAAGATTAAACTATTGCTTCAAATTGACAAAGTGATATTTCTCTCCAAATAAATATTGACTAAATTTGAAAGGAAAGGCTTTGGGATCGTGAAAATATGAATACTGGGGGGAAATGCCTTCTCGTAATATTGCAGTAAGTATATGTTTGAAAACTGAGGCTGGTTGGATAGAACCTGAAATCCTTTAGCAATGATGTTCAGCCGCCAAACTGAAGTCTTAGACTATGCACAGGGGGCACGTTCTCACAGGTTATGTTTCTAGGAAGGTATATAAAGATGCGATGAAGAACACTCAAATGTAATCCGAGGAAAAATAATCGGGAATCACATTTTTTTTAAAACCACAAAAATTGCGACATCTTGTAAGGTAGTTAAAATTGCTCCATCCATTCTTTGAACAAGTTAACTGAGAAGGAGAAAGCAGTACATTTCCAGAGTACAGCACACATTGGGCGAAAGATCCGGGATTAGCGCCCAAAAGTCCCATCTTCCTGTCTCATACTTTTGTATTCAAATATTGCAATCTGTTACCTGGAGGATGATTAGTGTGTAAAACGGAGTGCTTTAATTTTACTGCAGGAAAAAGTAATGGAGAAAGAGCATAGGCTGTGATGGAGACAAAATTTGTCTAAACAAAGATATCTTTGGTTAATTAGTAAAATGGCAAAGACGTTTATGAAAAACAAGACAGGCACATAAATCTCTTTCATAAGTGTTAAATATTTCAATATTCACTCATATGAAAATCTTTTAATGTAATTCTCATATATTTGTAGAAATGATTAACACTATGTTTGAAACATATTTTTTTTTTGCCACTGAGCTAACATTACTTTTTATCATTATATCTTTGAATACCATGTTACTTATCTGACCTAGAACATTTCCCATAAAAGAAAAGCTAAGTTAGCAAAAGAACAGCTCAGCTCATAAAAAGATGTGATATCTGTGAAAACAGATATGATTAAAACAGCGTGTGCTGTTTAAGTGAGTTAGGAGTCATCATGGACAGCTCTAGGAAGAAGTCTCCCCATCACACATACGCAGTTAGAAAGGCAAATAGGACTCCGGGGTGCATTAAAAGAGGGAGAAAATAATATAGAAATATTAAGTTGATGTTGTATCAAATAATGATACACTTTCATCTAGAATACCGAGTCTAATTTCAGTCAATGCACCTTAAGACATGTCAAGCAGAGAATGAAAATATCCATAGGAATGGAGAAAAATGAGCAAGTTGGAGATGAATTCATGTAAAGATAATTTAGTTCTAAAAAATAAGTTTTGTTAAGTGGGAAGTCACTTGTTTTCACGAACAGCCCAATAAAGGACATTTTGGTAATTGGGTGATTGATACTTATGATAAAATAAGTAGCAGCAATAAATAAAACTCAACAGTAAATGAAAATCCATAGTATTATCTAAAAAGTGGAATGATACTTAGAGCCAGCAGTCTGGGATTATAGAAGGATTGTTGATTACTAAGAACTAAATAGGAACATCAACGGATGAAACAGAACTTCTATGCTAGGGGCCTTTTTCTTTCAGTTGTGTACTTACCTTTGTCCTCAGCCAACATGTCACATCAATTGTAGGTTTATACCCTTTTGTGGTGACACAAAAGTATCAAATGAGGTCTATTCTCTTTTTTCATAATTAACAAAATTAGTTACATGTGTGTTTTCTCAGCTTAGAAAAAGAACATTAAAAAATATCGGTAAATTTGGGAAAACTGGAAAGAAAACGAAATTCTTGCTATGACCAACCAAAACCGATCACAGTTCATATTTTGATGTTTTTTTCTTCCAACTTCTTATCTATATGTAGTGCTTTATTTTATATATTTGTAATCATACCACAGATATGAGTGTTTTCCATTTATTTCCATTTTGCCAAAACATATCCCTCCATTATTATAAGCTCTCAGTGATAATTTTGATACCAGAATATTATATCAATAGATGTATCAGAATCTATGCAATCGTTTCTATAACACTGCTGATCCTGATATTGACAGTTTTGTACTCTGAGTACCAATCAAGTGATTAATGAATAGGAAATGTTTAATAAAATGATCACGCAAGTTGTAAGAAATAATAGCTCTCACCAGCTATTTTTCCACCTATGTTTATTTCCAGTTACATGCATTCACATCATCTTAGCATTTGTCCTCTAGAGTATAAACATCCATTGGGTTTGTATGCCCAGTTTCATATGCAACTGGGCACTTAGTCTACTGTTTCTGATAGCAGCTAACAGGGCTTATCATTCAGATAGTGGTCATGCCCAACTCTGGAGGCAAATACCAGAAGGACAGAGGAAATATGCCAAAGGAATTCTAGGCTTGGAGAATGTAGATTAAATGAAAGTCTTTTTCACTACAAAGGATACTTTGTCCTTATATTACCTAGAACTGAAAATAGCTAGAGCTCACTACCATGAAGCCTGGGGCTTCCTCTAAGAAAAGAGATGACATTATTTTATTTTTCCTTTAATATAGTTGGTCATTTTATAACATGTTTGATTTATGTAGTTTAACTTGGTATATAAATTTTATGTCATTTATCCTCATGTGCTTGTTAAGATGATTAACATTATCTTCATTTCACAGTGAAGAAACAGGGTTTATGGTAGGAAGAATAAAAGGGAACTAGAATTAAATCCTAAACCCTTCACTATGAGCCTCGTTACAGTCTTTACAGTGGTGTTAATTTTTATAATGCCAGTGACAACGATGAGAGAAACCTGATCACCATGGACCATTGGATGGAATCTGAGATACCCTTTATTTATTTTCTGCTTGTTCAAATAGGAAAAAATTAGACCCATAAATCTATAGCTAATTTTAACTTTCTTCCAAAATATGAAGCATACACACCATTACTAGAAAATGGACTTATATATAATCTGGATGTGTATACATCTGGCCGGATCAGTGCAGATTGTTTTCTTGAATCTCTTACTACTTTCAATTAAGTTTTATTAACACTCTTCCCTTTAACCATCGTAGCTCTGGTCTTCCCAAAGTGCAAATGGTTTTTTTGCCTTTTCCAAAGGTTACTGTTAGGTTCAAAAATTCTTTGTTCTGTTTTTCAAATCTACAAGGAAATTACTAAAGACCAAAGTCTGGGATATTTGAAGAAATCAAGCTTATTTCAATGGTAGAGTTAAGAGAATGTGCTCTGAAGGTATATTATTTCAATACCAAACAGGAATATTCAGGGAAGAAAGAGAGAGGGATGGAAATAGAGTGGAAATAGAGGAACTGAATAGTAGAATCTAAACATTTTAGAGCTTTCAGTGGGGTATTCTTTTTTCTCTTATGAAATGTCTTTGAAAATGATTTGGGGCCTTGATTGCATGTTTAGGACGTCAGAGTACTGAGCAGGGATAGGGAAATTCAGGCCCTATTCTGCCTTTGCTGAACACTGTAGCTTTTTTTTCCCTACCCCCCACTGCTAATTATAATGTTTGGAGAGATGGGGGTGAGGGGAGAGGGTTTCTTTTTTTTCTTCTTCTTCTTTTTTTTAAGAATGCTTTTCTTTCAAAGATATTGAGTTTGGAGAAGATCTTTAAACGAAGGGGTACTAGACATAAGAGTCTTTTTAAGTTCTTCTTATCCCAACATTTGAAAGGCATTTTATTCATAAAGCTTACACTTTTTTTTTCAAAGGAGCCATTTAATTCATTATGGAGTAGTATGAAGCTGTTGAGAGAGATATAGCAGCTTGATTCATTTGAAATCACAGGACAAATAGACTTTAAAAAGCAAATGCATCCATTTTGACACTAATTATGTGTCTTTTGCACATGCGGTATCTCATGTCACAAATTGCTCTCATTTGCTTCTCACTGCAGAATGTCTCTGAAATGAGATGAGTGGAAATGCCTTAAACAGGTGGATGTGGAGCAGGTCGGGGGACTTTGGTGGGGGAGGGGTGGGTTGAGGAAGAAAAAATGAAGGTGTCTTAGAAGCCACAGGGAATTCATTCAACATGATATTGACCCACATGGTAAGGTGGAACATATGGCTTTTCAAGTATTATATGTCCTCCTTATAATCATAACAACATAACAGAGCCCACCGTATACCAGGCATTCTGCTAAGAGTATTTTATTCATACATGTTGTCTTTGAACCTTAAAATTAGCTTATGATTATATTCCCAGTTTATAGAGGAGGAAATCGAGGAGGTTGAATAATTTATCGGAGGTATCTCTAGTATATGTGTTTTTCCCGACACCACTGAGTCATTAACTAATTCTGACATTAGCTGGTGCTAACATCAGATCCCACTGCTTAAGGGCTCAGTCCTACAAGACTGCCCTCCCTCCCCACTTCAGACGCCTGTCACCTGTGCTGATGACTGCCCAGCTATAGATCAGGGGTTTCCAGACCCTCTCCCTGGGTTTGATTCATTTGCGAGAGCAGCTCACAGAACTCAGAGAAACATTTTACTTACTAGATTATCAGTTTAATATGAAAAAATATAACTTAGGAATAGCCAGAGGGAATAGGGCAAGGTGTATGAGCAGAGGGCAGAGCCCCACGCCTCCCCAGGTAAGCTACTCTCCAGCACCCCTACCTGTTCACAAACCTGAAAGCTCATCAAATCTAGTTACTCAAGAGTTTGTATAGAGCTTATTCTGCAACCCCTGCTCTTCTCTTCCCCTTCTGGAGGTCCCTGGATGGGGCTGGAAGTTCCAACCCTCTAAGTACTTGGTCTTTCTGGTGACCAGCCCCATCCTGAGGCTACTCAGGGGCCCCACCCTAAAGTTGCCTCGGTAGCATAAGCTCAAAAAGAGTTCCTTGTAAACGATAAAAAACCACTCCTATCACTCTGGAAATTCCAAGAGTTTGTGGAACTTTGTGCCAGGAACTGGGGATGAAGACCAAATACATTGCCTGTTATGCCACAGTATCATAACTAATACTCAGGGGACCGAAGCGAGGTAGTCTGCTTCCAGAGACCCCAAGAGTTCTCTGGCCACGTTTGTATTTGGACCCTTTTCCTGCATTTTCCCCCACCCCCACTCTTCTAGTTTGCTGCCCCTGTAATCTGTAGAATGCTTTATGACAAACAGAAAGTTTACTGAAGTTTACAGAATTAACCTGAGTCTGGCATCTTGCAATCCACTCTTGGATCTATTTAGCACAGGAGGAGAGCTTTATAAATGATGCAAGAGTTTCTTAGAGTTCTTTATAGAACAATTCAAATAGGGCTAAAAACAACCAAGAGGAGAGAGAAGTACACATTCATTTTCCCTGAATATGAACAAAAACAAAAGCATTTGCTACATGGTGTGAATTGGAGGAATCTTATATTATTGAGCTGGTGCTTGTTGCCTGATAATGGAAAAGATTAGCGTCACTTTTCTGTAACTAAGCCTGTAATGGTGTCACAGCCTATTTGATGCCAATTGGTGTTCCTGGGGTCCTTGGTATAAAGCAACCTTTGCAAATGAGTAGTCAAAATGGTTGGAATAAGGAATAAAACCAGAGAGTAAAAAATGAATAGCTAATTCAACACTTAATTTCTTTTAATTTTGAGAGTCTTACATATGTGCTGCAACTATTAATGGGTGGGATGCTGATGATAGGGGAAGAGTTTTAAACTGTAAATTTATTTTCACCTGAGCTGCAGAACTCAAGCCTGGCATGCCTTACACGTAATGCAGTTTGACAGTTCATTTGAAATAAATGTGCCGATAACCCTTAAAAGTGGTAATAAAATACTCTTTGCTCTACTGTACAGATGATTAATACCACTAAAGTAATTAAATTCCATTAGGCTGAGGTTCACATACCCAAGGAATTGGTGCCAGGATTTCGCCGTTCTCTAGTGAGGACAAAAGACTAATGCCTTTTAAAGCCGTGTTTCACCAGGAAAATCCCAGGGAAGTCTGTATTAACTTAGGACATCTGCTTGTTGTGATTGTTTGAGGTATTGATGCATTGGATCATTAGCAGGGTAGCGTGAACTAGTGTTTTCCTGTTGACAAGGATCTCTCACCAGGAGCTGCTAGCTTTCTGCAAGGGGAGAGAGAAAGCAAAGCAGGGCAGCCAAGTGGAGTCCTGTGAATGGCTTTGACTTACAGAATTATTGCTAACTGTATAGTCTCTGATGGTAGGAAACAGCATTTTGCCCCCAGCCATTTTTCCCAAGATCAAAGCCAAAGTAACTCTGTCTCCTGCTGTTTTGTAGCTGTAGATTCTTAAAGACTGGCATTATTGTCATCGATGAACAGTTTGCCCCCTTTCAGATGGCGGCCGTAATGACCCACGGGGGAGGCAGTGGTTAGGCAGTGCTGACAATGTGGCCAGGTGCTGCAGCATAAGCGTTTCATTAAATATTGAAGCAATGGTTTTCAGTTACAGTGGCAAAAAGGGAATTTGGTCTATGTCCAAATACGTGGCTATTTTTTTCCCTTCAACCTCTTCTAATCACATTATTTTTTGCATGACCTTTCTGCTGGAAATTAGCTGCCGTCCCGAAAAGCATTGTTTGTAATATATCTAAGGTAGTTCTGTATTCCACTTTACATGCTAGTAATCATTCTTAACGTATGAATGATTTATTTACCATTTCTTCTTACAATATGCAAACCATAGAAAATAAACCTTATGATTATTTTGGCTTTCAGAGGTACCAAAGGAAAGAATCCTGAATTTCCAAGGGAAGGAGAGTTTGCAGACACCGAGAACAGGATTCCAGTGCATTTAAGAGTTCGGGTTTCTTTTTGGTTTTTTTTTTTTTTTAATGTGTCTCATGTGAGAAACGGTTTTAGAGCCTTCACATTCTGTTTCCATTTGGAGACCACGTTAAACTTGTCTGTATAATTTGTGAAATGAATTCACAAGAGAAAAACTGGTCATTTTGAAAGGAATGTAGCTGCCACTTGATTAGAGCAGGATCTGCTCCTCCTCTTAACTGTGTGTGTCTGGGTAACTAACAAACTCCAACCACGGCCGGCCCGGAGGCCTGTGACAACCAGCCTCGTGACGTGCTGATCTTCTGATTCCGGAAGCCTCTGAGAGAATCCTCTGATTCTTCTCTACGAGAAACAGAACAGACCTTTCTAAATAATAATCGAACGCCACAGAAAACTCACATAAAACTTCTAGAGGAGAGCGTGGCTCCTGCCGGAGGCTATGAAAGGTGAACTGCAACCAAAATGTACCCTAAAAACAAAACAAAACAAAACAAAACAACACAACACAAAACAGAAGCCCCCTCTAGGAAAGAACACAGGATTTAAATATTGTCTCCCAATATTATATTTTATATTATATTACCATTTATCCCTACCTTGGAAATCCCACTTAGTGATAAGTAGCTATTTCAAACTTCCAAATTTTCTGAAAGATCAAATAGAGTTTCTGTATGTTAATTGCAGTTTTGCTAGATTTCCATATTTAAATCAGCTTTCCCTCATCGTTTAACAAAACTCTGGCACTTCCCTACCAAATATAAATATGGTTTGGTTTAAGATTACCATTCATCTGAGGAACAAGTCTTTTTGTGTGGTTATACTGCACCAATGCACCGGATTTGCCCGTGCGATCACCAACTCTACATAATAATCCTCATAAAATAAGATTCTACTGCTAATTTTCACTCTTTTTTGTTTGGTTTGTATGTACTTAGGAAGCACTGAATTAAAGTGCCATTATACCCAATCTCTTTTTTTTAATTTATTTACTTTTTTTACCTGGTAAAACATTATAACCAATCTCTTAATCTTTCTCTTACTCTCTTATTTCTTCCTTATTCCTTTGCTCTTCTTTCTCGAATTTGTAGATGTTAAATGGGTATACCTGTAAGAAAAAAAATATATTGAAAAATGACTATTAGCCGAACAGGATTTTTTTTTTTAAGATTTTATTTATTTATTTGGCAGAGAGACAGCCAGCGAGAGAGGGAACACAAGCAGGGGGAGTGGGAGAGGAAGAAGCAGGCTCATAGCGGAGGAGCCTGACGTGGGGCTCGATCCCATAACGCCGGGATCACGCCCTGAGCCGAAGGCAGACGCTTAACCGCTGTGCCACCCAGGCGCCCCCTGAACAGGATTTTGTCTTATGACCAGCATTAGTAAGATAAAACAAGTTTTAAAAGAGGTACAAGAAAAATTTCAATCATTCAAGTTTATTGTTATCATTTCCTTTTGACTGTGCCGTTTGGAACACTTCAGGAAATGACTGACTTCTTTTCATTGACGAATACCAAAAAATATAGAGGTTTATATAGAATAGGAAAAAAATGGAAGCCTCTGTAGATGGAAGCAAATAATGAAAAGAAAAAAGAAAAAAAACAAGAGAGAGACTTGTCTAAAGATGGAAATGCTGTGACTAGTTTGTTTAAACCTATCTGTGCTTAGTTGACGATATTATCACCTAGCTGGTACTTTCATGGATTGTCTGTAGTCCTGAGCCTGGTTTAAAAGATGACAACAGGGCAAAATTCAAGGATCTACAGTGAATACAAAAATGAACACAAATGCGTCTCTTGCCAGCACCATTGCTTTAGAGCAGCTATAGGCAAAATAGTATCTAAAAAACTGTTTGTGATATTCCTCAAAAGAATATATTTATCTATTTTCAAGCACTAGGTAGGATATTTTCTCTGCTTTAAGCGTTTTCATAAGCAGTGGTGACATCTTCAAAGTTCAGTCTGGTGGGATAGAAATATTTTTCGAGAAGTCAGTAGGCATTGAAAACTACGCCTTTCTTTTTTTATTTTCCTGTGAACATTCTGTTGTGACATACTTCCCTCTTCATTTCTTCATGACAATTTGCATGCACCATTTAAATTACTCCCCATTATTCCACTGTATTCTTTGGACTTCTTTGAAACACATAAATATTAAGGATAGATTAATGCCAGAAAGCACGTCCAAAATATTACTTGCAAGTTTAACATGTGACCAAAAAAGAACTGTTTTTGGTGGCTAGAGGAAAGACTGAGTTTCAGTTAAGTGGGAGAGGGTAGGGATTTTTTCTTGACCAGCAACTCAATGATCTTTGTTTAGAATTAGATTTTGTTTTAATGTTAATATATTACAGGGTTTTTTCTCTTTCTTTTTTAAGCTTTCTTTTCATCATGAAATAAATGTTTTAACTTTCATATTCTTTCGTGGGGTTACTAATTTTGTGATTATAGCCCTAAAGTTTCTAAAATTATCTACATTAGGAGAAACTCCTCAATTTCAGGCTATTCTGTATATTATAAAGTGATTTAATACTATAAATCAACAAACATTTGTTGAGTATAGGCATGTATCCCAGGAAATACTTTGTTTAAGGAATCTAAGTTCTGATCTGATACATTTGTTTTATTTTTTTTTAAGTTTATTTTACATTTATTTAAGTAATCTCTAACGCAGCATGGGGCTCAAACTCATGACCCTGAGATCAAGAGTCACATGTTCTTCCAACTGAGCCAGCCAGGTGCCCCTGATCTTATGCATTTAATTTATAGAAATAGACCCTTTGGTGGTACTTTCCGTGAGAACCATGTATGTTCTTTTAAAGGTGAAGTTAAGGCTAACCCTGTATTTGGCAGAATACTGGCATCCTGTGAAAAACAACCAAGGGTTTCTATGCTAAAATGGAAAACCAATACTTCTCCCACTTCATATACCCTAAATTAATTTTCTAATAAAATTTCATTTTGGGGTGCCTGGGTGGCTCAGTCGTTAAGCATCTGCCTTTGGCTCAGGTCGTGATCCCAGTGTTCTGGGATGGAGCCCCACATCGGGCTCCCCGCTCAGCAGGAAGCCTGCTTCTCCCTCTCCCACTCCCCCTGCTTGCGTTCCCTCTCTTACTGCCTCTCTCTCTGTCAAATAAATAAATAAAAATCTTTAAAAATATATATAAAAATTTTCGTTTTACCTTCTCTCTTAGACCTGCCCCTTTTTGAGATGCTGACTCACTTTTTAGGCTTTTGAGCTATGTGGCATTGCCAGAGAGAGCTAGAATTTGACCAGCACAGGGACAGTGTAAGGCATACTCTAGCAAAACGTATGGTACTGAAGTTGGGAACTTCAAAGGATCCAGTAGAATAGTGGTAGAAGACGGGTATTATGGACTACATATTTGTGTCCTCCCCAAGTTCACAGGTCAAGACATAATCCCAGGTGGGATGGTATTAGGAAGCAGGGTCTTTGAGAGGTTATTAAATCCTGAAGGTGGAGTGCTTATGGTAGGATAGGGTCCTAAGAAGGCAAGCTTTTCCCCCTCCATCTCTTTCTGTCTCCCTTTTCCTCTACCTCTCTGTCTGTCTCTGCCATGTGAGGACAAAGCAAGAAGGTGACCATCTGTGAATCAGGAAGAACGTTCTCACCAGAACTCAATCTTGCTGACACTCTGGTCTCAGACTTCCCAGCCTCTCGAACTGTGAGGAATTAATTCAGTGGAGACATGAGCATTGAAATTTCTGGTAGTATATGTAGCAGAGCCAGGTGAGAATACAATGAAGGAAGGAGGGAGGGAGTGGCAAGAAATGTTTGCCAAAGGGAGCAATTTTTCCCTCCAGTTTTGGGGGATAAGTTGAAGAAACAAGCTAGCAAAAGCAAAGGAAAAATTGAGAAATAAGTTACTGGAGGCATGTACAGGCTCCCTGCAGAGGAGACTTTTGCTTCTCCTTCCTTTAGAGCGGTCATTTAACTGACTGTTAAGGAGTGATGGACCTGCTGATGTCTTGCAACATGAAGAGTCTAAAATTGGCTTGGAAAGCAATCTAGAGCTTTCTCTTTATGTTTTGTCTTCTTCTGGGCATCTTAAATCATTACGGTGTCAGAGGAGTCTCAAAGGGGAGGCACCTGATACATTTATGACCCAAGCATTGTTCCCAGTAAGCCACATACACCATCTTATTCAACACTCTCAAAATCATGCCAGGTAGCTCCAGTCACTGGAACTTTGGGTTTGTAAGTGAAACACTCACAGTTCTGACTCCTTATGAGTCACCAAAATGTCTGCTGCATGTAGGATTTTTAAGAATCCTGAGAAAGCGTCTAAATTGCTCTGTGAGGCTAATATGCAGGGGTAGATTCTAGAGAGTGAATGCACCTGGTTAATCTTATAACATTCTCACCTTCACAGTCTTTGTTTTCTCAACAAGGAAAAAATTTTTGTAAGTTAAATACTTTTGTTTACTTTTGTGCGTGTGGAAAAAAAAATTCCTAGAGAAAGTCAGGGGCAAGTGGTAGAATTGAAGAAGTCTAGGAAAATGATATCTCTTAGAAGTTCTGGATACATTTAAGAATACAATGCTGCCTTTGGCTGTGGTTCAAATCTGTAACTGAAGAATCCACTATATGCATTAAAAAGGCAGAAGAAAAAGTGACTCATGAAACCATTTCAAATAGTCAAAAGTTGTTCTTTAAATAAAAGAGGAAACTTGTGAAAATTACAGATGGTAGAATTTATTTTAATAGCTTCATAAATGACTTAAAACTGTACTTGTAAGATCATTAGGGGTCCTAGGGAGTTGCCTATTTTTTTTTTTCACTCACATTACTGCATTTCATGAGGGAAATTATATACTATTGTGGTATTCGGAAATTTAACGATTTGAGAAAGACACTAGTTATAGCTCTCATAATTGTCCATACATTATCTATTATTAGCCTCATTTATAAATGGGGTAACTAAGGCATAAAAAAGTTAAAACAAATAAACCAAGGGCACACAAATAGCAAACGGGAGCTGAGATAAACCTGGGTTTGTCTGATTCAAATGCCTTTCCCAAATCAAAATTTTTAGGTAAAAACCTTAATTCATTTGCACAGACAGGTTGAGTCATGTAACAAGAAGTTGCATATGACTTTTCAGAATTTTAGGTACGCTTAGATATTTCCTTAGGACAGATCCCACTAGTCTAAGGACAGTCTGGGTAAGTCTTCACTGATTTGCAAGTCCCTTGTGATCCTTGGCATAACATCAACTTGACTGTCCTAAGTTAAAAAGAAAAGCACCCAGTGGATATGCTGGAGGCTGGTACTGGCTCCCAAGAGCCAATTTTTAGATTGTCAGGAATTTTGTAAGTCTGTTGTTTAACACAGTCATTATTAAAAATTAAATTATTACACTTGAAATCAAATTAATTATATTTAACGTAAAAGTAGTAGGTACTCAAGACTCATCACCTTTTAATTATAACATTTTACTATTGTCTGTAGTCTTGAGGTCATTTACATCTGTTGTATCTTTATGGTGAAATTACTATATATAATGGTGTGCTACTGCATATCTTTTCCCATACTCTCCATTTGGGTTCATCAGGTTGGTAACATGAAATCAGCTACGGTGGAAGTATTTACACCAGGAAAATTGGCAAATGCTACAGTGAGAACTAGTTTTTTCCTCCCCAGAACTAGCTGTTAAACATTTACTAACATGCCTCTAGATACAGCTTTGCAAGTGTTTATTTAATTCCGATTCTCTTGCTCATTCCTTTGATAAAAGGAACCCTAGCTAAACTTAATCTAAGTAGCTCCAATCACTTGTTCACATTGCTTTCGCCAGTTGGGAGATTAGGATTGAGGGGAGGTTTGGAAGAGCGAACATCTTGCTCAAAACTAGTTTCTAGTTAAAGGGAATGAAATGAGGAAATCTTGGCAAACTCTCTTATTTCTAAGACAAGGGTTTTCTTGGAATTTTACCTAAATGTCATACGGAAAGAAAGCAAGACTGGATTTTTTCACCTATTGGAGAAATCAACATACATGTATTAAGACAGAAGGAAGAAAGCTCATTTACAATGAGTTTAACCAGTTGTGAGTCTAAGGGTAAAAACTATTCTTCTCTAAACTACCAAGACTTAAAAACAAAAGTGGGAATGAGAAAAGCACAAAACAAGCATGTAATTCTGGACAGCACTTAATAGCATGTCAATAGTTGCTCAAAGGGCAATGTGCAAAGGTCAGGATCCTGTTCTAGGATCCATGCTGCCTCACCCTGGGATCTTGGACCTTCTCATCTCCACTAAAATACATTTTAACTTTGATGAGTTATGGGTGCAAAAGAGAAAGGATCTTTTTTTTTTTTTTTTTTGGTCTCAGGGTGCACATTTGCAGCTTTGAAATTCTTTTACATTTTCATTCTTCATGCTGATGAGTCAGTGCAGATTTATATTACCAAGTTATTATGGGTAGTAGAGACTGTGTCTCCTTGAAAGTAATGGCATGTGATTGCTTACTCCATTACTTTCAATGGGACTCAGTCATTGCCATCCTTAGGGACTCAATCCCATTGAAAGTAATAGTCTGAGACTGCCCACGTTGTTACCGGGCTTTAAATTGGATTGAATTTATACTGAACGGTAGGGGCCAGCCACAAAGTCTCACTTTTAAAAGATGTGGACTTGATAAAGTTTTTGGCCAGCCATTGGGAAGTTTAACTGCCTGCATGGAGAATATATTTTTACTATTTAAACATTCATTTCTTAATGTTGAAGTGTTTTAATATTTAGCCTCTGAACTATTAGAGAAATTCACAACATTTCAGGAAAATTGTTTTCAAACTTTAATTCTTTCCTAACTATGCTATATTCAGCAATTCAGGAAAGAAGACATTCTTTTGCTTGGGCGTTAATTACTTTCTTATTCTTAGGATAATTATATTTTTAAAACTGGAAAGAAATTTCACAAAATCACATTTTAGATGATGAAGCTGAGGTTCAAGGTAATTTGCCATGGTCAAGGTCACAAAGCAAGAGCTTTGTCACAAAGTGAAGATAGAACAGTCGTGTTTAGGATTACCCAATCCCATTTAAATCTTTGGAATTAGACTATTTTTATACTCAGAAATACTAATGGGTTATTTCAGGATGTAATATGCATTGCTGTTTACACTTAAGTAATGACATGTTTTAATTTTTCTTCATAAAACAAACATTTCCAGGGACACCTAGGTGGCTCAGTCGGTTAAGTGTCTGCCTTTGGCTCAGGTCATGATCCCAGGGGCCTGGGATCGAGCTCCCCATTGGGCTCCTTGCTCAATGGGGAGCCTGCTTCTCCTTCTGCCTGCCGCTTCCCCTCCTTGTGCTCTCTCTCTCTCTTTCTCTGACAAATCAATAAATAAAATCTTAAAAAACAAAACAAAACCAAAAAACAAACATCTTCAGATCCTGATAGTATAAAATACCTTCCTGGTGAAAACATTCACTTTTAGGGTTTGGGGGAGGTATTGTATAGGAGGCTGTATAAAATGATGTTAGAAAACTGCCTCAGGGGCACCTGGGTGGCTTAGTCCGTTGAGCATCCAACTCTTGGTTTCAGCTCAGGTCATGATCTCAGAGTCCTGGGATCCATGCTCAGTGAGGAATCTGCTTGAAATTCTGTCTTGTCTGCCCCTCCCCCGCTCATGTGCACACGCGTGAGCGCTCTCTCTCTCTCTCTCACTCTCAAATAAATCAATCATTGAAAAAAAAGAAATAAAAGAAAAAAAAAAAACTGCTCCAGATCTTACCTTTTGTCTAACCTTGCTCCTGTATTTGTATCTTAGTTTGGAAATGCAGCACATAGTTTTTAGATTTCCACTCTGAGATTGTTACAATGCCCAATTTTGGTGTATGACTATAAAAAAAAGTTTTTGTTCTAACTTCAGTAAACTTAGCAAAGTGTTATTTTATATTTAGTTGATATTACAGCTAAAACGTGGACATATCTGATATATATAGCAAAAGAAAATAGTTAATAAAATCATTAAGTATTATTCAGTGTCACCTTATCATGAAGGCTAATCATTTGTGAGTTGTAAAGAACTTCATCTTCATTAGCAGTGCCAATAGTTGAAAGTATTGGCCAGTCCTAGATGTTCAGTGTAAAAAAACTCAATGCTTTGTCAATTATGTAATGAAAATGAGGGAGATATTAGCTTTGACAATAATAGCACAACCGGAAATTTAATTTATTATTTTGCTAACTGTCGATATTATTATTGATGTATAGATTTTGACCACATGCACATGTGCATAATGCTTATCTAACTAATATTCGGAGAGACAATTGAATTATAAATATATTAGTTATGTTACTCTGAGAATCTGGTATAATATGAGGGTGTACATATGTTCTGTAAAATCTCTTACATTTCTAGTCTATGATTATGTGGTTTCAAAATTATAAATTTCAGTTACAGCAGCTAGTTGTCTTTTTTATTGTACAACCATACTTTATCCTACAACATTTAGTTATTTTTGAAAAGTAAACTACCATACCAAATGTAAAAACACAAAACAAAACAAAAAAACCCAAGAAAACCCCACAGCATATGAATCTGGGTATTTAGAAGCCAGAGTAGTGGCTCCCATTGGAATAGGGGTGGTGGTGGTGGTGGCTGACAGGTGAGGAGCATGATGGGAGCTTCTGGATGCTGATAATGTTCTATTTCTTGATCTGCATGCTGGTTACACAATGGTGTTGGGTTTGTGAGTATTCATCGAGTTGTATACTTTTCTGTATGTATATACTTGAATAAAAAGCTTAAAAATGACATTCAAATAGAAGGAATAGGGTTATTTTCAAAAAGCTGATACTCTAAGAGACTTACCTTCTTTAAAAAGTTCCTCCTAGAGTTTTTTCTTTATGTGTTTTTCTGTAATAATAGAAGACAGAGGTCAGCAAACTATGGCCTCTGGGCCAAATCTGGTTCTCCACCTGTTTTTCTATAGCCTAGGAGTTAAAAATGGTTTTTACATTTTTAAGTGGTTGAAACAAAATCAAAATAAGACTATTTCATGAGACATGGAAATGATATGAGATTAAACTTACAGTGTCCAAAAATAAAGTTTTATTGGAACACAGCCATACTCATTCATTTCTGTATTATCTGCTCTTTTTTGTTGTCTGTTTTACTGCATTACAACCACTGTGTGTCACAATGGCAGAGTTTAGTAGTTGTGGCAGAGATCATATGGTCTGCAAAGCCTAAAATATTTACACTCTCACCTTTTAAGGAAAAGTTTACTGACACAAGGAAAGGGTCAGCCTAGTGGTCAAACGTAGATTAATACTATTACAATCTAAATGGTGTATGAAATTAGCTACCGATTGGAATCAGCTAACTCAGATATTATCCACACTCACTCAGTTCGTTATTTTTGCCGTCTACATTCAGTGTTCATCAGATCCCATACATAAATGAAAAAAGCAAAGCAGTACAGCCAGCAACTGCATTGAAAAAAGTATTTTTTCGGGGGTATTGTTACTTTTCCTCGTACCTTTATCATACCAGTTTTCACCATCATAATGGAGCTAGTCTATCTCTGCCTTTGCAAAATTCCTGTGGATCCAATTCATGTGCTTAGACTGGTAATCTGGTTGATATTTTGCAACTGTAGGGGAGGAAAATTTTTTTCTTCTTACCTTCCAGGTCCTTTTGGTTGACTTAATAATTAAATTCACATAAAACTAATTAGCAGGAGAAAAACAAATTTACTTTCTTATGTATAGGAGCCCCACAAGAACATGAGAGGTTCTCAGTCAGTCATTCAATTGAGACATATATGCCATCTGAGCTAAAGAGAAAAGGGTAGGTGTCTGGGACTTCAAAGGGGAAGAAGACAATTCATAGGAAGATGGGAGGAGCAAATGTTGGGTAAACATGTTTGCTATCCCACAGACAAGTCTTTCCGAAACAAACAAACAAAAAATCTATCTCTGATAATAGCTTTCTTCCAGGCATAGGCAGGTATAGGTATCGGCCCCCTATCCAAATCCTTTTAGGCAATTAAGAAAAGGTAAAAAGCTCTTTTTGAGTCTGCTGGGCCTTAATTGTCCTCAGCCCAGGGTAGTCCATATGCCATAGTAGCACATGCTGGGGTGGTCTGCCCTGAACCCCATCACAGTCTTCATGAAGGATCACACCTGTCTTTGTCTTCAAGAAGTGAAGTGTTATTTACTGCAAGCATTTTTGATCCTCAAATATTTGTTAAAAGTTTCTTACTTGTTTGTGTTTCTTACGGCCATTTCTTCAACTCGTATTAGCCATGTTCTGAAGGCTCTCTCTCTCTCTCTCTCTCTCTCTCTCTCTCTCTCACACACACACACACACACACACAGATGCCCGTGTAGCCCTGTAGGCAGTTGTTCTCATATTGTATTTCCTTGATCTAGTCTACACTTCAAGTTTCCTTGCATATGGTCAAAGGAAGCAACCTCACCAATATAGCTAACCTTTTGCTGAAAAGAATCTTTTTGAGAATTAGAGAGAGAGCTGTGAGTGCTTGGGTATAGTTAGGGCCAGAGGAAGTCAGACATCACGAGGAGCTAGAAGCCAGACTACATGCTACAAAGCAAATTTGTATGCAGTGTGGTGAGAGGGTAAGAAGGAGCTTGTAATTCAGATCCATCTGAAAAGGGGAAATTGGTGAACAAACCACCCCAAACTGGAGCTGAGCCATGATTCTATAAGTCCTTCTCCTTCTAAATTTTTTTTCTCCCATTTAGTCCATGCATGTATGTGGAATGAGGGCCTGTGGCCATTGGACAGTCTGTTGAAGGTGGCACTGTGCACACGTGGATATGGGTGACAAGCACACTGTGATGTCTAGGGGCACAGTCTCTGTAGCTCGAGTGTCAGCATTCAAACCCAGCTTTGCTACTTCTTGGCTCTATGTCTCTGGGCAGGTAACACATCTGCTCAGTGCTTCCATTTTGGTATCTTCAAGGTGGGGGTTAAATGAATTCATAGAAGTGCTTTGAAAGGTGCTCAGTTAATATTATCTATTATCATTTCACAGTTATATCTTAGAAGCTAAGAAAGAGTCCTCAGTAGGAGACCGGATGCCAGTTTAGCAACAGTGACATCATAATGTATGAAGTAACAAAGTTTTTCTTTTATCTAAAATGCAACCATTTTCCAACTTCTAAAATAAAATTGTCTTTATGGATAATATGCTTAAAACTTGCATCCTAAAATATTTTAGACCTTACTCAATATCTTATATGTACTTATTAATTGAACAAATAGTTACTGGGTTCCTACTGAGTATAGGTACTGGGCCAGGCCCTAGGGATATATCATCGAGGAAAGCTTGCATGGTTCAATTAGGGAAGAAAATAGGCAAACAAAAGCAAATAAAATAGCCATGAGAGAAATAAATGTTGTGTTCAAGTGTTGAGAGTGAAAAATGTAAGTATTTTGCTAGAGAAGTGCAAGGAGAAATACCCTACTGACAGAATGATCAGAGCAGACAGGGGGAACTCTTTGAGGGACAATTAAGCTTAGATTTGAAGACTGAAAAGAAAGCCGCTAGGCTGACTCTGGGAAGGGGAGCGTTCCGGGCACATTGCACAGCACTTCTAAACGTCCCAATGTGGAAACTGTGTGTCCTGTTGAGAAGATCCCAAGGGGATCTTGAAGCTTGGTTCACAGGGTGGAGGTTGGGAGAGGTGAAAGGAGTGGGGACTATACCAGGGACAGATCTTGAAGGCGGGGATGTAATCTGATTTCTGGTCTGCTTCATAAGACACTAACTGGCTGTTGTGTGGGGAGTAAGTGGGCAAGGATGGAGTTCAGGATTCCAGTTAGGAGCTGATGAAGTTGTTCCCGTGGTTCCTGTTTACAGCAGGAGCGTCTATGGCATGTTCGTGCATGTGTGTGTTGGGGTTAGGGGTGGCGAGGAGCACAAACAGGGCACGATCCTTGGTAAATCATGCAGGGAATTCAAAATCTGAACCACTGTGCACGAGGCGATGAGCTTATATAGAATATATACCTAAAACAAATATTATGAGCACAAATTCATGGGTCTTTATAAAAGATGAACGGTTTTAAAATTAAAATTATGTGATCTAACTTAATGTGCATGCAGTTTAGGATTATTATTTAGCATGTTAAAAGTATTTACTTTCATGTTTTTAGACATCATTTCCAGGAAAAGAATTTATTTTGTCCCACCAAACCTCCATTTCCATTAAAAACCTTCCTTGTTTTCTTTATGTACGTGAAAATCCACATTAATAAGCATAAAGGTGAGATTTTAAAATGTAACAGGGATAGTTGTTATTGAAATGAACGTTGGGGAGACCTGGGTGAAAATGGCCCAGGTGGGAGCACCTCAGCTGTATTCTGCTCAGGCAGTACGATTCTATTGAAATTTCAAGTCTCTCTGGGGTTTTTTTCCAATCAGCCGCCTGGCTTAGAAACTCATGATGTGAATTTTTGATGGCAAAATTAGAAAATAAAGTACCCTTCTCTTTTAAAAATAAATTTTGAATTCAAGAAGTGATCTGGCTAGACACTTGTATAAACTAACTTTACATTCATGATAAATGAATATAACGTGGACAAGAAGTTTCACCTGGTTCCTCATTAATATGATTGTATCCTGAATAGGTGATGAGGTGGGACAGGTTCTGAACTCGCCTATTCTAACTAATTTATTCCAGAATGAGAACCAAGTCAAGTGTATCCACATGAGAACTTGCCATGCCACCTAGGAAAAGTGCGTAATTATCCTGAAATGGCCCTTACCTTAGGAATGGGACACAGAATCCAACGTGAGTCAAGTTATTCAACCTGGAGTTGGCTTTCGCCCAGCCCCTCCCTCCTTTGTCCAGGGCTAATGCAGACAAATGCTCTAATCCTCCCATCCTGAGGTTGGCAGTTTGCCAGCTGCAAGGACATTAGCTCCTCATTAGCACCTTGTCATCTGCCCACAAATCCACATCCCACCCAGGACAAAAGTAAAGTGGTCTGGCTCATTTGAAGCTTTGGCCACTGAAAGAAGAAATGACAGGCCATGGGGTTTCCTATGGTCTTATGAGTTAGGAGTAAAAGATAAATTTATATGTTATTTAGAATCAGGAGATTAATGGGCATGTTGATCAACAAATTATTTAATCATGTAAGACATATCTTAGTACACTTTTTCTAAATTCAGATTCCAGCACTGACCTCTTGTTTCCAAATCAGTTAGATAGTCTTTTCTTTTTCCTCCAAAATGTTGTTGTTGAGGAGGAGGAGGACCACGATTATTTTTTTTTTTTTAAAACACCGTAACATTACAAAGTTGCCGAGTAACAAAAAGGAGAGATACACGTTTTGAGAAGTAATTCTGAGATGTTCTGGGCAAGCAAAAGAGTTTAGGTTGTTCTAAAATTCTCTGCAATAGTTAACAGGTAAAGACCATTTGATAAAGGAGCAATTCTCATTATGAGCAACCCCCTCCCTTGTTTTTTTTGTCCATAGATCCTGTCTCAGTCAACCTGTGGCTGCAAAATGTGTGTATCTTCGAACACATGCATCAGTAAAAGCTCTGCAGATTAATATTCCCAAATCTGTCTTTGTGGTCCTTTCAGCCATCTGTGCCATCAATTTTGGTCACCACATAAGCTAATCCTTTGGAATGCACAACTAACTGAGAAAGACTTGAGAATTCTGAATTGAGTGTCTTGCATTTAATTTTGCCCTTGGGTATAGAAATGGCTGAGAAACAATTTTTTTAGACTTTAGATTTTCACCTTTGCTTCCACCCCACTCAAGTTCTGAGAATTAGGCAATTAAGAAAGTAATTGTTAATTGTTATATTTTGGAATTTCCAAACCTTATTTAAAATTCTGGCCTGCAAACAAGCTTAGTTTCTTTTAGGGCTGATCTGATTTCCGTAGTTTGGATCTATGTCAATCTGTACCTTCACACCCAATAATACAAAATTGATTCTCTAGGAAATGATGAGGTTGGTCAATGGTCCCAAACAGGCAGCCTGCTTTGTTGGGACAGAAATATTAAGGTTTGTATTATCTTTTTAAGAGGGCCTTACACCTTCCAGATCACCAAAAGATTTTAGGGTACATAATAGGTTCATTCGAGATATGGAGTGTTCAAGATGGGAAGATGCCACATTTTTAGAAAAGGAGCTACCTCTTAAAATATATTGTTTCCATCTCTTAAAATATTCAGAAGGGAAAAATATAACTGTCAGTTGGGACAGTTTTATTTCCCTCCTAGATACCAAAAGGCTGCCTCTAATCACTACTTCAGATCACTTCCAGCTTCATGTAATCCATTAAGGCTCCATGACTCTTATTTAACTTCCAATATTTGCTCTGTGTACGTGTGTAAGTGTGTAAGGGTGTGTGTAGAGATGGGTCCTGTACGGGTAACTGCCCCATCTCTCTCTATTTTGCATAGGGTGTTCTTATGCTGACAGATCAAACCCAAGCCCCTGTCTGAGTCTCTAACTGCAGCTGCCATCTGAATTCCCTTTGGACATAGTCCACTAATCTATGGTCCAAATTATGGTTTTATAAAATATATTTTTTCCAAGATGAATTAAAGAAAAATTAATTTCATGACATGTATGAGTTTTACTGAATAAGTGATGGCATGTGGTAACCAGCAGCATCCAAACAAAATCTAGTCCTCGGACATTTCACTATATTGTTTTTCCAAAGGCACAGATCCTTTGGTATTATACTTCAGAAGAATATTATGGTCTGGTTATCTAGTTTCTGTTTAAATATATATATTGACAAGAAAACCAAGATAGATAGCATTCACAATCTGGGCTTTCAAATTCAGAAGTATAGGGATCACAAACATATCCCACAACTCAGCAATGCATAAAAAGTGTTTAAATAATAGATCGAGATGACAGATGTCATAAACATATATGAAATGGATATAGTCAAACCTGGCAAATTTTGAGATGTGGTTTCAATCACGGTATTTTTTGTTGATTTTTATATATGATCCTAGGCAATTTTGAATTAAGGCAGGCGTCACCTTTAATTTATTGTCAGGTGGAAAGCACACTTATTTTGTACTCTAAGGATTTATTCAACTTAACTCTGTAATTGCTAGCAATATACAAGCTCATTATATCACAATTTAGTATATTTGATGCCAGCTGTTATGGAGTTAATGGCAAAGTCGAAAGAAATGACATAAAACACACTCTCCTGTTTAGTGCAACCATCATAACATTACCATTAAAAATCTCCAGTCGGCCTGGGTGTTCACTTTAGTCTTGTTTCTCATATTGTCACAGTGAAAAATAAGATTTTTCCCCACCAAGTATTGCATTTGATATTTTGCTAAATGTTAAACTTTTTGTCTCTCTTTAATGTATGAAAAACCTCTTCTACCTATTTTCTTTTTCTGAAAGTTATTTTTGGCAAAGCTGCAATTTAAAAACCTATTTTCTCTTCATTGGAATAGGGTTTGAGAGGTGTCGGTATAAAAACTAAGAAGCAAATAGGCTTTTAATTGGGTTATGTGCCACTCAGTATTTTTTCCTCCTGGATATAAGTTGATTATTTCCTACTTATATTTTAATAGAGTCTGTGTATCTTAGGGGAACCATATCAAGATAAAAACAGCATAACAACTCAATATGAATTCAGCAGCAAGATTCTGAAATTAGTGAAAAAAGATTTTCCTGTATTATAAGGAATTACATATATATGGATTTATAAGATATGTATTTATACTGTTGTTAGCTACAGTGATTACTATTATTATTTTCACAATTTTGATACAGCATTATCAGTCATTACACTCTATAGCATTGCCATATCTTTACATGATATTGATACATCTATTGATAGATTTGTGTTACCTTTGGTACACTTGTAAAATTGATCGTTGTTGCAAAATTTTCTTAACTTGAGATCCTGTAGCTTTTTCTCCTAAACGTAGTATTTCGTGTATGCACAAAAGGCAATATTTCATGTAGTTCTTAAAATTGAACAGATGTTAAAATAAGAAATAGGATAACATACTGTATTTTTAATTCTAGGAATACTTAAAAATATTCCTCCACCCTCTTGTTAACTGATATATTTAAGCCAATAATTTTACACATTTTGTGAATTTGTGTATTTAACTTGGGAAAACTCACTCTTCTTCACTGTGCGACACATAAAAAGAGAAAATGCGTTTCCAGGAAACAATCCACTAGTAATTTAGTCCAGCTATTTTCAGTACTTAACTTTTGCGTTTTTTTCTTAAGTTCACCATGATATGACATTTCATTATTAGATTTTTTTTTTTTTAAATAGTCACTCACCAGATATTAAAGGATGCAATTGGTTTCAGTTCAGGCAGGTTTTAACTGCGTTTTAATTAGCTTAAAACATATGCTTCCATTTATCGTATTACGTGGAGTACATCCTATTCCATTTAGCCGAGTATTGAGGACTATTGTACAATATTGTGCTCAGGCTAAAACAATGAAATACTAATTGGATCCAGTAAAATAACTGTAACATTTCCGATTCCTATTAGGCAGGTTACGTAAATTAGGCTAATATAAAATGGTGCTTAATAGAATTGCAAATATGGTGTGATGATACATTCAGACAGGAAAGACAGTGAAAGGGGATTTTGGAGGAAATCAAATACATTTGCATTACAATAAAACATTTCCTGCTGTGAGGGCTCTAGCAATGCTGGAAAAAACAACACTCCAGCACCACTCCCTCTTATTTACATAGGAATGCCATCGCTACCTCTTTCAGCTCCTATGAACAGTTGTCTGTCTGTAACAGAAAATAACGTGCAGTTTTAAGTCTGTTGATGAATATAGTCTTTTTATTATTTCATTGGGCATCACATCTGAGATCTTTATATTGCAATGAGGGAGCATTTCTCTTCATGTACAGTATGTCTTTTTATGATGAGGATGTGCTTTTCAGGCTTGAAAAACTGACGGCAATCACAGGATTGGATTGATATTTCCTATTTGAGCTCCTGAGTGTCTTGTGTTTATTTCCTTCTCTTCTTTTCAATTATTAGCCACTGGGTTGGATAGTTGTGACATCTGTATACACTTTAATTATCCTAAACGGATTAGAAAAGAAGGTCGTCTATTCCTTCCCTTCAATGTCTTGCCCCCCTTGGACTTTGTTGTAAGCTTGAGTAACAGCCCTGTGTAATATTTTAAATGAAGAAATCTGAGAAACTGACACCGGGATGGGAGAAAGGTAGAGTGATCCTTTTTCTAAAAATCCTTCTAAACCAACACTAATTTTGTCTTGGTTCATTAGCAGTCCCCATGGTGAGTTTCTTCTGTGTTTTGAGAAATCCAGAGCACTTTCTGGGCTGAAAGGTGTTCTGGGGAGATTTTTGAAGCTGTCCCTCAAAGCAAAAGTTGCCCAATGAAGTGGGGGAAAGGACTACATTTTTCCCTTGCAAATACATCGATAAAAGAGCTTTATGCTGAACTCACAAGCACCCTTGAACCTTTCAGTTTGCTCCCAGTGTTCAGATCCCAGTGTTTCTGTGAAATGGCAGAGAGAGAAGACCATTCTGGGGCCTAGCATGCAAATGAGCAAACCACGTAAAGGAAAAGAAAATTTAAATCTCGTCTATTGTATTCTAAGCAGGTTGCTAGCAAGCCTTTGTGGAGCTGGTGTAAAAATGAATCTCATCTTCTTCCTGCCATGAAAACTAAAAACATACTTTATTTCCTCACTCACATCAGCAATTTTTATGCAGTTTTATCTTCAAAAAGGTTTTGTTTTTCCTAGGAGTTTAGTGTGTAACATTTTCATTCATGATACAAATTATTTTGTCTGCATCTGTGCCTCTGATTTAGACTTTAATCTCCCAGAGATCTTTAGTTGTGGAATTTGTCACTTTATTTGTATTCACAGGTAGTTCTCCCCCTCCTTTAAGAAGTGTTGGAATTAATACTATTTGCTCAAAGGAAGAACAATTTTTAAAAGGTACTACATCCTATGGGGCATGCTTTCCTACTGAAGCAAATCAAGTTAAAATCCTCTAGATTCAAATTCCCTTCTCTTTCAGCTTTCAGCTGTGAAGAAAAGGATTTTCATCTAGATGTAAAAGATGGTAATTGTACAATAAGGGAAATGTTCTGGCCAATAGGAGTGTGCCTGGGGGATGTGAAAAGAAGAGCAAAGAAATAGTCACGGGCCCTGCAGGCTGGACGTACTGAAAAGGAATGCTTGACAACCCACATGAAGCAAAATGGTCAGCTAGTCAACTTTGTCCACCAAGCCAAATAATGCGCTAGGCTGGTGCCCTGCCCCCTTTCCCACCTCCCACTATATTTATTAGAGAAAATTAAACTGATCGATTTGTTTCAGCTTCATTTTATATATATGTATATATATATATATGAATCCATTGCCTAGAGAAGATCTTTGTTCTCAAATAAGTTTTTTTTTAAAAAAACCTTAACTGCAATAATTACTGATTCACAGATGTTGCCAAACTGATACAGTGAGATCACATGTATCCTTTACCCAGTTTCCCCCCACTGGTAGCATCTGACATAATTATTGTACAGTATTAACACCGGGAAACTGAGATTGATACCATCCATAGACCATAGACCTCACTCAGATTTTACATGCATTCATTGTGTGTGTGTGTGTGTGTGTGTGTGTGTGTGTGTGTGTGTAGTTCTAAGCAATTTTATCAAATAACTTTTTTTAGCTTAGTCATAATTTTATAAAAAGATAGTTAGGTGGGGCGCCTGGGTGGCACAGCGGTTAAGCGTCTGCCTTCGGCTCAGGGCGTGATCCCGGCGTTCTGGGATCGAGCCCCACATCAGGCTCCTCTGCTATGAGCCTGCTTCTTCCTCTCCCGCTCTTCCTGCTTGTGTTCCCTCTCTCGCTGGCTGTCTCTATCTCTGTCAAATAAATAAATAAAATCTTTAAAAAAAAAAAAAAAGATAGTTAGGTGACTTAAAAAAGTGATGATATTTTGCTAAATCTTCTACTATTTCAGCATTAAATGGTAGCCAAAAGTAAAGCTTGTTCTTGTTGTTGCTTTGGTTGCTTTGTTGTTTAATAAATGGATTCTTCACAGACACAGGAACATAAAATGTTGAGATTCGAAAGTGAAATGCTAGATTTTGCAAAACATCATTACGACCAAAAGAAAAGCCCAGATAGATAATTAATATAATTTGATTTCTATCACAACTCAGACATTAATTTTTAATTATACCTAGAATTATAATTTTTAACCTTTCACACACATACACATGTGCACACATACAGCTATAAGCTTGCTGTAACCCTACTTTTGTCTTGTTGATCATTAATTTTTGTTTATGTGAGCACACACATATGTATAACTGCACACTCCATTTGCCGTATAGAGTACAAATGCCTTAAATCAGGGGTCAGTACTCTGAACACAGCCAGATGGAAATATTTTAGGCTTTGCAGGCCAAACAGTCTCTGTTAAAACTTCTGAACTCTGTCCTTGCAGTAGGAAAGCGACCATAGATGATACATAAATGAATGAACTGGGCTATGTTACCATACAACTTCATTTATGGGCACTAAACTGAATTTCACATAATTTCATGTATTACAAAATGTTATTTTTGTTTTGATTTTGATTCCAACATTTAAAAATGTAAAAATTATTCTCAATTCAGAGGCCTATGAGAACAGTCCGTGGGCTGGATTTGGTCAGTGGCTGTAGTTTTCTGACTCCCCGCACCACACAATATGTGGAATTTTGGGTAGTGCTTTTAGTTGGTGCACATACAAAAGTTTTCTCTGTTCTAATTTCTAATTTTATTCTCATTGCCGCTCGAGAAACCACAGATGAGTTATAGGGAAGAAATAGTTACGTTAATATGAGAGAAGGCTCACAATACAATTAGTACTGTAACAGTAGATTTTCTTTCTTTCTTTCTTTCTTTCTTTCTTTCTTTCTTTCTCTCTTTCTTTCTTTCTTTTTCTTTCTTTCTTTCGTTTAACATAGCATTAAAGGGAACAACTCAAGTTTCTAATTTTTTTCCTATTTTCTTGTCATGGATATATTAGCAGTACATGATGCATACTAATTATAAAGTTGGCTGTAACAAGAGTTCCTCTTGTGAATCCATTTAAGAACTGATTGTTTACTATCTTTTTCTGTAAGTATAAAATTTTAATTATGCCACTGACAGGAACTGTGCGTGATACAGTGCTCTACATTTATCACTGGGAGAGGGCCAGTTGCAGAGCTGTTTGACTTTGGAGAAATCCTGATGCGTTTGCAATGTTGAGCAGCAGGTGCCACATTATTATGTACAGAAAAGCAATTAGGAAGCATATTGGATGAATGGGGAGTGCATTAATATTAGCAAGTACATTTGTCAGTGGTTTTGATGCGAGTCTTTTTCTTTCCTTTATGCAACATTAAGATTGTGGCTCTCATAAATTCTCCCCTTAAATTGCCATCTGTTCCCTTGTCAGGCAGTAGTGAGGTAGAGAAAAGTTTTCTTGACAAAATGAAAGGAATTTCTTTTATTTAAAGTAGAAGCAAAAGAGCCTATAGAAAGTTGCAGAATTGTAGGTTGTGCAGTTCAGCTTTGCGTGTGTTAAGTAATTACCTTTGAATGTAACATTCACTGTGGAGCCCTTTGCTTTTTACAAGTTGCTATTTTTCCCAGTCATTTCATGTATTTTACAATTCAATAGGAAAGAGTTATAATTAGATTAATGCAATGACAACCAGCAATTGGCCACTTGGATTAGGAAGTTTGAGGAGGGAACTGCTGATTTTTTATTGTGGTGCATCTTTTCCATATTGCTGGCCCAGGGCCATGCTCCCATCCTAAAAGGATTTAAGATTAATCACTAGAATCTCACCCTCTTTAACTCCAGATTATTTCTGAAATAAATAGCACTCAATACAATAACAATTGAAAAGAAATTCTCTGCACAATATGTACTATAACAAGTGGATATTATCTTCATGACAAACTCTGATGTATAATGATTGTTAAATTTTCCAGAATCTTCATTAACTGAAAAGCAAAGTGAATAAGTGACTTTGGTTAATTGAGTTTTCTAGTTAATCGAAAGGTAATATAACTCCTTTAATTCCAGCTACCTTAATTGAAATGTTTTTTTCTTGAGTACATTTGTTTACTTTTTAACTTAAGCAATAGAGTGTATAAAACATCACTAAATATGTGCTTTTACACACTTCCTCATCATTTATTATCTCGAGCATTTTCAAAAATGCCCTAGGAAGAGGGAAGAATTAGTCTAAATTTGTACCTAACCTAGAGCATAACCTAATTTAAGGAATGGTTGGGGTTGTCAACATATCTTTTTCTTCTTTTTCCAAAATTATTTTCAAAAGGAAATCGAGTTTGTATATTTTCTGGTTGCATTGATTATCTCACTGATTATAAACATAGAAAACAGGGGTCCTTTTAAGTAACATGAGGATTCTCTCAGGTCTGTAACTTGCAATATATTTGTAGTGTCCTCACCATGGCCACCTGTAAACAGGTGAGCTCTTACAGTTTCCTTTCCTCTCTGTTCCCAGAGTAACTAAGGTCAGGAGGACTAATTATTTGTGACCCAAGCTCACATAAAACTAATATAATAATGAATGCTAGTTTACTGTATTCACTTAAAGCAAGAATGAGTATCTGTCAACTGGTCAGCATGTTCCTTCCCTGAGGGCAAGTCTTGTTGAAAAGCAAATGTTTAAATATCAGTCTTTGCTGGTGAGCAAGGCCTCAGAGCCAGTGGGTTTATCTGGATTTTAAGAGCTAGTGTCCTCAAAAGCCTTGTGCATTTGTCTCCACACTTGGAACCCAGATGTTTAAGCATCCTATACCCCAGACAGGGCTGGAGACATCTTGAAAAACTCTTGATTTGGGAGTGCTCCTCCCCACCCCCAATTCGGTTTTAGCTCTGTTAGTAATATCCACATTCCTTTGAAATTTGGACATGTCCAAATTTTCTTCATCACACATGACTGAACAATCTCTTATGACTTTTATTCCGACATGGCTCAACTCATTAATTAGGCATTGTTTTAAAACCATCCCTAGGTAATCTTAGTTCTACATCCAGGTACCCATGTGCTCATTATCTTGTTTGAGGCAACTAGGTGGGAAGGGACAATCTTAAAGTCTAATCTGGGAGTGCCTATGCCATGGCCTTTCATCTTCACACTAGACAGCTACCCTTGTCCATGCAAACAGAAACAAAAATCAAGTGAAAGGGAAGAAAATTAGCTAGGTGATTAAGAAAGCAAACCACAGCAGTAAGGATGAAAATGCCTTATTATCATTTGTGATGAACTTTCATACCCATCATCTCATTACCTTTTCTGAACAACCCAATGAAGTTCATATTGTTCACACAAGGTATTACAAATGAAGAAACTGACCCTCTGCCAGGCTTCCAGAATCCTTCTGTAGGGAGGGGCAGGGGTAGGAGGTAAATAAGGACCTGCACATTTCTGGTGCTTTTTCCTACCTCTCAGCCCTTTCCTCAGCTTTTCCTATTTTACAAGGAGTCTTTAACTATAGTGAATCTATTTGCAGGTCCAGTCTCACTAGATATTTGTTCAGACCTCCAGTTTACTTTATCAGGGTAAGTGGTTCCAAAGCTGTCTCACCAAGTTCTTGAGTTTTTTTGTTTAAACTAGGCTAAATGGAAGGGAATGTCATGGTGGGTGGAAAAGAACACGGGATCGGGAGTTGGGAGAACAGACTTTTACATGAAATTGATGGATATTTTTGGGCCATTCAACCAGTCCTCTGTTTCTGGAGCCTGTGACTATTTGGGCACCCTTGGGGTGATTCCAGTCCCACTGGAGCAGTGCACCAGCTCTGTGACCAAGAGCTAAGCAGAAAGTACCCCAGAGCTTCTGCCTTTTTATACAATGAGGATGATCATCTCTCCTCTGCTGTCTTCACAGAGTTGTATGAAGATCAAATGAGATGATGGTTGTGAAAACATAAAAAAAAAAAAAAAAAAAAGTCATGCACTTATGTTATTAGTCTCTGTCTCAATCATCACCTTCCTATAACAGCTATCCTTCCCTCATCCTCCCTGTTTGTTGGGAGTATTTGAAGGCCAGCAGCAAGTGTTGAAAGGTGAACAAGCAGCCTCAGCTGGGGGTGTCAGAGCCATAGTTCTCTAGGACCTTAGTTCTATAGGAGTCTAGGTATTCCTCAAACCCAGCTCATGGCTGAAGCTAAAGAAAGGTCTAAGAGAATACGTATGTACAATTAAACCATCTAGAAGGGAGAAAAAACATTACTATCCTTTAAAGAAATGTTTTAAAATGTGAACGCCAGGCAGCCTGGGCATCTACCAGTGGCAAGAGAAAATGCCCCTTGAGTTTCATAATTGGATGTCTGTCACTGCCTTTAAGCCATCCAGGCAGAGCAATTCCAAACCTACTTTCTGTCTCTCACTACAGCAAGATCTGGAGCCAAGCTTGAAACCCTTCTTGGCATGTCATTTGGATCTTTTCTTGGTTCCTTAATTATTTATTTATTATTATGAAGCCATCACTTTTGAATTTGGGCATGAGTACAAAATGGAGGGGAAAAGAAGTAAAAAAGAAAAGAAAAGAAAAGAGCCAAATATCAGAACCACAAAGGTTAGCCAACTAAAGTGGTCTCCAAGTACCTTTCCCTCCATTTCCTCACTAGCCTCCCCTTCCTTCTTCCTTCCATATTATGCACCTTGCAAATCTCAGCACCACTACCCACCTATAATCAGACCTCTTTGCAGGAGTTTAATTGCATGCACTTAATGGCCAAGTTTAAAATGCAACTGAATTTTGGATCAATTGCTCATTTTCCCCCCATCCTCAGTGACCTGGTTCGTTGAGTCTAATCTTGGTAGAACGTGTCAGGACTCCTTTTGTCAAAACTCAAGCACAACTTAAGCATTTATTATGCATAGTCCTGTTTGGAATTATTAATCTTTTGTATTTATTTGTTTTGGATTGACTTTGTATTTATCTAAGTCCTGTGTATGGATTTTTAAAAATTTGTCTGAGTCTTATATTTATCAGTAACAGTGACATAGGTTGGTTCTCTAGTGACAGGTTCCTTTTAATATAGGATCACATTTGTCTATAGTTTTTCAAGGCACTTCTCAGAAAGTATATTTGAAATGAATAAGAGAAATATTGCCTTTGACACATAGACATCAATGTAACTGTCCCATGGGTATTTTAAAACTCATCTCCATGGGTATTTCATTCATTTCTTTCCATGGGTATTTTTTAAGAACCCCAATTTTTATTGAACCTCAATTTTATTGTCATTTGCTCAACATTGTACAAGTTATTGGGAAAAGGGAAAAGAAATATAGGAAATGATCCCTTCTTCTTTTTGGAGATGATCCCTCTTCTAAAGAGATTTTACAGTTTGGGGAGAAGAGGAGTCTTAATGCACACAGATGTTTAGAGAAACATATAACCAAATTGTGAATTTAGATGCAGGAGATAATATCCACAGAAATTGAGGGATAATAAATAGGTCAATAAACTAGACTGAATGGGGGAAGCTTTATTGAAAAGGAAGGATGTGACTAACTCTTAAAGGATAGATTGAATATGAAAGGAAGGTGAGTTGTAAAATAAACAATGAGGGAAGGCTAGGACAGGAACAGATTTGTAGAGGTAGGAAGGCACATGGTACGACTTGGAAACCAGTGGCATTGGGCTTCAAATGGGGCATCGCAGGAGATGAGAGGTCTGAGGAAGGCTAGGACCTTATTATCAAAGGTTTGCGGCTGCAGAAAGAAGGGGGCTGCTGGGGCTTTGAACCAAGAGCACAATATAATAAAAATGTGTTTTTAAGAAGACGAAAGTGGCTAATAATATACAGGGTAGATGAAAGAGAATAAATGGCGCCAATCAGACTGGGTCAGCAAATTTAAGTTACATTGCGAATGTGTTGGAGGAGATCGTAAGAGGGTGTGATGCCGGGGGACTTGCCCCAGCTGGACCCAATAACTGGAGGAATCCCATCTCTCCCCGGAACTTGTATTGTAGTTCCGCTCTCCTTTCCGGGAGCCGGAGCCATTTCAAGGAGGCAACCTTGAGAGAGCAATGTGCTGTGCAGACCACGTGGATGGTACACGTCATTGAGCCCTGTTAAAGTTTCTTCATAAACTTTAGGATTCTGGCGGCCCCTGCGGAAATCTACTTCTGAATCTACTCCAAGGAAGACAGGCCTCTTAAGTAAGTTCTCTTGATTATTAAAACCGCCACTTACCAGTCGGGCTGTGGGGTGGTGCGCCTCTTTCTTGCGACTCCCGGAGGAACCCGTTTCCGATTTCAGCAGGGGGAACTTTGGAGGCTGCCAACCAACCAAGTCATATAATTTTACATTTGTTAAAAGATAAACTAAGGTATATCACAAATTTCAAGGGTTTAGTTGAGTAAAAAACATTTTGAATTTGGCAGCGCCAAACCGGAAGTGGCTAGGAGCGCTCCGCTGACAGAAACCCAAAGACCTTTACAGAGAAAATGTGGCGCAAAGCAAGGAAAATTTTTGATTGGCTGTAACTTAAGCAGTTGCCTTATTTGGGAAAGCCTAGTTGGCGATTCGTCAGCGTGGTTTCCACTTTCTTAACTTTGAGGCATTACAGGCTTCACTTTTGGATTGCTGACGTTGGCTATGAAGGTATCAGAGCTACCGCAGTCTAATGACCTCGCTGTGCAATTAATTTAACACATTGTTATAGGTTTTTTTTGTTTGTTTGTTTTGGGTTTCGTTGTTTGTTTTTTTACAGCTTTCAGGGTACTTTTGCTAACATTATCTTGTGTTAAGACTGGAAATAACCCAAGAAGGTAAATAAAGCATGCCTTTCTACGTATATAGAAATTATAGACTCAGTGGTGTCAAATGTTTTGCCCAAAGAGTGGCAGTTTAGAAGTGGTGGAATTGGGACCTGAATGTGGGAATTCTGATTTTGTATCTGGACGCATGCTCTGTTACGGGGACCTGAAGAAATGCTACTTTTTTTGGTCATTAAATTGATCGGAAGAAACTTGGACAAGCAGAGCATTTTTACTCCTGACATCAGCTTCACACATTGAAGTCAGGTTCCCTGCTCACATCCATTGCCCATTTTCTTAGGATTCAAACAGGTATCTCTTAAGATGCTTTTCAAAACTTGACGTATTGAGCAAGTGTGAGTTGCTCTCAAGCCTTTAAGAGAATTGCATTTTTTACAGCCTAGGATATTATTATTGGGTTTTATCCTGAGCCTCATTCTGAATACCCTAGCAAGGATAAACTCAAGGTTTTAGGACAGTTGAGTATGACTGATGACTTTTTTTGTCTTCAGAAAACTTTTATGGGGGAAAAAAAAAGAAAACCTTTTATTGAAGAATAGCGTTCATTCATAAAAATGCACTAATCGTAATTGTACGCTCAGTGAATTGTGATAAATTGAACATAGCCAGATCAAGAAACTAAACATAACAAGAATCCTAGAAGCACCCCCTCACGCCTCCTTCTAGTTGGCTGACAATTTATTAAAATGCTTATTCTTTCTTACATTTTTGAACTTGATATAATAGAAATACTTATTTTTATTAATTTACTAATTTATGTTATTTTTTTAAGTAAGGTCTGTGTCCAATGTGGTGCTTGAACTCATGACCTCGAGATTAAGAGTTACATGCTTGGGGGCGCCTGGGTGGCACAGCGGTTAAGCGTCTGCCTTCAGCTCAGGGCGTGATCCCGGTGATCTGGGATCGAGCCCCACATCGGGCTCCTCCGCTATGAGCCTGCTTCTTCCTCTCCCACTCCCCCTGCTTGTGTTCCCTCTCTCGCTGGCTGTCTCTATCTCTGTCGAATAAATAAATTAAAAAAAAATCTTAAAAAAAAAAAAAAGAGTTACATGCTTTCCCAACTGAGCCAGCCAGGCACCCCCAGAAATCCTGATTTTTAAATATTTCATTGTTTTTATATTTTCGTATGCCTGTTTTAATATCTTAGGAGAGAAGGGTTCAAATTCTTTCATTTCTTTTAATATTAGTGTTTCTTTCCATATTTTTAGCTTTATATGCAAGTATTTATTGAGCATAGTCTTTAGCTTTATTATAAAGAGTATTGTCAGTTTTAGGTAACCTGTAATAATTTTTATATAGCTTAATTTCAATTTTTCAATGCTTTCTGTACTTTGACAGTCGCCATTTGATTTCAGGGTTTCACTACCTTAGACATTTTTCAGCTTTTTTTTTTTTTCTCTTTCATTCTAGACACAGTCTATAGACCTTATGATCATTATCACCTAGAGGGTTCTCATTCAGTTTGCTTTCCTAGACCTGTCGTCTCTGTTAATCCAAGTCAAGGGAATTGGCTGGTTTTTTTTTCTTTCTAATTCAACATTTATATGTCAGTAGCAAGCTCAGTGCTTGATTTCTTCTATTTAGGATATATCCGTTAATGTCCAATTATAATCCTTCGTTATTATCAGCACAAAGCTTGTTTTTACTTTCACAAGCTTGTAGAGTTTGTTACTTTCTTTGTACTGTGATATATCTTTACTACTATTAAAACCCACAGGTATGGAGATATCGTTGTTCTGTTGGTAGTGACCTGACTCTGTGGTGGTGACCTGACTTTGGTCCTGACCTTGAAGACTTGTGAATCTGAGTCATGAGTGTTCTATAACCATTGTGTCTGACATTTTAAAAATCTTGGTTCAGTTGTCTGATTCTGACATCACTTCCTTTATTCTAAATGTTTTTCCCAAATTCTGCCCTGACCCTGACCACTATGGTTGTTTTGGGTAAGGGCTTGATTTGACTCCTACGACCTTAGCTTCTTCCGTAACTATGATTAACCCACTACACAGACTCAGTACCAAGAACCTGGGAACTTACCCTACAATCTCCATATCTAGGACCTCAGTTTGTCCATGTAAACAGTCCGATTCTCATTCCTTTTCTGACCTATGTGTGCATTGCAAGACAAACATACTCTAAGTAAGGTTTCCTTGCAATACAGTTTGCTTTTTTCTGACCTAAGGAAGGAATGCTCCCTGAAAAGGGAGAGGGAGGCCCCTTTCTGCATCTCTTCCCACATTCTCTCCAGGAGGGACCAAGAGAGTTTTCAGGAACTTATTTCTAAGGGCAACACCTAAGTTTTGCCTGTGAGGAGTAAACAGTTCACTATCAGGAAAAAAATAATTCTTAACTATTAGATGTTAAAGAATATAGACAAATCCAGATAAACACCAAGGGGCTTTCTTTTTCCCTCCCCTTTTTCTACCTAGAGCCTTTTTGTTGTTGTTGTTGTTTTGTTTGTTTATGTTTCTTCTCTCCAGAGTTCTGTTTCCTAGTCAGTATGTTCCTTTATTTTCCCCCTTAATATAGCTGGCTGGATGGCAGTAGCAGGTGCTGCATGAGTATTCTTAGTGTCCCTTTGAAGAGGCTCAGAAACTTTTCCCTGTAGCTGGTAGAGAGGCCAGGAGAAGCCTTGGTACCTCTGGTTGTGGGAAGGGCGAAATGGGTGCCATCAGCTGATGTGATTTGGCTGTAGTGTAGAGGGAAGCAGCTGTTAGCTCAGTCACCACCATGGCTTGGTGAAAGGCTGACTTCTGCAGGTTAGTAGGCCCCCTGGAGAGACCTTAATGGACTTAGTGATTCTGTGTCCTCCTGTCAGACACGTGTTCTTTTTGCAAAGGTAAGAAACAAGACCAGCGTTTCTCCTTTGTGAATGAAGGAAAGATTACACTTTTTGAGTGAAATATTTGGTACACTAGGTAGAAAGTCATAGTTACATTCTAATCCTTTTTCTTCTTTTTGTCTAGTGGACATGCCTATTTTAGGATAAGCCTCTTTCCGTCAGTTTCTTATCCACACAACAGACCCCAGTCCTAGTTGAAGCACAAGACCTTTCACATACCTCAGTGCAGTTACTCAGTGCAGAGCTTTAGGGTCCTTTTCCTTATAGCCCAAGAAAGCAGTTTTCCAGGGTTGTGCACAAGCATTATCGTTGAGAGTGGTTTGTCGATGTATTTAAATAATTTATGTTTTAACTTTTTTTGGCAATAACTACAGCCTGAATTATCTGTAGTGGGAGGTGAGACCCACAGTTGGTATTTGCAAAATGGTATCATTTACATGTGCTCATTTTCAGGACCTTTGTCAAATGATTAGTTCACGGGTTCTATCTTTATTTTGAACTTAGGAAGTATTAAGTTTGAGAATGTTTATTGTTTTCTTTTTTAAAGATTTCGTTTATTTATTTGTTAGAGAGCATGAGAGAGAGAGAGAGAGAGCAAGCATGAGAAGGGGGGAGGTGCAGAAGAAGAGGGAGAAGCAGACTCCTCACTAAGCAGGGAGCCCAATGCGGGGCTTGATCCTAGCTTGATCCCAGGACCCCAAGATCATGATCTGAGCCAAAGGCGAACGCTTAACTGACTGAGCCACCCAGGCACCCCAAGAATGTTTATTGTTTTCTAATGCGTGTTTTTTTTTAATCAAAGATTTAAAATTTTTTTTTGTTAAATTTAATTATTATGTGACATTTGGGAAGTTAGTATTTCTAATCCTTGATCTTATTTTAGAATAGTTGCTCTAAAGATACAGAGCAAGCTAATTCTTTATCTAAAATTTTTAAAAAAGAAAAAAATTTACATTTCCTTACAGAATTGTTAGGGAGGCAACACCCTTTGGTTCCAGGGTTGTTAGGGGGCAGAGATGGGCTTGCCTTGGAGAGAGTTAATGCAGCGTATTTACTCAAGAAGGTGGTGGACAGATGAATGTAAAAATCTCAGTCTCCAGTATTTACCGAATAGGTTCTGGGAAATTAGTACCTCACTCCCCAACACACACACACACACACACACACACAGGCTTCTAGCTGTAGTAAATCTGGTAGCATCTCTCCTCATATTCTATCCTTTTCAAGTTTGCCTGTGACAGTTTCTTCTATCTAATATTCACATAAAAACATTTCTGTTGAGGAAGAGACTAGAAGAAGATTAAGGTACTTCTACAAACCAAGATTTCCTCTTTTGCTCCAAAGTCGTCCACATCCTATTTGATTCTGGTTTTGATAAAATACCAAAGCTGAAATAATTCATTTTAAAGATCATTTGATTTTGATTACCAGTACACTCCTCCATTTTATATCGCTCAGCCTAGTACCTTAATCGATTTTAATTCCAGGCTCCTCTGCCCTGTGCACGTCCTCATGGAAGGGCGTATCCCCTGACCTCAGCACAAGATGAGCAACAGGGTTGCAGTGACTGGCTTATGTATTGACTTGCTATGTCTATGTAGGCAAATCAGTCCAATTGCACGCTGATATTTGCTTGCCTAAAAGGGACATTTTGAAGCAAAAGAAGGAAATAAACATGGGGTAAGATTGGTTTTAACTTGATTATTTCATGATTAATTTGTTGATTCTTACCAATAACAATTATTAGGAACATTCAGTGCCCCTGGTGCTAGGATTATGAAGACAAAGGAGATACACTCCTGCCATCAGGTTGCATACTCAAGTCAAGAGAGGAAAATGGGCTCATAAAGAGATGAGGAGAATCTTATGCATTAACCGAGAGCATGGGAAAGGGGTCTGTAATCCTGCCTGAGGTTAATGGTAGAGGGGATGGGTAGGGAAGGCTTCTTGTAGCAGCTGACTCCTAAGTTTAATATAAAATGATGAATTTGAGTGAAAGAGATGAATGAATTGAGATGGGGGGAGAGGAGAGAATGATATTATTGGCAGAGGGTAGAGTATTAGCAAAGCTTTGGAGTTCAGAAAGTGCACATGCATATGGAGGGAATGTCAAGCAGTTTAACGTTGCTCAAGGATAAAGCAAAGAGAGGAAGGGATGAGAGATGAGGCCAGATAATTAGGCAGGGTGTTGTCTGCCATTTTAAGGAATTTGGACTTTTTCCTATAGCTGATGGGGTGCCAGGAAAGTTTAAACAGGACATGACTTGGCTCTTCCTCTAACCTGATCATACCTTCAGTTCCTTCCTGCTTCGAGGAACTTGCTGGGTATTTGTCAACCCATGGTGTTGGAGGTGTTTTTCCCTGATGAGTGGACAAGCTGAATTCTTCAGAGAGATGCTGCCTGACCCATATGGCCCACTGACAGTTTGACAGTTGACAGCTTTTAGTCAGACTAGACTCACTTAAGCTGCTTACCCATCCTGAGGCGTGCATGCGGCCAGAGCCTGGACTTCACATCATTCTGGCTGTCTTAATTGGGCACTAATTAAATGTTTTGGCTGGAAACTTCTCCTTGCCATGGCTGAATGGACTCATTTGAGGCCAATATTTCAGGGAAACATCTTGTTAGGCTGATCTGATTCCCTGTTTAAAAAGAAAACGCACATATTCAGTTGTTTCTTCTTATTTCTGCCTAAGGATCTATTATATTTTTCTTCTTTTTGAAAAAAACTAAAAGTTTAAAAGGATGTGTGTGTATATGGATACATGTATATGTATATATAGTGTATGCATGTGTATATTCACATGTATCTATACTATACATGTTCACATATGTATACATAAACGCACGTATGTGTCGGAATAGGAGCTTATAGAGTGTACAGCTTTGTAGTTAGGAGGCTAGAGGTCACATCTAAATTTTATTTGAGATTTACTTTAGGCTAAACATATATGTGGCTTAGTTTCTGAATTTGTGAGAGAATTGCAAGAAAGACACATTAGAATTGTATCATAATATTTCAGAATGAAATCTAGGGGTGCAGATGAGTCTAATCCTAGAAGATGGGGGACCTGGCTGGCTCAGTCGGTGCAGCACACAACTCTTGATCTTGGGGGTTGTGAGTTTGAGCCCCCTGTAGGAGGTAGAGATTACTTAAAAAAAAAAAAATTAATACTAGGAGATGGACGGATGAACCAAGATCTGTTTACTACCTTTACTTAGCTATTACACGCTGATAAAGATTTCTTCTCCAGTCATTCCAAAAACAGAGTAAATAGCCAAGTATCTGGGGTTCAGAGTGCCACTCTTCAGTCTGCACTGCAAAGTATGCAAAGAATGCCCGCAATGTCGACAAGAAGAGCAGTAGGTGCAGCAAAATACATGAAGGAGAAACATTGACTAGACCATCCATCCATGGACCTTCAGGAGCTGGTTATATGGCTATTGAAGGCATTGGCGTGGATTACCATTGATATGAAATAGCAGTCGTTCCTTGTTTAGAAAGTCTTCCATTTGCTGAAACTAAGCAAATGAATTTTGCTTTTCTGGTAAAATAAACCTGGTATTGTAATAATTTTTTTTCTAAAATAATGATGGTATTACTGTATTAAACACGGACTAATGTGAAAATTGGGATTTTCAGAGGTTAAAATTAATTCCTAAATTATAATTTTCTTTGAATAAATAGAATTAGATAACTGGGTTGGAAGATGATTTCTTGTCTGGAAAAGGAAAAATAAAATGTGCTCCAGTTCATGTGTCTTCAACTCTTTCAGTTAGCTTAATATGTATTAATATATATTGTATCTGATAAGTATAGGTGTGTAAGACAAAACCTCATCAATTAGCTGTTCTTGAATTAATTTGCATTTGATTACTAAGAAGCAACTTGTTCACAATCAACAGTTGTAAAACAGAGCACAGTATAACACTGCTCTGTATGAACTACAGTAGATCTTCAAAACTTCTTTGATGTGTGTGCTTCTTTAGGTCTTAAGGACATATTAAAGTGTATGTTGAGCTTTCTAGTATTCACTTTATTTAATGAGAAATGTTTTCCTTCTTGTTTTGCCACTACCTTCCTCCTCCATATCCACTCCCCCCCCTTTTTTTGTTCTGAGCAATGATTCTGTGTGTTCTTTTCCTATTTAAAATTTAAAGAGTTACATTTGGGAGAGGAACAATGTAGGGAAAGGAAACCCCTGGAGTGTGTCTGATGTGATCGTTCTCCTCTGTGCCACCATTTTTCCTCCCGCTGTGGGAGCGCTAAATGATAATGCCTGATACCTTACTGAATAAAGCCTGACACGGTTTCCAGCTGTGAGCATGTGATCAGTTTTTATGTTTGATTTTTGCACACAAGTATACTACTGCAAGCATGTCCACAAACTACTTCACAAATGCTTAAGGGAGGAATTGCTATTGAGTGAATCAAAAACATTAAACAAACACTGAGTGATTGCATTAAAAAAAAACTACATTTATTTTACAAAACCATGTTTTTGTTCAAAACTAGAATTTTTAAAAATTTATATTTAGTGGTCAGGTAAAACCAGACAAGTAACCCTCAATAAATTTACTTTCAGGCTAATTCCAGTGTGAGATGAGTTGTCCAATAGAGAAAAAGATTACACTGCTCCTGTACTTTGCTGAAATGATTAAATGTGATTGTAATTATGCAATGGGTTGATTCATTTGTGAGAAACATTGACTAATGTATCCTCTATTATGTCACCTTAAAATGGAGTCTCATAGGCTGTAATTTTTAAATCCATTTTTTCTTGACGCAGGATATTGCACATATACAATCCTGGATTTCTTGACATATTTTGGCAATATGATAGTCTTACATTTCAGACATTCTATTTTAACATCTTTCCTATGACAGATGATATATATTTCTTATTGTCTTTATGAAGTTTGTGGTATGCCATAATGTTTGTTAAACACTAAAACTTACCATATACTTCTTCCTGGCTCACTGATCAGTGTAGAAAAAAAGGCGTAGGGGTCCTGAAGGAATACACTAGCAGACAAAAAAGAAGTTATTTTACTTTTAGGGATAAGAAAGCTCCATCACTGGTTTGGGTTTAATGGTTTAGAGATGGGAGGGAAAGCATATAATTTGTATATTAATGAGAAATACCTATAATCATATTTAAAAGCAAACCAAAACAAAATAGCTCCTTTCATGCCAAATTCTTGGTTTTCTAAGTCCCACTGCTTGACCTCTTGCAAGCACAAGAATAGGATTGGGGGCCACTCCTACTTTTCAGGCTTGTGTGTCACATGTAATACTAGATACTGAGGGACAGGAATATTACATTTAGAGAGAGTCAAGATATCAAGTTTCTCAGCAAAAGTAGAAAAACCAAATCGAGCGTTCCATTCCAAATTTCAGCTTTTTAAGGTGCGGTTGAAGTGCATCTTTGCAACATGAAGAAAATGGAGACAGGCTGGTGATAATTCTGGAATGACTCTGTTAGTGACTACATGTTTGTTTTTAACTTCATATGCATCTACTTGGAACTCCAACTGAACATTTCTAGTGATGATTATTTGTTTTCTATTATTGTAGAAATCTAGTATTTCCTGATTAGCCTAATAATTGACAGTTTCTAGCTTTGTCTTTACTGTGGGTGACATAAATCGCCATAGACATTTAGTCATAATCTTTAGGGTGAGTCATTACAATTCCAAAGAAGATAGATAAATAAAGCAGAGGAATGGCAGTGAGTCATTAAAACCTCTGTAGAGATAAGGAAACTACTTACCGACATTCTTTCATGAATTTTCCTTACTAACATGCTGGCAAAAGAACAATGCTAGTCATTCACATAAACACTGAATTTATGAATTTCTGGGTTTTGAAGATTGTTTCCAGACTTGTTTTGGATTTCCATAAGCCATTAACTATTCTCTCTCTCTCAATCTCTTTCTCTGTATAGACCCATTACACATGCTACACACTTATACAATATATATGAAAATGTATATATGTAAAAATGCATGTTAAATATTTATGTTAAATGTATATATGTTAGGGCGCCTCGGTGACACAGTTGGTTAAGCATCCTATGCTTGATTTGGGCTCAGGTTATGATCTCAGGGTCATGAGATTGAGCCCCGCACTGGGTTCTGTGCTGGACAAGAAGCCTGCTTAAGATTCTCTCTCTCTCCCTCTGCCTCTCCTTCCCTCCCTCCTCTAAAAAAAAAAGTATGTATGTTAAATGTATGTGACATATGTTAACATACATATATTTGATGTATGTTAAATGTGTGTGTGTGTGTGTGTGTGTATATATATATATATATATATATATATATATATATATATATGATATATCTGTCTATCCATCCATTTATCCAGTATCACCTTTTGAAGTATGTGATTAGTAAATGGACATCTTTCTTCCAATTACTACTTCAGAATTAAAAAAATATATATGGTGTTTGGGGAGTGATGGGGCATTGGTGTAGGCATTTGCCAGGATTAAAACTTTCAGGATGGAATATGGTGGGGGAGAGCAGTAGAGAATTACCAGATAATTTATAGCAACTGAGGCAATCTGTATCATGAACAGATTGGACTCTGTCCAGTCATTCTACATTTATACACTTCAGTTTTTTTCTTCCGTTAATGCAGATAATAATATTTCTTATCCCACATATGCCAAGTTGCCATTCCCAAATAGCTGCCATAGACCAGATATCTTGCAGTTTATAACATCCAGAGGCATTAATAAAAGGGGGAATGTGTCTGTTTTATGTATCATTTAAAGAGGGAAAAAGCTCTGCTAGAAACTGTCTCCTCTAGTCATCCCCTCATGTTTCATTGGCCAGAGCTGCAGCACTTGGCCTGTGTTTCAACCAATTACAGGACGTGTGAGTCTTTTTCTGATGCAGCAAAATAGAAGACTGTGGTCAGTTTAAAACAAGAAAAGGCAGTCTTCTAAGCTTCTTTCTTAAATTTCAATAAGAAAGAACTTTTCTGCCCCACCAGGGTTTAGCATTTTATGGAATCATTGCAAATCTTATCTAAATCCTATCTGATTTAGGAAGATGACAGTGGCTTTTCCAATTTTTCAGTTTAAGTCATTCAGACATTCTTTTGAAGTATAAATTAATAAAATATAAGGAGTTTACCACCTTATATTTTAGGTAAATCTAGATTCTTAATCTGCTCCTACCACCACTGTTTCCCAATTAAACAGCCAAAAGAGTCAGTCCTTAGAATGGATTAATGACCTGAAAAATTCCATTTAAACATAGCCATTCTTGAGTTTTATTAGTGGAAAAATACAAACTGGTCTGTGGTCATGGATTATTACAGATTCACTCCAGACTGCTGAATTGAACTCTGATGAACCTGTGACACTCTCCATTAAACCTCAAAATGAGCTTTCTCTTAATTGGGGAGTAGGGAGAGAAAAGTAAACTAGTGGCTGGTAAATGCCAGACTTGTGAATCATTGCTTTATTTTGGACAGAGTGTTGAAACATTTTTAGATGTGCATGGAGGTGAAGGAGAGGGAGTGGGGAAAGAAGTTTATTCATTTATTAAGCCCAACTCTGTTCTAGGCAATGGCATTTAAAACAATCTAAATGTAATGTGAAAAGAAGGTAGTATTGTAATCATTTTTAGATGATAAGATTGGCTATAGAAAGGTTAAATGACTTGTACCCGGCTAAGTAATTAGTGGTGGATCTACGATTAAAACAAAAGTATTTTATAGATACTTACGGAGCTAAGCTCTAGAATATAGTAGTAAAGAAACCAGACATGATCTTTGCCCTTCTAGGGCCCACAGTCTAGTGGAGGAAACCAATATTTAAAAAAAAATCATTCAAAAATGTACATGCTTATAAATTGTGATAAATCTTATGAAGAAAAAGTGCAGGGTGTTCGCACAAGGGGACATAATTTCCGTTGGTGTTTCCATTGGGACATGTAAGCGGAGACCTAAAAAAGTGAGGTAATACCACACAAATGAAGAATGGAGGCAATTCTTTTCTCTGTGGGGGAATTGGCCTATGTTAAGTCCCTAGGTGGGAACTGAGATCGGCCATTGTGACCAGAGCATAGTAACTGAGGGCTGATGAGATGAGACTGGAAAATAGGCAGGAACAGATTTTCGTAGAGCCTTATAAAAACCTGTGATATGGATTTAGATTTTTACCTCAAGTACAGAGGAATACTATTGAAGCAAGGGATGTCATAATAAGATTTACAAAATCATTCCTGGCACCATGTAGGAAACGGATTGGAGGGATTTTTTTCATATCTAGGTAATTTCAGTAAATATTTAAAATTGTATATGTCATAACTACTTGTGTCTAATTAGTGTTAGTTGAATGAATGAATAAATGAATTTCCAGACCAAATGTGGAATAATGCTTTAAAGACAAATCAGTTTGGTAGCCAAACTGAAGAAAGAATTACCTCCTAAAATGGCTCTGAGAAATTATTACTACATAGTTCTACTGACAAAAAGAAATTTACCTATTTTAATTTTTTTCTCTGTTATGCATTTATACTTTAAGAGACTAAGCTTTCCAGAACTGTCTACTTAAATTCAATTTGTTTGTTTTTTGGAAACCTTGGCTTTCTTTAAATTAAAGTTTCCCAATATCTAGCAAGCTGCCAAGTAATTTTAAAGTAGAAGAAACTAAGAGCCCAAAATGTGCCTACAGAGTTTAGAATTCAAAATAATAGCTGATTGGTCTGTATTTGTGTCTTTTAAGATATAGAAGATGTATTTAGAAGATTCCTGGTTCCTTTTCTCTAAGGAGAAATATTAATGGGCTTATTATGAGAGATGTACCAGTGTTTTATGAAGAAATTATTACCAGGGGTATATGTATATTCACTTGTACATGAAGATGAGCACTGACCCTCAAGGTGTTCATTTACATTTTAAGCCCTTTTGGCAATTGTGTGATCCACAAGTGAACTATCCATACCTTTTAAAAAACAAAAACAAAATAAAGAGCAGGATTGGAAGGGTACACAAAAGATCATCTAACCTACCCACATTTATATTGCAAGCAGATAATCACCTAAACTTTTTGAAGCATTTGGGCTCTTTCTCAAGGAAGGACAACGTCTCTCCCCACTGGACATGCAAATATGCTAAATCCAGGTCATAGAGCAGCTGTGATAATCTCCTTGAAAGCAGATCTGAAGTGAGTGACCATGTGGGCTTTGTACTCCCAGGGACCCCTGGATCCAGGCATTTGAATATGCTGTCTCTCTGTCTGGAATGTCTCCTCTTCACCTTATATTTACCCTTCAAAATGCAGTGATGATACCTTTTCAGGGCAGCCTTCCTGGAATTTTCCTTTAGGTTAAATTAGATTACACTCCCTTGTTTTGGACCCTCTGAGCACCATGGCATTTATCACAGCTGAAATTGTACAAGTATTTGCTTGGTTATTTGATTAATATCTAGTTTGTGAGCTCTGTAAGGTTAATGACAGTGTCTGTTTTTGCTCAGTGGCATCCAGTATATGTGAGTGTAACCAGGTGAAGGCAATTGATATCTCCATCAGTGTTGTAATAAAGTAGTGTTTTTAAGATATTTCTTGCCAAGATTAAATTTATTATGAAATATGTCTCATTATTTTTTAGAACTCCATACCAATACCTTCTCCTTTTTCAAATAAATCAATCCAGATCGTGACAATTGAAAGCTTTTAAGTAGTTAGTTTCAGTGTTTGTGACCCATATATAGGAATTCATTTACATCATGACCCATGCCTGTATGCATCGTGTATATGAATAAAAGTTTCACAAAAAACTTCTACTGCAAAAACTTTTAGTCCATTGTAAAAAAGAAAGGATGCTGATTATAAACCAAAAAACTGATTGTACGTTCCACTAACAGGTTGTGAAGCAATATTAGAAAAGCACTAAACTGTTGATCTAATTAGAGTTCTCTCCATTACAAAATAAATGACTCAAAATTTAAATTATCTACCTATTGATAGTATTACAACGCTTCTAATGTTTCTCCTTTATATTATTCTGGGTCATCCACTTATTTTATTTTTTACAGTTGAGTATATTGCATTTGTCATCAGAAAAAGATTAGGAAAATAAAGTTGTGTAGTTGTTGCTTTGTCATTGATGTAATATATACTTCTTTGATACACTAACATTCTAAATCTTAACTTCTCACTAACTTCTCAATTCTCATTGGTCTCATCTTACCAAAGATTCCTCTTCTTCAAATCTTCATACAATCCTTCAAATTTCAGTTTGTACTCTGAAGAGCTATTATGTAAAACTGGTTTCCCAGCCTTTCCTTGCAAAGTCTCACCCACTCACATCCAATATATAGATGCTCTGAAGACAAGTACTGTGGGTGTCCCTTAAAATTTAGATGATCATCTTCTACCCAGGAAATGCACTTATTCCACTATTCCAGTATGCATGTATAGTACAAAGTGCATTGTGTTGTTTGTGTTTAACATTGTTTGTTAGTATCATTATCAACATGGTAATATTATTAATAGCATTGTCAGAAACAACAGCAATCACCAAGATAACAGCCTTAATAACAGTGGCATTTACAGTATGCCATTATATTAATTATCACAATGGATCTGACAGGCTGCTCCTAAGTATTCATATTAGTGAATAGTTTGTGATTTTAAACTCAAGAGGAGAACTAGAAGCCACATCAATCCTAATACGCCCTTGTCTTCATGTACCTCCTTCTTTTTCTAAGTTTAAAAAAGCAAAGAGGAAAATGATAAAAACCATTACCAAACCAAGTTTATTAATGGAATTAAATAAGTTGTTAGCTCTGTCATAAAAGAATATGACAGTGCATTTTTTTTCTCCATAATTTGATCAGTGTCATTTGGCGGGATACAAGTAGTTCATCAGAAAGGAATGTACATACTCAACAAGATGAAGCCATGAAAGGCAAGGGGTTCTTGCAAATTATTTCTGAATATAATTCTGTTGAGAAAATATTTTCCTCTGTTGGAGAAAAGAATGACCTTTCACCTGTAAACTAGTTTTATAGTTTTGTATGTTGTGGATTTTGTAGTCATGAACTTTAGGAGTGGGATAAAAGTCATTATCAGTGAAATGTCCTCCTGACTGAAATAGTAGAACTGAACTTCACAAAGGAATTTGATTTATTTTGTGTAAATTAAAAAGTGATTGTACTTTATGAAATGAAGTTCTAATCCTGATTCTGAAAGCTTGTTTACTTACTCAACAGCAATTTACTTATTAATTCCCGTGGCATTGGACAGATATGAATACTTAGTAATTAAAGTGTCCTAGTGATTGTGGGTTCCTAGAAAGCATTAAGTTATCTGATTGATTATTTACAGATTTGGTTACCACAGAGGCAGTTGTCTCATGATCCTGCCTTTACTCTTTCTTGTCTGAAAGAATTATTGCATCAAAATAGACTTGAATTTTACCAACTGCTTTCTTTGATGGTCTGCTATTCAACTAGCTGCAGCTGCTGCTTTTTTTTTTTTAAGTGACCACTCTGTCTAACGTGGGCCTTGAACTCATGACCCTGCGATCAACAGTTGCATACTCTACCAAGCCAGCCAGCCAGGCGCCTGCCAACTAACTTCTGTGAGAAGCCTATATCACTGATGGCCTTTTGAAGGCAATGAATATGTAATATTAAATGCTGGAAATAGTTACAGTTAAGCAGCAGTCTAAAGTACATGACACATAGTCATTTTTAATCTCTAATAAGACAATCTTATTTCATATTTGTTTTTGGTATCATAAGAGCTAAAATTGGTTAAATTGTTTATTTGAATTGTTAGGTTTTTGTCTTTAGTTGTGTCTTATATTTACTTATTTAAAGTATAATATATAATTGCATTGGATTTGTTGAAGATATTTAACCTGGGGCTAACTCATATTATGGTTAATTTGTAACACATGGTTAGTGAGGCAAATGACCTTTATCTCATATCTTAAGAACTAAGAAGGAGCATATTTAATATTGTGCTTGAGTTATGAAATAGTACTTAGATAACTAAATTAAAACACAAATGCAGGTTCTTTGTCAAATCAATATGCAAAAGTTGCATCCAGCTGAAGTGCTTTTTAGGCAACATGGCTGTCAATAGTCATGGGCCTTTTATGAAAGGAAAAGCAGTCACCGATAAGTTAAAATAAGTCATTCTTGAACCTATTAGAAGCAAATGGTGAAGAGACACTCACTTTTTATAAAAGCGAGCAGCTTAGTTCTAATTCTCTTGGAAAATTCCAAAGGAAATATGCACATAGCATCAGATGGAATGCACATTATAGATGGCTGTGCCAACTTTACTGGTTCAAAGAAGGCAAAATGTTAACAGAAACCATTATCTCAAGTCAAACATTAAGGCCTATTATTTAGTGCTTTAACATACAAAATATTTCCAGATTCACTCTTATTTATTTTGACCTCTTTCTTAGGGAGACTCAGGAATCATATAATATTAAGGGAATTTGTTCATTATGTTCCCATGTCTCTCCCAGGATGACAGAACTGAGCTAAGAACTCAGGTGTTCCCACTTCCAGCTCTGACCTTTACCCACTATTTTACACAGCATCTAATATTCACAGGTAACCTGTTTGTTCCATTAAAGCACTTTGCCTAACTATAGGGATTCAAAAGATGAGATGAAAAGTGAAGTTGTGGTAAGTGAACCTGAGGCACAACATGCTGCATTTACTTTGGTCTTAAATTCTTGAATTTGTGGGAAGGGACTTTGATAATTCTAATGAGTACTTTTACCTTCTTTTTAAAACTGTGCTTTCATGGTGTGTCATAGAATCTTGTTTTTTGAAACATCTCCTTTTGAGGGAAAACACAGATTTTCCCCAAATCTTTGAAACATTTCTCTCAGTGTTCGGTCACTGCTATTGAGTAAAATTTACTGCAGTCTAAAGATCTGGGCAGATGTTAAAGACTTTCGTGGTCCCCACCAGCCAGGGGGTTCCTCTGTTTGTTATTTCCCGGCTGCTTGGCACGTTCTTGTGACATACAACAAACCTCCATTATAAAGGATTATATGATGAGTCAACAAGCATGTGAAAGATAGCAACCAAATGGTGACTTCCAATTACATGAAAAATTACTATAATCACCCCTGCTGTAACACCCGTCTGTTGGCAAAGTGGTTGATCCCCTTGAAAAGCTTTAAAAGAAGGCCCAGTGTATTAAATAAAAATCTCAGTTCTGTGTGTAATCATAAAAATTAACACTGTCACTTAAAAAAAAAATCTAATTGGTGTCCTAAAGGGAAACCTACTAGGCTATGTAAAGTAGCTATTATGAAAATGTTTAGCCTTTGGAATGTATTTCAGACAGCGTTTGTGTTGCCAGATTTGTCAGCCAAAAATTCACTAAGCAGATTTGTCAGGGGTTGAGGCCATAATCTGTAAAAAAGACATTGGCATAGAGATTAAAGATCAAGAGAATTATATAGGTTTTGTTACCATATGCCAAGATTCCTTTTTAAAAATAAGTTTATTTTGTGTGGGCTGTAACCAGAAGCAAGAACTATCTTTGTTTGGTATTTAAAACAGTAGCATTTCCTGCTGGGGAAGGAACAAAACTGTTTCATTCACATGTTTGCTTGTGGTGCTGGTGGTAGTTGGGAGGGGGCAAGATGTTTCTGATTCCTCCCCTCCCCTCTGTGCCTTTCTCTCTTTTTACAGTCTAAGTCTTGTATCAGAGTTGCGGATGAAAAAAATCAAGGGAAGGAGAGCCGTTGAGTCCATTATCACGATCTTCCTGGGTGGGTGCCATAGGAGCTGGCCGGACACTTTCACCTTTCAGGGAGTATGTCCCCAACATGGAAGGTACAAACATTGCAGTCAGGCTTCTCTTTTCCTACCACAAGTGATATAGTCACATTTATAAAGTTCCCGCGATGCAGTCTTACACTCAGAAGCAACAGTGACCAAAAATGGCTGGGTGTAGGACTTCTGGGTTCCTGTTCTAGCCTTCTGACAGCCGTGCCATGTGGCTCTAAGCAAGTCATGAAACCACTTCTGACCTCGCCATTTTTAAATAAGGGTATGAATCAGGTTGTTTCTGAGAAGCTTGCCCTTTAAAATTTTGTGACTCTGAAGAATCAGATCTCATGTAGGTTGCAGCTTACCAGGTGCAGCAGGAAAAAGTGCTGTATAGTTTTGCTGTAATATATCCTTCAAAGTTTAATAGAATGGCAGAGTGCTTCCTCAAAACAGTTGGTGGGAAGGCATTATGCTAGAAAAACTAGGAAAATATGAAGTGTCTCTTGGAGTTCCAGTAAGTCATATAGAAGGATGCTTTTCCTAGAGTTGTGCACACCAGGGCAAATTTGAGTATTTACAACAGGCAAATATAGTAATGACATTCTGGCACATTTACACTGTGAGATGACCATGGATGAAACTCATGGTATCATTTCATAATTTTAACAATGTTTTAACAGAGAAAGCCTAGTCCATAGATAACTCTGGGACACACAAAAAATTAATTTACCTAGATGGAAAGGGAATCACATACAATTTGTGTGGGAACTTTTAAAGGTGCTTACACTAAAGCTTTTCCACGCCACTTTTAAATTATATCTTCATCACACAAATGAAATACTGCTCAAAGAACCGCTGACTGAGAGAAGTAGCAAGCAGTTTTTCCCAGACTTTATTCAGTATTCACATCCAGTCACATTGGTAAACATAAATACATCACAGAACTTATTCAAACACTCACAAATTATCTATATAAAGACAAACTACCATATATTCTCTGAAATAGATTTTCCCTCCATTTCTCTTTTTCATTTTGCATCCTGTATATTAACTGTGAAATTCATCTTTTTGGGGGGGAAGCAAATTATAGACCCCTCCTGGCTCCACCCATAATTTTCCACATTTTCTTGAGACAAACTCTGCCACTTTGAGACCGAAGTTAATGGCAAGCTGAAATTCTAGAAGTATCTGAGAGGGGTTTTGAGTCTGACACCTTGATTCCTGACCTGAGAGGAAAGCAGATTCCCCAAAGGGCTGGATTCCTGGGTCCTCCTCTTTAAGAGCCAGACCTGTCAGTCCTTCAATGTAGCAGGAAAGGGAGGGATACCTGTGAGATGGTTTCATGCTCACATAGACACTAGGGGGTGTCCAAGGACTAAATGTGTTTCTCCTTCCCTTCAGATTTGTCTCGTCAGTACTCCTAGGTCCAGCTAACTTAAAGTCCAGGATCTAAGGAAAAAATCCATCCAATTAATTCCTGTCTTGTGCCAAAATGAATAATATGGGGTCAGTTTCATCATCAGGCCCTGATTCCCTTGGATCTCTGGCAGCAATTGTAATCTCAGGGTTCAGAGCCAGGGACCATCTCCTAATATAAGCTACAGGTGATAGGGAACAAGGTGCTCTGTTATCAAATGCTCTTTATCTCTGTATTTGCCAAAATTTATTTGTACTTGAAAAGCAGTCATCAATTTTTCTTTTCGTTAGTTAGTCAGTTTTGGTCCGTCTACCCTGAACCGGAGGCAGGAGCACTGTGAGAAGGTAGAACTCTGCATTCTCATTCTTGTGTGGTCTGTTTGTTTTTTAATGTAGATTATTTGTTGATTATTACCTATTAGAAAACATTTGCCCTTGCTGTTGTAGACATCTTCAGGCCTTTGGGCATGGGTCTCTTTATGAATAGCTATTACTTCTTAATTATGATGGTTTAATAAGATACGTCTTTCATTTTCATCTCCTATCTCTCTTCTCTTGTGATTCTTCTCCCTTCACTATTGGTCCCTAAGGGCATGTTACTGGCTCCTTTTCTTTATTGCTCCCGTCTTCTCCTCGCCCCTCCTGGCGAATTAAAAAAATAAATAGAATGCATTTTAAGGATGACAACAGTAATAATAAAGTCAGGAATTGCTTTCCAGCTAAATGCACTGATTGGAAGCGCCTATTGAAAATAGCATAAACCTAATTGAAGTAGTCAACCCCTCCCATACAGGTCATTCTGTGCTCCATTAAAATGAAGGTAAAACAAAGCTTGTGACATTTCTGCATTTCCCAGACTCACTTTTCCTAAGACATATCAATAGTATTGACAATAGTATTGCATTTTGCTCCCCAGTGACCTGGGCTGTCAGCTTATGGTCCTGGATAATTCTTTCATAATGAAACCTTATTGTATCCTTTCCCTATAACAATCAACAGAAAAATAATTATGTTGCAACATGTAGGATTTGAAAATTTGAAATAAATCAAAATTGTAGTGATTAGCCTAGAACACTGATCATTTAGATAATGTGGATATTCAGTACCCACCTATTGTACCTGTTAAAGATGCTAATACATTTCCTTAACTTACAAAAATAAATAAATTGCTAAAGAAATGTCTAATGTGAAATTATTGGGAGAGTTGGGATTATATGTAAGGATGTGTCATTTCATTTTATTTTGAACAGTTTAAGTAGACTCCTCAAGAGTCATTAGTTGGTTCTAAGCTTTATTACTGAAGTCTCTTACATTAGATGGAACTGACTATCAGATTTGATGGCAAAGCACTAGCAGCTGGGAAACTGCTCTTTCTCTCCCCTCTCATTTCCCAAACAATGTTTGCACTGATTAATACTATGCAACAAGACATGACGCAGAGATTGTGTTGGCATTGTGTTCTGATGACCCCACACATTGTGTGCGCTCCGTGGTTCCTTTTGCTGTTCATAGTTATACGGGTTTATCAGAAATTACATGTCAGGCTCCCGATGAGTGTAATTGTATACTGATTGTGTATAGTTTTTTAAACCTCATTATTAGCCTTGTATGCAAACCAAATAAAAGGAAAGTTTAAAAAAGGAAAAAGAAAATAGCCTCCACCGGACGTCATGTCAGAGCCCAGGTGTTTGAGCCTGGATTCAGGGGGGAAACAAAATGTTCTCTCGGGGACATCTGCTGCAGCCATGTGCTTGAAAAAGGCCCTAATGAACGGAGGAGAAGGAGCAGAGTGGATAGGGTGTTGGGGGAGAAGTCTGTGGCTCTGCTTTCTTCTTGCTCTGTTCTTGCATGCACGATTCGTTTAATAACAAGGCAGGAGGACGCTGAGGGATGCAGTGTGCGTGTCCTCATTCATGTCAACTTTCATTAATTGGTGCCCCCATGGCAATTTCTCTGAGTTCTGACCCTCTCCTTAGAATCAGTCTTTTAACAGAAAAACAAAAACAAAAACACTTCAACTATGTAGCCACAAAGTCAGGGGGAAGTAGACACAGGAAGAGTGATGAAATGAACAGTGCTTTCTTTTCCTTCCCAGGGCTCTGCCCTTCTGCCCATTTATACCTGAGCATTTGTTGGACATTTCTAAGACAGTTTGCCCAGCGTATGCATTCTTTGGATTTGTGAGCAGGAATCTCAGCAGGGAATGTTGAAGTATTACATACCAAAGATGAGGGCCATTAGAATTAGACTCGTCTCTAATGTGGGAAGTACTTAGTTCTCTTTTAAAAACCTTTAATCAGTATACAGTGGTTCAGTACACAGATGTTAGCACCAGTGTGAGGGCTCTCTAATTGTAATTTAAGTTATCCCTGCCTAAGGGCTCCCAATCAAATTATTAGACTGTTGCAGTGAGTCTGTGGCTCTTGGTTGCACCTTGCAAGGGGGTATTTTCTGGAATGATGAGAAACAGTGGTTTCTCCTGGGAAGCAAATGTACCATTATGGACTTATTAGGTCCTTGATTAGATCCACAGCTGATAAGTGAGTAGACTTTTCAAGAGAAAATATTACAGTTTATTTTAATCTGCCTTATTCAGCCATTGGGTTGTGGAAAAGAAGTAAATGAAATAGAACTAAAGGAAATATGCATGTAATTTTCTTAAAAGTGGTGGCAAATTTATTAATCAATTTTTATAATTGCCATTACCCCTTAAGGCATTGGAGGTAGAGGCTTTTTGAATTTGTTTGTTTTGTTTGTGTGTTGCCTTTTCCCCAGTGCCCAAGCTTGCTTCCTATTGACAATTTTCTGACTGGACTGCCAAGGATTAAAGAGTTAAACATTTGGAGTGACAATTAATTAATTAAGAGGTCCTAGAAAGTTAACCTCTCAAGTTTCTTTCCTGAAATGCATGTTTATCTGATTTGCTTTAATAAGGGACTTGCTATTGAACTAGTTTTACATACTTTAATTTGAAGATAATTATAGCACTATAATTCATATTTCAGATGCACATTAACTTTTCAAAAGATATCCAGCTAGCTACTTCTACCTAGCATTATGCTTATTTTAGTAAAGTATAACCTGAAGAATAATTGACTGGTTGTAGTAATATCTTATAAGTCTTTCTATTACTAGGCATTTATTTGATTTTAATTGTGGAACCATTGGTCATATTGAGTTCATTTCCTGTTCATGTTGATTTCATGAGTCTCTCCATTAGTATTCAATTGCACAGTAATTAGTCATTAGTTCACCGTGATGTCTTCAAGCATGTGTACACTTATATTCTCATTTTCCACTCAGTTTCTGCAGTTGTATTTGAATTCTCTCTTTCTTAAAGAGACGAAGGCCACGATAAGGAAGATAAAATGCTAGATCATGAATTTATTAGACTAAATATTTTGCCAAAAGGCCCCTAGTTAAGGCATGCAAAACTTGGTGCATTGAAAATGAAATAAGTGGCAGCTGCCTAACTGCAATACTGAAGTCACTGAGATGTCAAAGCCTAGGATCTGAAGCATTTATGATCAGAGGCGGGATAGAAGCTATTTAGCGAAACTTCTGGATAGCGCTTGACCCCAGTGTGCACCTGGCTAATTCTGATTAGAGCATCTTCAATTTCTGAAGGAAGGTCGAATTCCCAACTCATTACTAAGCTCCAATAACGTATTGGATTTTGCCATTTTAACTAACTGTTTGGCTTTGCAGATTTATTTTCCTTTACAAGAGAAAGTGTTCTTTAAAAATATATTATCAGCGGTTTCATTAATTCCAAATTTGCTGTGTTTTTAGCACATTTTATCTAAGGTATTCGTTTAGCTCGTATGAAAAGTAAATATGTCATCTGTCATAGTCTGTCACAAGCTTGTAATTTAAATCCATTAGAAAATTGTCCCTGCTTTTTATTTGAGCTGGCTTCACATTGTTGTCCTAATTAAATTGGAATCTTATATCATTTAAATGTTAGACTTGAGAATGAAGTTATTTTTATTCAGTGATAATGGTGGTCTTCTTGGCAGAGTCAAAAACTGCTTTCAGGTTAGTTGAGTCAATGTTGGAGAAGCCGTAACTGCTGATATAGGTTCCCATTAGCATTTACTCCTTACACAAAATGAGAAGCAAAAGAAATAGGGTCCTCAAGATAGTTTCTTCTCTTCCTCTGAATATATCACTGCTATGGTAGCTGATTCCTACGCCCATTTTTTTCATTGTGCAAAGGTAGTTTAATTCTTTTTTAAAGATTTTATTTATCTTAGAGTGAGTGCATGGGAATGGACGGGATGGGAGGAATAGAGGGAGAGGGACAAGCAGACTCCAGGCTGAGTATGGAGCCTGATTCCCAGCTCAATCCCAGGATCCTGACATCATGACCTGAGTTGAAATCAAGAGTCAGGCACTTAAGTGACTGAACCACCCAGGTGCCCCAAGGTAGTTTAATTCTTAAAACTAAGCAAAAATATTTTGCTCAATAGTGTACATAAATGCTCCTCAGATTTTTTTTTTTAAAGATTTTATGTATTTATTTGACAGAGAGAGAGAGAGAGAGACAGCCAGCGAGAGAGGAGACACAGCAGGGGGTGTGGGAGAGGAAGAATCAGGCTCTCAGCAGAGCAGGGAACCCGAAGCGGGACTCGATCCCAGAACCCTGGGATCAGGCCCTGAGCTGAAGGCAGATGCTTAATGACTGAGCCACCCAGGCGCCCCATAAATGGTCCTCAAATTTTAATGTGCATATGCATCTCTTGGGGACCCTGATAAAATGCAGAGTCTGGCTCAGTAGCTTTGGGAGGGCTTCAAGATACTGCATTGCTCATAAGTTCCCAGGTGAAGCAGGTGCAGCTGGTCCGTGCTATTCACTTAGTGTAGCAATAGCACTGAAATGACTAGGAGGCAAACAGGGGATGAATCAGAATTAATATCTTTTCATCTAGCCCGTTTTGAGGATTGAAAAATCATTCTCAAATTTTAGAAGTAATAATGCCAGTTGTTACTTGGACTTGAAACTTTGCTAAGGTACTGCTTATTTATTTATTTATTTATTTTTAAGTGTTAATATCTATGTTTGATCCCCTTAGAAGCAACTGGCTTTTGTAAGAGGAATATGTGTGTCTTCAAATTCACCATCCTGACTTAAACATACCCATCAGAGTATGTGTTTTCATATATTAAACTTAATATTTAGAAGTTAGTGGAAGGTATGTTATTTCTACATCTTTTTATATTAAAAATTATCTTTAATTTTGTTTAAACATCTAAGATTGAGGAATTAATCTTCATCTCTAAATTTAGTATTCTCTTCACAGAATAATATCCAATACATTAATAATAAGGGGTGCCAATTTCAGAATCACAAAGAACAGTGGAAATCTGCAATTGTTAAAAATGGCTTAAGATAAAAGTCTGCAGCGCGCGCATGCGCACGGGCAAATTCTTCTCTCAATTGAATTATAGTCTGTAAGGGTCCCCAAATCTATTTGAAGAACTCTACATTTTCTCTAAATTTTGGAATACGGATTTGAATAAGAATGACTATAACCCATTTATGAAGTGGAACACTCTTGACCTTCATCCCTTTTCTCTTTCCCTCCTTTCCTTCCTCCCTTCCTTTTTCTCTCTCTCTCTTTTTTTAATATATGTCTATTGGATGAAAAATGAATATCAGTGCAGGGAGATTAGAAAAACCAAATTATGATCAGTCCATGAAATTTATTTTTTGGACATTTTTTTCTTATAGCTTGAAATCAAAGGAAACATTTTATAAATTGCAGACATACTCTAGGAAGTTGGTTCACATAATTCTATTCCTGGTTAGATAATGTATAAACTTTGAAGAAAATATTTTTAAAAATTTGATGTAATACTATTTTAATTTTTAGATAAAATAGTTTTTAAAGTTCAGGTAAGCCCTAGAAACTCAACAAAATGTATTAGGAAAGGGGAACAATAAAACAACAATAAAATAATTGATCTTAGACTTTAGCGCCCAAGTGGGCTTTAAGTCAATAAGGTATAATTTCTTTTATGTGAGGCAGGTAGTATGATGGAAACAATAAGATGTCTCAAAAGGCAGACCAAGACTTTTGTCCATCTTCCTTTTCCCACCTTTGCTATTTGGAATATTACTTATTCTTTGTAAGCTTCAGTTTTTTCAACTAGTATATGAGAATGCTAATAATTCCTCACTCGAAAGATCCATTTGAATTAAATAAGATAACATAGTTCTCCTAAGCATTTTGGGTTTCTTGGCTGATTCTGAAAATAAGACAGAAAACAAAATAGGAAAAAAAAAATCCCTCATATAGCTTACATTCTAGAGGGGGAGGTCAGACAATAAAGAAAATAAATGACCTGTAATATGTGCTATTGTGAAAAATATGTCAGAAAGAAGGGGTTATAGAATGCTAGGGCAAGAAGTAGAGAGAGCAATTTTAAATAAGGTCATCAGAAAAGATGACATTTGAATAAAAGTCTCACTGAGAAGACTGTTCTAGGCAGGGCTAACATCAGGTGCAGAGCCTGAGGCAGGAGTGTGCCTACAGTGTACGAAGAAACTGCAAGGAGCCTGGTACAGCTGGAGTGGAGTGAGTGTGTGGGGAAAGGTGGAAGATCTAGTCAGGGAGAGAGCAGGAGGCCAGATCATACAGGGCCTGGTGGGTTATTGTCAGGACCCTGGTTTTTATTCTGGGTGTGATGGGAGATTTTGAGCAGAAGAATGACATAATCTAGCTTTTCTTCTTAAAAGAACTCCCTTTAAGTCTGGCGTCAGTGGAGGTGTGAGCAGTTAGATTCTGCACGTACTCTACAGGTAAAGCTGACAGGTTTTGTTGCTGGACATGGATGTGGGAAAAGATGGGAGCCGAGAAGGACCAACTGTTTTGGCCCGAGGATCTGGAAAGAGTTGTTATTGGCTAAGGTGAAGCAATCTGTGGCAGAAACAGCCATGGGAAAGGCAGGAAGATCCCCATTTAACACATCTTAAAATTTGAGAAGCTTTTAGGACATCCCAGGGAAGCTATGAGTTGGGACTTGTGCAAAAGCGTTGCTCTGGGGCTCAGTGTGACAGAAGTCCAGGCAGGATAGGGAAAACCATGAGAGGTCACTGGTACCCTTGAAAAGACATGTTTCCATGGGGTCATGGGAATGAGAGCACTTGTTACATAGTGGGTGCTCAACAAACATGAGTTGCCCTGCTTTTATTTTTCTTTCACTTTCTGTCTCATACCATTTTTATATATAACTAGATATAGATAGAGTCCAGGTGGCAAGTTATTTGTTGTATGCATGTTGTTTTATGTTTTCTTCAGTTATTAAGATATGTCACTGTGTATCTATTCGCTATAGGCTCTACTTCTTGGTTTAAATTACTTGTGATGCTTACTTTCATTTGAACTAAGCCATATGTCTTTGCCCTTTCTTTCTTGTGAGTATACCACAATATTTATCTTCACAGGTATTTATTAATAGACATCTGAATTGTAAGGTGCTACCACATAAAGCAAGTTGAATAAAATTTTGAATGGACTGTTAGGCCCTTATTTTGGAAGAACACTCAACCTCATGCTAATAGACTGTAACCAATAAAGGCTATGTAGGTGCTTAAAAAAACACTGAGAAAATGCACACAGATTACAAAAGATGTTTTATATTATGCCCAATATTGACAGGTGCAAATGATATTTTAAGATTTTTTAATGTGATAATCAAAATAGCAACTGATAGAATATTACACCATCTGGAGATTCTTTACCTACTGAATTACTAGAAATGTAATAAAATTCAACTTTGTTTCTCCTTTCTATTGACATTGCTTTTCCATGTGGCATCCCACATTGTTCTTTGACTTAGTGGGTCCATAACATACCTATGCTTCTATTTTATTTATTGATTTTAGAGTTTTTGTGTTCAGTGTGTTGCTTTATCCATCCTATATATGTGGCCCACTGACAGCTCCCTGTTCAAAAGTAGTACAAAGGTACGGGTGTCTTGATTATTTGCTAATGAAGCATTTTGGCTGGAAATTTGCCCTCAGGAAAGCAGAGCACACTGATTAGAAACATGTGTTTTGATGAAACCTTTGTTCAGTGAATCTAATTTCACTATAATGAACATCTATATATATTGGTTTATTCCTTTCTCGAGGGTTAATTTTCTTGTCCTGTAGTTATATATAGGACACTACTTGAAAGCACAATATATAGTCATGTGTTTTAGTGAAGATTTATTATTTTAGAAAATACCTATAGTAACTAGGTTTTAGCTAATGCTATGGAGGTGATCATATTTTAATACATACATGTATCAAATCAACACATTATATGCCTTAAACTTACACAATTATTATATATCAACTATCTTTCAATGAAAAATAATTTAAAAATAAAAACCATGTATTAAAAAAAGAGAAAGTACCTATCATACTAGAGAAAATTCCTTTGTTGAAAGAATCATGCAGAATTGTATTATCTTAGTCAAATTTCATTTAAAATTAAAAAAATAATTTGAGAGCATCTCTTTTTTCCTGACACAAATCAAATTAATTATATCTAAACATATTTCCAGTAAGAGGAAGTTTTTCAGAAAAACAAAAACTACCCACCTTTCATGATGACCAAGTTTTAGTCAGGATGGGCTAACAGTTGTAACAGAAAGTCTAAATTCTCAGTGGTGTGACACAATAAAGTTTTCTTTTTCCTTCTTGACACAGTCTAATTAGGATGGGGGGGGTGCTGTGCTTCACACAGTCACTTAGGAACCCATGTTCTTTCCATGCAGTGGCGCTTCCCATCCTGTCTCCAGAAGACTCGGTGTCCTTGGCTGGTACATTTCTACCCAGACAGAGAGGGTAGAGGACAAAGAAATAGCATGGCAGATTGGTAGGAGTTTTTAGAGACCAGGTCTAGAAATAGCATGTATCACTTCAATCTATCCAGTTATCTATCTATCTAGCCAGAACTCAGCTATATGGCTTCGTCTAACTGCAGAATAGCTCAGAAAAAAAGGCTTAGCTGGGTGCCAAGAAAAAGTGAATACAGATATGTCTTGGTTTTAGCAATCTGCCAAAGACCCTGTTAAATTAGCAACCAAACACACTCACAGTAGTGGGCTTCTCCTCATCCTGCAGCATCTCTTGATGCTACTGCTTTCCCCATCTACTCTTCTCGACTTCTGGTGTTTACCAAATTGTGGAAACTGCAATAGGAGGGAATTGTACACTAAACTTAAAACCCATGAAGAAAATAAAGTTATTTTTATTGTTTAGAGAGATATTTATAACTAACTTGTATTAGTCTCTTTTGTCATTTGCTTTGTACATTACCCTTCTCAGTATTTAGCTTGCTTTTTCCTGTATCAGAGGCTGACATCTATTAGGAATGAGCTCCGGCATGCCATGCAGGCTTGTGGAATTATAAGGAGATTCTGGTGTATTGTTCGATTGTGTTCCTGCACAGAAATAGTCCTGGAATGAACATTTATTGAACACCTACTGTGTAGCCATGCTAAACCGCTTAAAAGTATTAATCTCATTTAATCATCAGAACAACTCAGTGAGTTAGGATTATCTTTATTTGGAAGGAGAAGAGAGTGCTTTGATTAAAATCCAGACCTCTTTGGGGCACCTGAGTGGCTCAGTCGGTTAAGTGTCTGCCTTCAGCTCAGGTCATGATCCCAGAGTCCTGGGATTGAGCTCTGCATTGAGCCCTGAATCTGGCTCCCTGCTCAGCGGGGAGCCTGATTCTCCCTTTACCACTCCTTGCTTGTGCTCTCTCTGTGTCAAATAAATAAATAAAATCTTAAAAAAGAATCCTGACTTCTTTGACTCTAAAACCCAGGCACTCTCCACACCACGTGGTTGACGGGCCCTCCTCTCTCCCACCCTGACTCCATAGGCTTCTTTAAAGGCTGAAGGCCCTCTGTGAGGCTCATCATGTTTGACCATGTAGACAGAAGTAATTGCTTATCAAAACAGTCAGATCTGTTGTGTGTATAGACATAGGCTGAGGCTGTAATCAGACCAGTGTACTCAAACCAGGGATTAGGAAACTAACTTAAAGAGAGACCTGTAAATAATGTGAACACACGAGAAAGAGATCTCAGATATTCTGCACATGGTTTTTAAAAAACGATTAAAAAAGTGAATGAAAAAAGTGAACTTAGTGCTCATTCCCTAAATTTGGTTTCATTTTCCAATATATTTGTTTTCTCTCCTTTTCTCTCTCTCTTTCGTATTCTCTATCACTGCTGACAAAGGAAACGAAAGGAAAAAAGAAAAGATTACTTTTTCCTTTCCCATGGACTCCAAATAAAATGGACATGGTATCAGCTCCTATGATCTTTGCTTCCATCTGCATATCCGACCTAATTATACTAATAAAATGAGAAGGCAAAGGGAGATATTATACTAACAAGTGCAGTTTTTAACTTGCACAAGAAACACTTCTAATCCCTCTGCCCTCCACTCTCCTTTAAACAGTGGTTTCACATCCCTTGATGCTCAGCAGGGGGAGTGGCGTTCACCACCCCATGGCAAAATGGATCTGCATGCGTTTACGTAAAATTGGTCCACGTGTGAATTAGCTTTGAGTTGTATTGTGTTTCTTATACTAATATAATATTGTTCTAGTGCTTGCCCCTGATTAAAGAAATACATAAATAAATAATTTATAATTTAATTAATAAGGTATAATATGCAAAGCACAGTAATTTCAAACAGCTTGTAATGTCTCTAATGTACTTTCAATTTTTTATTTTACATAAGGGCTATATTCATTATGTGGTTATGATAAACATACTAATGAATTTTATTACAGGAACAAATTTAAACATGTAAATGAGATCAAATAGTATTAAAATGCAAACGATGGTGAAACTTATTACAAACTAACCTTGCCAACATACATGGAATGATGTTATTTTAAAACTTTGCAAGTTGTATCCCTTAAACAAAGGCAATGCCTTTTACAATGTCCCTGAACATAAGAATTTGTGAACTGTAAGCTTTATTCTCACATGAACCCCTCAACCAAAAAAAAAAAAAAAAAAAAAAACAAAACAGAAGAAGTAACTAGAATCCAGGGTTTGCATGTAACTTTGGATGACAATTAAAATCCCTTTTCTTGTTCCAGTGAACAGTAATCTGTGCATAATTACATTCAAATGAGATATTAGCATTTTTTGTGCTTACTCTTTGTTAATTGCAGAGTTCACTCACCATGGTGATGCTTTTGATGGAATCAGGCAACCTTATTGACCTGATGCCGTAAGGCGTGTTGGGAAATTCTGCTGTATTCTTCATTTTTTTTTTTTTTTTGGCATTTTGAGGAGTCCTGCTGCTTTTATTACATTCCTGACACTTTTGTTAATAAATCATTGCAAAGTTAATGAAAATTGCATTCAGGCATATCCAAAATAATTGTGTCCTTTGTCATGCTAATAAATTGAAAGATGTTGATCCAATGGGCGAATGCATGCCCATTATGGAGAAGTTTGTGATATGGGTGCCTGTTGCACTCACACTTTCTCCTTGGCATATCATTCCATGTAAAACGTGAAAGAGGAAAACAAACTTCAATATGTTTTATTTCATACTTTATACAGTGAGCCTTTAATTAAGTTAGCAAATGGGCGAATTATATCTACATGGAAAGACAGAAGTATTTGTATTATGATTTATGAAAGGTCGTTAATATCAATAGGAATCAGCAACAGTCTAATATCAGACTCATGAAAATATGAAAACCATGTTTAACTGACCTTTCTCTCGTGCCTGGGGATTTTTCCACAATTATATATGACCCTCTTGATTTAAAAATGACAATGATAATAACTCAACATTTGTTTCTCAAGGCTTCTCCTGTACTAATTCAGAAGGAAAGCGAAGAAATGTGATTAAAAAAAAAATTGCCTTATTGGCAAAGCATCAGATTGTTCATTCAGTAAGTCTTAAGTGTACAGGGTGTAAGTGAGATATGTGTTTGGGGGTAAACACATAGTCATATTCACACACATAATGAAGCAGGTTTGACTGTTCTAGGTAAGGAAGAGTATTTAGTTTAGAAAAATTTAAACTCATAATAGATTACACACACACGTGTATGTGTGTGTTTATTTCAAATTTATCTCAAGGAAGAACTCCAAGTAATTGTTTCTTGGGGAGTTCTTAATTTATGCACTAGCCCATCATGCTGATTTTAGGTAGGTATTTATTCTGCTATTCAATCAAAAAGCATAGTTTCCATAACAACTGCCACATCCGATGAAACATACAGCTTGGCATTTGAAATACAGGACTTCTTAGGAGATATGCTTCCTGACATATTGTGTTGAACTTGTGTTCCTTTCATTCTCTTTTAAGCTAGCAAGATCTGTGTTTCTATAAAGGACCATCGCAGTTTTGCATAATTATTACAATCCATCTGCACATTTCCAGGATTTATATTAAAGTAATTAAAGCCATTTTGTATTAGTGGGTGCTGTGTGGAACCGGCTTGGATGCAGGATTCTAAAAGTTCCCACTTGCCTGCTTGCTGTGCTGTAATTTGGAGAACAGAATGTTCCGTAAATGAGGTTTGGGAATACTACATTTTTTTTCTTTCTTTCCTTTCTTTGCAAAGAACTTTTTTTTCCTCCAGTGGAAAATGGAATAATAGGTTCACCTAGGGACTGGAATTAATGTAGTCCTTCTGCCTAGGGTTAAAAAAAAAAAAAAGCAAAATCACAGTTAGCAACATTGTGCAAACCCTAATATATTTTGCTTTTTCTATGGAGAAATAATAAGCCTGTGTTTCTAAGGCAACTTTCTTCCAAAGAGCAGCAAGCAACTTAATTTATATTCTCTTTTTTTCCAGCAGTATTTGTTTAAGGTAGACAAGGACCAATATTATTAACCCCATTTTATGGATGGGATGATTGAGGCAGACAGGTAATGGTGTATAAAGCAGATAATGAGACACATAACGTTGTACCGGGCAGGAGTAATAACTAATATACTTGTTACAGCAACCCCACGGAACTAACTGAAAGTACAGTAGTGCAGTTGCTGAAAAAAAAATCATGTAAGCTCCAAGGACTTTCAAAGGGAGAGTTTGATACAGATTCAACCATTTCTGACCTACGTGAGACTCCTTGGTATCTTTGTTGAGGTTTGCAAAGCATAGGTTTGATTCTTAGTGTCAGTTCTGTCTCATAAGGATCTGTGATTCCTCTGATTTCCATAGGGAGGGCCAAAGAAGGTAGTACCATCCAGTTAAGGAGACACAGCATGCTTAACAAAGTAAGTTAATTCATGTAAAATAACAAAATTCTAGGTATATTAAAATCAGTTTCTAAAAGAAGGGAATTACCATTTTCTTTTCTTAGAGCTCTCTCAAGTATCAAAACTTTCTGTACTATGAGAGAATGGATGGTGCTGAGCAGTTTCTTCCCTGAGCCACTTCTCTGCAAGGCAATTATTGTCATACTTCCTAACAAATGGTTGTTAACTGTTCTTTGTATGATCCCATCATATACCTATAAGAGTGGGTGATGATGAACATTCTTTGTCACAAATAGTAGCATGCACAAAATTTATGGGATATGGAATCCTGCTGCTGCTGTAATAGTATTGCTTAGATGTTGGGTGTCCTGGAGCCCAAGGTCTTGGTGTAAAGGTTATGCACACAGACTTTGAAATCAGACAAACCCGCTAATGTGCCACTTATCTGCTGTGTGCCTTCAATCAGTTACTTAATAGCACTGAGCTTTGGTTCCTTTTCTGAAAACTGAGGTTAATAAAAACTTGCTTGAAGGGTTACTATGAGTGTTTTGTGAAACAATATTTGGAAAGTGCTTAACACATTACTGACGTATAGTAAAGATTCAAGAAATGGCAGCTTCTAGGATCACCCATCTTTCATACATTTTAGAACTTAAACTATTCTGCATCACCTAACTTGCTAATTTCCTTTCCTTCTTTAGCCAGTCTGTCTCTTGAAGGTGGTTTTGTTTGTTTGTTTTGTGTTGTATGTGTGTGTTTTAGGTAAGAAAGGACTCAGATTTGACAGTACAAATAACCGTTAGGTATATGATCATAGAAGGTGAAAAACTTTGCATTTCTGGTTTCTACTCACATCCCATGTCATTACATTTCTGCAACTAACAAGGTATGGTGGAGGCAACCAGAATGAGTAAAGAGGTGAAGGGACTTCATAAGGGATTCTCGAAAGTGAACTTCTCAACAAACTCCAGAATTTAACCTCAAGAATGTTCTCAAAGCTTGAAAGAAGAAATTTAGGGGAAGAGGATTTGAGATATTTCTTGCACAATAGGTATTAAAATTATGTAACTTTACCCTAAAAGATAGTATATATTGGAACTCACTTAAAGAAGTTTTGAACTAATTTTATGAATTTTAGATCCCATGAAGTCAACAACTGCCATCTACAGGATTAGGGGTCCTCTTAGATGGGAGGTTGATAGCCTAGTGGCTGCAGGCAGGGGGATAAGAATGAAGAGGGGCATTGTGCATAGACACCTGCCAGGCTGATACTAGAAGCAGAATGCCAGAGTGACTAGACCACTTTCAGACCCAGTATGTATTACACTTCTGATATTCTTAATAGATTGCCCATTGACTTATAACTAGGCTTATAATTCATACATATATGAATATAAGAACTAGGCTTATAATTCATATACATATATAATTCATGTGAATTATATATATATATATATATATATATATATATATATATATATATATATATTAATACACACACACATATACAGCCTTAGTGGACATCACCAAAAATATCTTTATCTATCCCGTGGTCTCTAAAGGCAAAATGTAATAATAACAAAAAATTTGTAAAAGTTTCGATTCAGGTGGAGGAAATCCTACTGTATTCATGTGCTAGAATAAGAAAGAGTTGTAAATCTGATTAGTGTCTATTTTCATTTTTGTTCTAGCAATGTAAAAACTAGCATGCCTTCTTATACACATTTCCCTTCCCTTTTGTTTTTGTTTTGTTTTTGTTTTTGTTTTTGTTTAATATATGTTTTGCTCATCTAAAACTGCCACTCTGGAATGACTGACTTGTTTGATGCTTCTGTGCTTCAGTGCAAGTTTTATTGCCTAGAGTCTACTTTATGGTGTGCTGGTGAGACCGCTCCTTTTCTCACACATAAACTCATAAAAGTCCAAATTATTTTTGTATAAATAGAACCTGTGACTAACAACTCAATTTTATTTAATCTAAATGAGCACTCCTAATAATCTTCAGTTTAAAAAAAATTTTTTTTTTCAAACATATCTGTTTTAGGCGAAGGTTTTTCAGAGTTTAACTTTGTGAAGGATCAGTATTACATTGGGGAACTCTTAAAGAGGGGACACATATTCAGCTTACCAGAATATATTATAGAACTGTAGTTGGAAGACCTGAGTTATAATCTTTTCTGCTACTAATTTTCACATTCACTTTCTGCAGGTTACTTAGCATTTTTAGTTATCAGTTTCTTTATTTGGGAAAATATAGAGATACTCTCTGAAGTGTTCAACATTTCTAAAATCTATAATTTTTTGGAGGTTTGTTATTTATTTTTTTAAATTTTTGTTGTTTAGTAATTCTTGTTGAACAAAACCTCCTTTGGGCTCCACTAATTTCAATTAATGCATCATACAAAAATTGAAACAAATCGCTGGTAGAAATTCAAAAGGAAAAGAACTGAATTGAATAGCATATCTCTGGTGTATATAACACAATTATATCATGTTGCTCCTCAGCTCAGAAAACCTTAGTTGGCTCCTCTCTGTTCTTCACACAGGTTGGTCCCAACCTTCATCTCCAGCTTCATATCTCCCTCTCCTATGTCCAACACACTGTGTACTCCAGACCAGTTGAACAGCTTCCCATTCTCTGAGTATTTCCTATTTTTTGGTTCTTTCATGCTTGTGTTCCTTCTGTTGAGGATGTTCTTTTCCCTTCTTTGTTGCTGGTAAAACTCCTATATTTCCATCTTGACTAATCGTAAATTTTTTATAATACTCATCACTTACTGATTCCTTTGTTATGTACCTATATCCTTCAGCAAATGTTTGTTGAATAAATAATTGCAATCCAGAAGGTGTCCAGTGATTCCAAATCTTACAGAACATCTCGTGCTAGAAGCCAATCAAGTAGCATAGGATCAATAGCTTGTATAGAAGAAAGATGTAGTAAAATTATTCTGAAATTTCTTGTTCTGGATTTGGAGATCGTCAGTTGGTGACTTGCCATTTTATCCTGAATTGAGTAACTACCAGCAACTCTGATATGGTCGTAGGGGGCCCAAATTGCACATTTCACATTTTAAATTTCTGTAAATTTTCTGATTTACCGAGACACAATTTTTCTGGTAGTCTGTATGTTACCAGATTTAAGTTACAGTCATGATAAGCTACCACTCCTGCAATCCAGGAAGGTGACATTTCTAAGTCTGCTTGATAGAGAACAGAAATCTGAAATCCTAACTAAGGAATTAATTTAATGTATGTCTCAAAGAGTGGTTTCCGTGTTAGCATCCATCATTAACAAGGAGCATTCGATAAGCTTGGAAAAGGCCAGATTTTGCTGTGGCCTTCCCCCAGCAAGAATAGAAAGAGAGTGGCAAATACTAGTATTAGATCTGGGTGTTTCATGGGTTCTTTATTCCCAGTATCCTGGTCATCTCATAGTGTTTTTTCTTACCACTGGGCCCCAGTATTAACTGTGGTGGAACCCATTGGATTCTTATAGCTATTTCCTGGATATACCACTGGATAAGGGGCACTTAAGTGCTGCTTTAATAGTTCTTCAAACTTACCAAAAATCTTGATATTGAGTGAAGCAGGATCACTTGGGAACATCATCATCATCGTCGTCATCATTATATCTTCTTACAGCATGTATTTTTACTTAATGAAGCATCAGGAGCATATTCTGCTTCTTTTAATGTTCTCTTCAGTTAGCTTCAAGGAGAAATGCTGCTGCTCAGCATCGGAATCTCAGAGACCTGGAAGACTGGCAACAAACACTTCATTATGTCTCAGTGTGTCCATTTGAAAGAACTTCACTCTTAAAGACCTAGGGTGAACGCTGTGTTACTTGCATACATAAATGTTGGCAGCCACTTTGTTTTTTAAACTATATCCTAACTTTGACATTAGAAAATTTAATGTAAGTGAATCAGCAAGCAGATAAGATATGAGCAGGCCTTCAAAATACATCTTCATTAGGGCAAAAGCTCCTCTGAACATGCTTCATGCATCGACTACTATAAAGTATTTAAGAATAAAAATAGTAAAGGAGAATCTATGATATACACCAAACTTAAGGAGTAACTCTAGTTATAGTCTCATCTTAGACACTTGACCCCTAAGTATTTAAATCAATCTTAGTATCCTGGTGCATCAAAATAATAATAATAATAATAATAATAATAATAATAATAATAAATGAATTATAAAATGTTTAGGCCTTCAGAACACATATAGTGAAACAGCAGTAGGAAAGCAGCTGTACTTTTTATTTCTGCTCATGTACACAATGCCCTGAGAGGGCTGCATGAGAGACCACTGACCCTTCAAGTAGGTGCAGAGTATGGAAACCTTGGATAGCTTGAGTAGTTGGCATTGATCAGCTGTGTCCTTTTCAGTAGTGCCCAATTGTGAGTCTCAAGCTACCATTTAGCCTGGTGCTTTTTTTTTATTTGAAGTTCACACTTATTATATTGCGTGTCTATTCTATATCTTGTGTAGCTCTCCCCAAAGTTATCTGTGGCTTTGAAAACCAGTGTCTGATGAATAGTTTGTTTGCCCCTTGTTTATTTTTGCCTTCTGACCTTTGGCTTGTAACTATCAGTAAAGATGCATCTATCTTGAGTGACTGAATATGAATTAATTTAGAGATGCTCACGTACATGTCCTGCTATAAACAATGAAAGGACCTAGAGAAGCATCAAGCATGCTAAAATGCTAGGGACGTTGAAGATTTCATTGATTCTTGTAACTAATATTATGTGGTCGATGAAAGGCTTCCCAGACATTTCAGAAAAATTTTGTAATTGGAATCCATATTTTACAATATTTTCTTAATATAAATGTGATAACTTGACAATCAGAAATTTTTGCTTCATGTATCAGTATTAGTGACTGGGCAGTGCTTAACGTATTTCTTTTTGACCCTTTCTTTAAGTTTTTGGTGGCTTTGTTTGATCTGACACTTCACAAGAGTCCCTAAAACATTGAGACTTGTGTAATTCATTTATCACGGGTGACAGTTCCATGGACAGCATATCATGTCTGACTCTATTAGATCTGCTATAATCTGTGGGCCTTGTGATGAATGGAGAGAGGGGTGCTCCATCACAGAGCTCCATCACCACTGATCACACCTGGAAACACTGCACAGACACTAATTAGATGAGGCCTAAAGTGGGATGAAAATCCTAAGTAATTGAATCACAATCTCCCAACAAACTTCCATCCAGATCACTTCTGCAGAGTGCTCTGCTATGGTTTTCTTCTGCTTGCAGCTTGGAGCCTTCTTGCCTTCTCTGTGCTGCTGAGACAAACTTTGCTCCACACTCCACACTCCACACTATGCATCCAAGCATATCTTCTTTGGTGCTTAGAAAAAAAACATCAAGGTATCACATTTCTTCAGGCTATAATATGAAAGCCATATTCTTAGCACTGAAGCAAATCAATTAAATTTATTTTCATCCATCAAAAGAGAAAGTGACTTATTCTGGGTTGTTAGAGTTCTCTGAAAACATAGTCTTTTCTTCTTTGGGTTCTTTGAAGTACTTCTTAACTTTCAACATGCGTATGAATTATCTGATATCTTTTTCAAAATGCAGATTCTGATTCAGTAGATCTGGTGTGGGGCCCAAGATTCTGCGTTTCTAACAAGCTGCAGTCCCCTGGCCCACTTTGAAGAGCAAGGATCTAAGAGGAACTCATTGAAGTGTATGCCTGAAGATAGTCTGTGCCCACTCCTGAGTGGAAGATCATGAGGAGTCTAGGAATGTTCATGTTCCAGTTAGAAAACTGTCTACTGTAGCATGTGTCTTACTTACTTCCATTAACGAGTACTGAACCTCATTATTGATCTAACCAGCCTTGAAAGGTCAGACTTCATTCCTGAATGAAAGGCTTCAGCACATCCTGAACCCTGAGCCACAACTGCAGGAAAACCACCCAGCAAAGGGGATTAATTTCACCCCTTTCCGTATTGACACTATTTGGGGAGTTAGTATTTATGGCCCTGAGCCAGCTGATCTCATCCACAGATTAAGCTGACAGTTCCTCCCAGCAATAAAGCCTGTCTTGGAGCCAAGGCAACATTGATTTAATTGGTCTCAAGCAATTCTAGTAGCCACAATTTCACAGATTCCTGAAGGAGAGCCTCACCCTCCTGCCTAGGTTCTGGGCCCTCTTTTCTTTTTCTTCTCCATCTTCATTGATGCTGCTGGCCAATGGGTTGGAATTGCCACATAAGAGAGGTGGATTAAACCTTACGCCAGTTAGAATGGCAAAAATTGACAAGGCAGGAAACAACAAATGTTGGAGAGGATGTGAAGGAAGGGGATCCCTCTTACACTGTTGGTGGGAATGCAAATTGGTACAGCCACTTTGGAAAACAGTGTGGAGGTCCCTTAAAAAGTTAAAAATTGAGCTACCCTATGATCCAACCATTGCACTACTGGGTATTTACCCCAAAGATACAGATGTAGTGAAGAGAAGGGCCATATGCACCCCAATGTTCATAGCAGCATTGTCCACAATAGCTAAATTGTGGAAGGAGCCACGATGTCCTTCAACAGATGACTGGATTAAGAAGATGTGGTCCATATATACAGTGGAATATTACTCAGCCATCAAAAAGAACGATTTCACAACATTTGCAGCAACATGGACAGGACTGGAGGAGATTATGCTAAGTGAAATAAGTCAAGCAGAGAAAGACAATTATCATATGGTTTCACTCATTTATGGAACATAAGAAATAGGAAGATCAGTTAGGAGAAGGAAGGGAAGAAGAAAGGGGCAGTTAAACAGAAGGGGGAATGGGGCGCCTGGGTGGCACAGCGGTTAGGCGTCTGCCTTCAGCTCAGGGCATGATCCCGGCATTATGGGATCGAGCCCCACATCGGGCTCCTCCGCTATGAGCCTGCTTCTTCCTCTCCCATTCCCCCTGCCTGTGTTCCTTCTCTCGCTGGCTGTCTCTGTCGAATAAATAAATAAAATCTTAAAAAAAAAAAAAAAAACAACAGAACGGGGAATGAACCATGAGAGACTATGGACTCTGGGAAACAAACTGAGGGCTTCAGAGGGGAGGGGGGTTGGGGATTGGGATAGGCTGGTGATGGGTATTAAGGAGGGCGCGTATTGCATGATGCACTGGGTGTTATACGCAAGTAACGAATCATGGAACATTATATCAAAAGCTAGGGATGTACTGTATGGTGACTAACATAACATAATAAAAAATTATTATTAAAAAAAAAGAGAGGTGGGTTAAGATGGACACTGATTAAGGTGGATGGAGTTAGATGAAGCCAGCAAATGGGATCAGGATGTCTAGTCAGAGAATGAAAAACAGGACTGATGGAGAGCATAAGTGAACAAATAGGAAAACTCTCAACTCCACCTGTGGAGTTGAGAATATTTGAAACTTTTCATTACGTGTATAGTTCCCCATGCAGTAAAAGGGCTACAGATAACAGATACGTAAGAACTCCAGAGCTGGAGAAGTAAAGAAGCCTTTCTCTGTCTATGTTTATTAGAGGTTACAGAGCAACAGCTAAAGCCTTGGTGGTTGTGTAGAATATCGAAGGGAATTCAGAAACTGGAGTGTGTGGCTTAGAGGAATCTATTAACTCCTGGTACCCATGAAATCCGGTGAATTTTTAGTGCTTCTAGGTTTGGGATTGACGAATTCCCTTAGTTTCCAGGAATCCTCAAACATCCTGAAGTTCTATCCGGCATTTGCATAGATAAGCTTTCTTTCCCCCTCTGGAAAAAAATTTCCTCTTTTTTTTTTTTTTTAAATCAGGACATAAACGTTGTTTGCAATCTGTAAAAAAAAAAAATAATAAAACACTGCTAAGGAGCTGTAGAGAAAAGGAAATTTTGGCTATACCCCATGATACCCTGTGCATGACCTTACACTCCAGACTATATCAGAAAATGCTTCATGGTAAATTAAGGAGAAGATGGGATGGACCCAGTTCCTCCAGTAGCAAGAACTAAACTGACACTGGTTTGCTTGCCTGAGATGAACCATCTGCGTAAAGGAGTGGTCAAAAGGTGAGGGTGAGGAGGGAGTATTTACATCGGAAGGAAACTCAGGCCTACCATGGATTAAAAACCCCACCTAGTGTATTCTAGCAGAGCTAAAATGAAAAGCCAGGGCTCCTCATTCTTAATCTACTGTACATTTGTACTCCACCTAATGAGTTGTAATTTAGCTGTTCCATTTCAAAAACATGCTCTAGCCCAGTTTTCTTATTTGACTCCACACCTTTCCATAGTGACCCTAAGTGTTACGTGTCTCTGGCATAAACCCATAGAACCAAAATTACTTAGTGATTTCTAGGTTTTTTTCTTGCTTTATTTTACAAAACATAATAAAGTTAAGAAGATTGTTCTTCATTTTCAAAACCTTTCTCACTTTTTGCCTTTTAGTCAAAACTCCATTCTAATATTTCACAATATCGTAAGAATACAGAGTGTTCTAAATCCGCACCTGACTCTCTGTTACTTGTATTCTGTCCATGTCTGTATATTCTTCAGTCCCGTCTGGGTGCATGCAGTTGCATTATGCACTCTGACATCCATGTCATGTCATGTTTATCCAACTGTTTTACTACTAGTCAAAATCAAAAGTTCTTTTCCTCCCCAATTCTCCCAGCAGGGCCTTTCCAGCTTAGAGAAAATGAAGCTGTCGGCCCTCAGTTTATACATCATCACCAACAATAAACATGCCAGGATCAGAACCTGCATTTTGTTATCTGACCATTGTTGATGGCAGGGGGAAAAAAAAGACAGCTTGATTTTCATTATCTAGGCTGGCCCTCAGCCTTGGGAGCAGTGGGAAAAATACGCATTTCGACTAGAAGTAAACTGAGGAAACATGACATGGAGTCAGGGAGGGATTGTAGCTCTGTCCCATGGGTGTGATTTTTTAACAGACTGACTTTTGGCATTTGAGGAAAATCTCACCAACTCTCTGGACAGAATTTTTATAACTGTCCATTCGGCAGGGCTGCTGTGTGACTTGAAATAGTACACCTATTTTATTTTATATGCCCTGGCTTTTGTATACAAATGGTCTTGTTTCCTGAGGCCTAGAAATAGGGACTTTTTCACTTTCTCCCTTGTCTTCCCCACTTTGTATATGTGGCCTTTACAATAATGGCTTGCATGATAGGGGTATAATAAATGTCTTCTGGAAGGAGGTACATCTTTATATGGGAGTGGGAGCTGCTTTTAAATGCTGTGTGGTACAGGAAAAGCAACAGGCTCTGGAAGTCAGACAGGTCTGGGTCTCAGTCTGGAATGTCACTTACTGATCTGGTCCCACTGTCCTCATTTTTATCATGGGTATAAGAAGAATTTCCTCCTGGAGATGTTAGAAATAAGTGAATTAGCATATGTAAAACACTGGTGTGTATTAAGTTTTTTAAATAGGCTCATTTCCTTTCATGTTTTGGTTGCTTCTTTTGGGCTAATTGCTAGATATGCTAGAAATGCAGAGCAAACTCAATACAGCTTTAACATGACTCTTAAGGCCTTTCTTTAGAATTTTCTGTGTGATAAGAAAGGAAGAATAAGGGCAATGAATCAGATAGACATTAAACCCGTTCTTAGTTTTATAGAGGGCTTAACTAAAACAAGAGCCTTGACAGAGCGTCTTAAGATATTTTAGTTATATTACCCCGCCAGTATCTACAACAAGTCATTTCCTGTTTTTCTATTATGTTTGCATTTAAAGGTAATACTTGTGCCACTAACAAAAGACAAGAGCCTTGTTAAACAGAACAGAATATTGGGGAGGTGTCAGGAGGGAGAATATTAGGGGGAGAAGGACCAAGATGTTAGGCAGGGAAGAGAGAACAAGGCCAATGGGTGAGGGTTTGGTAAGCAGTGTGGACCCTCTGTCATACTGGGTGGAATAAAACACTACTGCCTGCTCACAATCCTGCCTTTTCCATGATCTGGAGCCCACCATGGCTGTTCTCTCTTGACTGGGGTTTTCAGGGTTAAGATTCAAATCTCTCCTTCTCTTCCTTTTTAGAACTATAATAAAGGTACCAGGAGGGTCTTGCTCCCTCTGGCCTAGAATAAGATGAAAGAACAAAGGAAACTTGATTCCATGCCTGCAAATTGAATTTTCTTTATTGGGTCCATTTTTAAAATCCTGGAGTAGGAGATTCACCTGGACTTGGGGGCATTTCATTTGGACTTGGCTTAAGACCCAAGGGTGGACAATCGAAATGCCACTGTGCAGACTTGGTGGATGTGTTACAGAGTGTGTATGTTGAGGGGAAGCACTAAGGATATATTTTCAATAAAGAAGGTTAAAACCTCTGCTAATCATGGCTAGGGAGGCAGCAGTCTCCTCTCAGGGACATTTTCAATTCATTTCACCAAGTATTTGTCGATTGCCTACTATTTGCAGGACAAGAAGAGCAAAGGGCTTCCTTTTCTCCTGGGTCTGATATTATGATTAGGCAGAGCTAAGTTACACAGGAAACAGTTAAACAAACAAACAAACAAACAAACAGAAATATTAAGTGTTTAATTGGCAATAATTAGCCTATAAGTTTCAATAAATAGTCTGTGGTATGGGGGGTAGTCAGAAAGGTCAATAACCAGCACTTATTAGAGCAACCAGAAAGGGGTTCTTGGGCGTGGATTTCACACCAGTATAAAAGAGGTACTCCTTAGTATGGCAAACAAAACAGAGTGCCTGGCTGCATTTCTTGACTCATCTTATCAGGTCCTCATATATAATCTAAGAAATGATTGCAGTTCTTCTCATGTAGCATATTCTGTCATGCCTCTGCATCTTTGCATATGTGCTCCTTCTGGCTGGAAGTCTCCTCTCTCCTTTCATTTGTTCCTTTGTTCTTTCATATGTAACTTGGTTGAATCCTACTTATCTTTCAAAATGCAATTTATGTGCCACCTCTTCCAGGGAGCGTTCCCAGAGAACTGCTCCCCTACCCCCTTCCCTGCCCCACTGCCCTTAGCTTAAGCAGAGTATTCCTCTTCCATGCTACATTAGCACCTCTGCATACCTTCCATAGAGTGCAGTGAGGGCAAATGCTACCTCCCTGACCAGACTCTGAGTTCCTTCGGCACAGTGACTTGTTTTAGCTCTGTGCTCCTGGCCTCTATGGTGTTGACAATTCATAGTTAACTCAAGAAAAGTTTTTTGAAGGAGTCAGTAAGAGAATACCAGAGAAATTGTCATGAATATCTCATTGCTACTGTAGCTGCATACTCCTGGAAAGGAAATTTATGTGACAAAAAGTCCCATTTTAGAGTCAGAATTCCTAATGCATATCTCATCCCTGAAAATTATGCCATTGTCTGGCAGTGATTCCTATGCATCCAGAAGAAGAAACCTCTTATCATGGGCCACAGGTGACTGCGTGCCCCCGCTCTCCTGCTGGCAGTTGGCATAGCTCCATGTTGCCTCTAGGAATAAGAATGCTGAAGCCAGCTCCTTCCAGGATGAATGAAGGGTCCTAGCAATACTAACTGAGCAAGACTTGGGGTCCATTTAGAGGCTGACCTCCCTGTGTTGTGCAGCACATGCTTTGCTGGGGAATGGGTGCTGTGTTTAGTGTTCCGTTTTCCCTGCAAGAGATGCAGAGATGTGAGGCCAACCAGAGAGAGGTTAAAGAGATGTGGGAGCCTTACAGCTGGGGATCATTAACAACAATCAAGACCAACATAAAAAGGCAGCAGGACTTCCCTCCCTCTTGGCCTTGGAAGCCATCTGGATAGAGGAAATTTGGTTTAAACTCTGGTAAGGGAACTTTTTAGTACTCTGAGATTATTTTTTTAACTTCTCCATAGAAGTCCTTTGAATCTCTAAAATCTGTTCTTAAAACCCTTTGCCAGCAAATTTGTACCCCTTTATACCAGATGAGATTGTGACTGACAGCATAAACTATGCACTTATTACCTTCCTTAGAAATACCTGGTAGACCCAGTGCATCTTTTCACACATTCTGAAAGCCATGATCCTGTTCTAGTCAGAACTAGGCAGGATTCTTTGACTGCTATGTCTATGTGCCCCTCTAAGGGCCCATCCTGTGGCACAGCTGATTAGAACACTGGTGGCCCCTGACACTGGGGCAACCCAATGGCCTACAACAAGGCCTGGCTAAGTCAGATTTTTTCCTTTAGAGAATTGGAAGCAGGAACAGGGGGAATTTGTAGTCTATGACAGACCTTTGAGATGAAAGGTCGAGGTCATATAGAATTAGTGCCGGAATAGCTTTCCTAATACCACATGCACACTGAAGTCATAAAGCGCTGGGTAGTGAAAACCTGAGGAAGTAGTTAAGCAAGGGGGAGTGATCAAATGTACAGACAGAAGGAAAGATGAAACCCCATAGGCCCTAAAGGATGGAGGGAGTGGCCTCGATTTCTGCATCCTGGTTTCCTAGTATGGTCCAACTCTACTGTGTTTCCTGTCCTTGGCTGTCCTGATGTCCCTGACCTCATTTCATCCTTATAGGTCTCCTTTCACTAGCTTCAGAAGGTCTCTGTTCCTAGCAATGAAAATGCCCTTAACTTGTCTCTGTCGGGCTTTGCCTGACCATGGAACTTGTATTGCTTTTTCTGGACTCAATAAAATAATGTATTTAGATGAAAGGGGGTGAAGGGGATCCATCCGATCAATGGCTGTTCTTACCTTCTTAATAAATGCCACAGTGACCTCTGGAACCCACTGTCTTGGTTCCCTTTCTCTCATCATCTACAGCACATAGCAGCTTGGGCCTTAATGGCACTCTGTACTGTTCCAGACATGTAGTGTTTTCGTTGAGGTTGCTTCAGCAATGGCTAGCGATACGTTTCATGCTTCTCTTACACTCCCCATATCACTCAGTTATTGGGCAAAATGCTGGTATCCAGCACTTATTCCTTGGCATGGAAAGGTAATGATGCTGACTAATGCTTTCCTCTCAGATGTACATGAGAGAAGAAAACCCCCCTATCCCTTGTGTAATTTGTTTTTGAACCTACAGCCATAAAATCAAGGGTGGAAGCTCAGTTCCACCCTCATTTCATAGTTGCTGTTCAGATTGTAAGGCCAGTCTGATGATGAAAGTCCAGGACCAGGGAACATTGTATGGTCTTCACAATTTTTTTTTCCTTTTTACCCAGATGAAATGATTTTTTTCATTTTTTTAACCTGACTCTAAATGAGATGTATGTTTACAACACTCAGGGTCGTGGCATTGTTGTATTCTCTGCCTAGAATTCTCTTCTCTCTGTGATGCCTATGGATGGGTCCTTTGTTTCATTCTTGAGTATCACCCTGGGGTCTTCTTTGACCGTCCTAAATGTAATAGCCCAATAGTTGCTCTCAGTCATCTTTCTATGCTTTTAATTTCCTTCATTGTATATGCCACTTGCTGACCTCATATTCTATTTTTGTTTATCCCTAGCCTTCCCCACAACATTGTAAGCCTAGAAGCACAGAGACTTTGTTTTGTACTGGGTCCTATCTTCAGTGCCTAAAATAGTGTCAAGGACCATGATACCAAAACAGATATGTGGAATGAATATATCAATGAATTGTAAAAATTTAAAGACTTCATAAAAAATAAAATGAAAGTAAATATTACCCATACTTCCACCATCCAGAGATAAATGCTGTTAACATTTAAGTGGATAACATTCTTGAATTTTTTAAGGAAAAAAAGGGAACATGCATGCTATTTTAATCTGATTTTTTTCACATTGCAGTGAAAGTGGATATCTTTTGATGTTACATCAGCAGTTCTCAGCCATGGTGGTGCAGCAGGTGGAGAGCGCTAAAATTCACATCCCAAAGCCTCACCCTAGATCAACTCAGTCAGATACTTCAGAGTTAGGGCCAACATTCCTAGCTTTGGAAGTGATCTGGGTGCACAATTGGAGTTGAAAATTACTGGTCTACATAGTTATTTTAACTGCATGGAATGAATGGAGAGTTTTTGTTTTTCTTTTTTGCAAAGCTAATTAATCCTTATAGGAATCTTAACTGATGACCAATGAAACTAGATGTACCTACTACTAATTTGAGTTCTCTCTCTATATATATTCCTTTAATTCTCACAAGAGCTGCAAGTTTGGCACATTGCTATCCCCATTTTACAGATGAAGAAATTGAGGCACGGAGAGGTTGAATAACTCTCCCACTTGTCAAGGTCACGTAGTCACGCACCTAGTAAGAAACAGTGCTGGGATTTGAACTGAAGGAATGGCTCTGAGCCCATTCTCTTACCCCTGACTCTGCAGCCCTCTAATGGCTTCTAATATATATGTAATTTAATAATTCTCATTGATTTAGTTCTTCAGCTTGAAAATCACTTTCATTTAGGAAGGCAGCATGATGTAGTGGAAAGACTGTCACTTTTAGCCATTATCTGCTTCATGGTTGGCTGACCTTGGGCAAATTGTTTAACTTCTCTAGTTTAGCCATATCTGAAAAATGAGATCGGAAATACCAACTGATCACCTGTGGAGAGAATGTGCATGATACATCTGTTACAGTGCATGGCACAGGTAGGTCCTGAACACATGATAGTAGCTTCAGTGTCGTCATCACCTCAGTTGATTCTTGCAGGCATCCTGGAAAGGATATAGGAGGGGCTCTTGGAAAAGTGAATTGTGCCAGATTTGGTATGTAATGTTTCCCATACTTGTCTCTTTCCAGTACACCAGGTAACTTTACAGGTCGGAATCTGCTTTGACACACAATTTGGTGGGTGAATCTTCTATTGCATCATGGGACAAATGTCTTTTTCTTCCCCCTTTCTCTGTAAGTTATAGAGAAAAAGGCACACGGGGTTTGAATGGGGGTAAGAAGATAGGTGGCATATCTGCCTTTTCCGGTTGTCTTTATTCTATTTTACCAGTGAGCGATTTAATTTTACTTGCAGAATAACAGAGATGTTAATTGTCATGTCAGAGCTTTTACATGACAAGATACAGTTAGTTATTGAATAGATAAGGACAATTTCAATGCAGTACAGTTATGGTTGAGGTAGCACAAGTGAACGGTGACATTTTTTATTTAACTCCCTATTACATTAAAAAATCAAGTCCTTCTGCCTTTTCTTAAGACATTATCAGCCATCAGTCTTTTGAACTGTGAGACTCATGAGTTAAATGTGTCTCTGGAATATGTCTGAACAATTGTATTATAAAGTGTCCCCTGCCTACAAGTTGCCAACTGAGTCTGTCCTTGCTCAGGGTGTTTGAGGTCTAAGGAGTTATGGGTAGGAGAGAGAAGTGAGTGGGCATAAGGTTGGAAGAGATAATTGGAAAAGGCATTTTCTGCTGAGTGGTAGAGCCCTTTCTGCTGAAGGGGGAGATGGGAATTGGGAGACTGTGTGGGTATGACAGTGTGTGACATGATAGTTTTTGTTTTTCCCTGTATTCAATCTTAGTACACTCCCAGATATGGCCAAGATATTATATGAAGCTTAGTCAAATTTCTAAATTTTTTTCTACACTGTCTTTATTTCCTTACCCCTCAACACACTCTACTTGGGTTTCCGTCACTGAATCAATGCAGCTTTCAGATGGGTTGACAATAACCTATATGCATTCTTAGTCTTTACTTTTGTGACCTGTCAGCATCATCTGACATTTTTCTGCTACATGAACAAACGTGCTCTTCCCTTAGTTTATGACACCAAACTTCTGGTATTTCTTTTATTACCTCTGGCTACTTCTACTCAGTTGCTTTTATCAGCTTGCTCTTTTCTTCTTAATCTTTAAATGTTTGAGAGTTTCAAAGTTTTGTTTTTGTCCCACTTCTCTTTGTAGGCTATGTTACTCCCCCAGGAAATTTTATTTATGCCAGTGGTTTTAAGTATGTTCTGTGTTATAGAATTACCACAGTGATGACTTGTAATTGTATATTTCTGGCATGGACTTTCCTTCAGACTCTGAAACTAAAAACCAAAATCTTTAACACGGTCTTAAGCTCTAAATGATGGGGAATATGCCTCTACTACCAGCTTGAATCTCTCTCCCACTCACTCTATGACTTCCAGATTCTTTAGTACCCATGTTTCTTCCTGGCTGAGAGCCTTCACATGCTCTGTTCCCTTACCCTGGAAATCCCCATGCTAAAACAATAATTGCTGCTTTTCACTTCCTAAGAAGGCATTTGAGGATCTTATGGGTCCTTCTTCTCTATGCCCTTATTATACTCTACCATCCTCCTTTGTCTAGCACATCAAAAAATGTAACTAAATAGTTAACTGGAGTAATAGTCGTATAATATTTTACTATCCCAATGGGGTGGTAATATCCATGAAAGTAGAGGTCCTGTTTATATTGTTTTCTGCTTTTCCCCTATGTCTGGTAGAGTTTTTTACACATAGAAGGCATTCAGTAAATATTTGTTGAAAGAAAGAGGAAAGAAAGAAAGGGAATTCCTTTGGGGATATGGAAAATTTAGAAAAGAATCTGGACAAGAAAATACTCCATTACTAAACCTGGGAAGGATAAAAGTTCTTTCTTTCTTTTTTTTTAAAGGTTTTATTTATTTGAGAGAGAGAGTGAGCGAGCAAGAGATAGCATGAGCGGGGGTTGGGGGGACAGAGAGAGAGGGAGAAGCAGACTCCTCACTAAGCAGGAAACACGACACAGGGCTTGGGCTCGTTCCTGGGACCCCAAGATTATGACTAGAGCCAAAGGCAGACACTTAACCGACTGAGTCACCCAGGTGCCCTAAAAGTTCTTTCATTAAACTGGTCAGCCTATGTTTTTCTTTTAGTAAAATTCCTTTCTTCCTGGTAAAGTAGGTGGATAATTGGTTACTTTTTCTGCTACAAAACTTCAATCAGATGAGGGCAGTCATGCTATATTTATGCTGAGAATATATGCCCAGTTGTATAAAGGCTCTTTGCCTCTAAGGATGAGAGTTGTGTGTGTGTGTTTTTTTTCTATTTCTATTTTAAAAAAGTGAGAAAGTTGAAAGATATATTCCCAATTGCTGAAGCATGTTGCTGATTTAAACTCACATTTCTTTATGAATTTAATTTAATGATATATTGAAGATAGTTGAAGGATATAAAGTTCTGTGCTGGTATCAGTGTGACACACCTAAGTAATTAGTGAGGAGTGTAAATACTTTCTTTAAATAAACCGCTATCTTTTTAGCACTTGAGGGAGATTTCATCTTATCCTTCTTCTCTTGATTAAAAAAGAAGTGATATGGCTGTTGTAATTCAAGAGCCTTTACTCACTTCATAGGCAGTGTTGACACTGGAGACCATTGCATGAAGGGGAATGGAAGGCAAAATTCTCACCCCTAACAAAACTGTCACAAAATCACATTTTCACATGTCTGAGAAAAAAATAAAAAGAAAGAAAGCACAATGCTGTTCATTTTCAACGTGGATTTCTCAACAGCTAAATACAGGTGGCAAATGAATAGTATTACACAACTATTTTCTAAAACATCTCCAATAATTATCACTGGCAGTCTTTTGTGTGGAATAATATTTGGGGGATGGGCAACTGAGAAATGGTAATAAATGGAGAATTGCCAGGATGGAGACTTATTGGAAGGCTTTTCAAAAGATAAGTAAAAAAAGGAACAAGTTTCTGTGGAAAAAGCAGGAAGGGAAAGTGGTTTGAAGAGATCAGCAAGAGAAAAAGGATGTGGGGTAGGCAGCTGCAGGCCCATGGAGGATTGGAAACCAGAAGTGGAATGTTGAATTGGACATACATGCTAGAGGAATTGATTGAGGATAAGGGAGTGGGATGTAGTATTTCAAATTATACATGTGAGGAAATGGACAGGGCCATTGTCCACAAGCATTGATATGCTGACCTAAGTACAGAAATGAGCTCATCATGGTCCGGGATTGGGAAGGCGTATAGTATTGATTGTGTCAGCCTCTGACAAAGTCTTCTCCTCTCTCTTTTTCTGAGCCACTGGCAAGATCTCCCTTAACAATATGCTTCATATTTTCCAACACCTAGTCTGATGTTATTCCTGTTTTTGATTTTTGTTTTTGATTTTGTTATTAAATTACATGAAAGAAAATTGGTCAGATGTCTAAAAAGACATCCCTAAACAGTGAGAGTCATGCATATTTTTTTGTATTTGGAAAGCTTAAATTCAATTCATTGATTCATCCAAGTATGTATTGTATGCTTATATCTTCAAGTATTTGTAAGATTTTCATGTTGAAGGAGGTTTCTGTGGTGCTGAGGGATGGCTCTTGAAACAATGATGACAAGTAAATTTTGATGCAAAATAAGGAAGAGCTGTCCAAAATCTGGACTCTGGTTTGAGGGCTACTGAATTCTTCATAGTTAAAAGTGTTTGAACTGAGGGAGAGCACCCTGACAAAAATATGGTAATAAGAGATAAAAGTCAGAAAGCCTGGACCAAGGAGCTTATACACAGCTTGTTAACCTGGTGACCCAGAAGCAGGCCATGGTCTCCAGATAGATTTTGTCTGTCCTTTTTGGGTTTTATAATTTTGAACTATTTGCCAACACTTAAAAGTTGGGAGAATTCACAAGATTTAGATGTCCAGCTTTTCTTGAAAAACTAGAACTGACAATGGGATACTAACCTTTATAAATGACAAGCCTACCAGAGGAAACTAGCTATTGTCCCTTGAGATGGCACATAGGATCTCCCTTTGCCACAAACCAAAACAGTCTACTTCTCACAATCTCATTACTTCCCTGTTCTCTGTAAGCACTGGAATTTACACCTACTTATAGGTTTTCCTGTCCTGAGATTTTCTGAATCTATGAAAATTTCGACATTATCTTTTTCATTTTATATATTATATATTTTGAGTGTGGTATGATTAACTGATAACTGATGGTTAAACTATTCTATGTTTTTAAGAAATTATTGATTTATTTATTTAATTCCAGTATAATTAACATAGGGTGTTAAATTAGTTTCAGGTGTTCAATTCTATACATTCTATACATTACTCAGTGCTCATCATGATAAGTGTAGTCTTATTCCCCTTTGCCTATTTTACCCATCCTGTCACCTCCCTTCCCTCTGATAACCACCAGTTTGTTCTCTCTATTTAAGAATCTGGGTTTTTTTATTATCTCTTTTTCTTTGTTCGTTTTGTTTCTTAAATGCAACATATGAGTGAGATCATATAGTATTTGTCTTTCTCTGACTGACTTTTTTCACGTAGCACTGTACCCTCTAGATCCATCCACATTGTTGCAAGTGGCAAGATTTCATTTGTTTTTATGGCTGTTTGAGATAGTTGTGAGAAGATCCAAAGGAGGTGTAAGGGTTTATACAGAGTGTAAACCACTAAGGTTCTGTAATGATTTTAAGTTAGTTATGTCAAAGATATTTCATACTGATAATTATATATTTGATTGGATCAGTCCTCTGTTTTGCTTATAAAATGGCTATTTTGTAAAGTACCGTTTTTTCTTTATGAGTAGTTACATGCTTTTGTTCATAAAGCATGGTGCTTGAAACAGTAAGGTGGTAATTAATCACTATCATAAATCTTATTATAAACCTTCCAGGAATGTTTTAAACCAGATTGCAGTGATTTCTGCAGAAATTATGTAGATTCTAGACATCCATATTTTATAAGCACCTATGCTTAACAGCAAGAAGACCCAAACAAATATATTTTGTTTGGACATTTGATGTTGAGTATACTTACAAATGTAACCAAGGAATTGGAAACCAGTTCTTTTTTTTTAACTTTACGATGCACCTCAATAGCATCTCCTTTGTCTATTTCATTAGCAAAAACATTTACCACACTTTATCAGTGTCATATAATTCTAATGCTCAAGTCTTTAGAACAAAATTACCAGATTTATATAGGTGTTGAAATGGAATCAGATCCCAAATACAGTTATGTGCAAAATCTCAGAAAATAAAGGAAGAAGAAATGTGTTTCTCTTTGCTTTTGTAAAATTTGAAATATATTACATTTTTATTGTAAGAAATACACCTTTAAGACTGTACTGCTTACAGTAGTTGTTCTACCTGTAGTAGGTAGATATTCTCATAAAGATCTACTTACTATATATATATGTATGTGTGTATAGACACACACACACACACACACACACACACACACACACACACACACTTTCATCTGATGACATGTCCCATTAAAGAGAAGAGAAAGGCAGATTTTTAAAATCACTTTTTAAAAAAATGACAGGGTATTATATATATATCATTTATAAATAAGCCCTGAAATAGCTACAAGATATATGTGGCAGACAGTTGAGTAAAGGTGGTCAATATTAAGACTTCCACAATTGACTCAAGTGGGTAAATTGATTTTTTAAACCTATAACCCATTATGAGTATGCATTTAACCTAACCAAACTCACATGGTAGCTTTTGCATTTTTGTGTGGCTTGGATTTTCTGTCTGTTGTCTAGCAGATGCTAAGAATGGGGAAGTGGAGCTCTTCTTGGACCATATATATGAGACAATAGTGGAAGAACACCTTTGGTTTGTTTTCTTCCTATTTTTAAAATTCACCTTACTAACTTGTTGTGTTGTCCTTATACATCATAGAATGTAATGTGTTTCAGAGCCAACTCACTTATTTTTTATGACCACTGATGAGAAGTATGTTGTTTTCTGGAATGAAGAAGGTAAAGCAGACTTCCACAAGGTCTTATTTGTTACAGTGAAAATTTGGCAGTTTATTGACTTTCCTTTTTCATTCACACTATTTTCTTTCTTTCTAGGTTCCTAATCATGGTAGCTCTTGTTTGAGAGCTTGTCTTTACAGGGGCAGTAGCA